>NC_090440.1:1258097546-1258400576 GCF_031143425.1 Pleurodeles waltl | reverse complement strand
TCTAGACACTGACTACATTTAGTTTAGTTTAGTTTATACATTTTTATAAAGCGCATAGCTACCCTGGGGCATCCCAGCGCTAAAGGTACAGAGAAATCCAAGACACATGAAAAGACACAACTAATGACTAAAAAGAATGGTTTTCAGTTTCCTCCTAAAAAAGGATTCAGAAGGTTCATAGCGAAGCTCAGAAGGTAAGGCATTCCAAAGATGGGCAGCCTTGATAGTAAAGGAGTTTCCACCCCATGCTCTATGGACACGGGGTATATGAATCTGCCGGGCTAAACAAGATCTAAGGTGTCTTCGAGGGGCGTGAATATAAATGCGTTTTCTAAAAAAAGAAGGTCCTTTGTTATGTAAGGCTCTGTGAATGATGCACATGGATTTAAAATGTATGCGATGTTTAACCGGCAGCCAGTGGAGAGCCACAAGAGCCGGCTTGGCAGATAAATGTCTCGGGCAGTCTGTAAGGAGCCTAGCTGCAGCGTTCTGAACAATCTGCAGCATCCTTATCACGTATTCCGGGGAGCTGAGGTAGAGGGAATTCCCATAGTCCAGGTGGGAAAGAATTAATGCCTGGACCAGGATCCTTCTGGGCAAAGGAGGGAGAAGATTGAGAATCTTCCTAAGCAATCTGATAAGGCCAAAACAAACCGAGGAGATTTTCTTAGCTTGTGATTCCATCTTAAGACGGGAATCCAGTATAAAACCTAGGCTTTTTACCTGTCTTTTAGGGGACGGAAGACTGGCAAAGGTCTCTGAGTAACAAGATAAAGGGGAGGCAGGAGAGCCATTGCCTAAAATGAGTACTTCAGATTTGCCGTCGTTGAATTTAAGCTTGGATTAAATCATCCTGTCACTTATGTCCTTCATACAGCCAGATAGATTTGCAGAGGGAGACTTTGCAGTACTGGAGAGAGAGATGACTAATTGAGTATCGTCGGCGTAGGTGATCACTGAAAGATTGTAGGGGGCAAACACTTTGGCCAAGGAAGATAGATAGATATTAAAGAGGGTAGGACTTAAGGAGGATCCCTGAGGGACTCCACATACTGAAGAAACGACATTAGACAGGAAAGAACGGTCTAAAACTTGAAAGGATCTTCCAGTAAGAAAGGAGAACAGCCAAGAAAGCGCAAGGCCTCCCACGCCTATCTTACGGAGTCTATCACGAAGAAGAGAGTGGTCAACCGTGTCAAAAGCTGCGCTAAGGTCCAGGAGAATAATGGCTACATGTCCTCCCTTATCTAATAGATGACGGGCAGATTCGGTCACCGTCAGAAGCGCAGACTCAGTGCTGTGTTGTGCTCTAAAACCCATTTAGGAGGGGTGAAGGAGCATATTACTTTCCAAATAGTTCACAAGCTGTAGATTTATATGCTTCTCTAGTATCTTAGCTAGAATGGGGAGAAGGGCAATGGGTGTGTAATTATCCAGAACCAAGGGGTCAAGTTTGGGATTTTTAAGGAGAGGTTTTACAATGGCGTGTTTGAACGATTGGGGGAAGAAGCATAACAACATCTGCGGCTTTTATAAGAATAGACAGGGAGCAGGATCCAAAGGGGAGCCAGATTTAATAGCACTGAGTAATTTAAAAGCTTGCTCATCTGTTAGCGGTAAGAAGGCAGTTAGTGAGCTTCCGGTCGGTAGGGAATTCCCTGCCAGCTCATCAGAAGACATCTGGGGGGTGCAATGAACCTGACTGCAGCAGGAAAAAATTATGCATCCAAGTGCATCGTGTCAGTATCACATCTGACACTATTGCTGCAAAAGTGATGCAGCCCTGCATGACTTCTGTGCATCAAAAAAATACAAAAAGTGAAGCATCTGTGGGAAAACAATTGCAAAGTTTACTGAATGCAGCCATGGAGCATGCAGCAAGCAGCAGTAGCAAGGACAACAAACCCAGCACCAGCTAGGATGTCCAGACAGATTATCAAGGTAAGAGGAAGGATAAGAATGAAATATTGATCACTGAGGTGACAGAGCACCAACACCAGCTATTTGTCACCTCTCAATTGTCACTAGGGAGGAAAGAGGCCATTTGGCAACCATTTTGGAAAAGGTCAAAAGCTCAGGACAAGCAAAAAGGACTGTCATCGATTGCAAGAAGCGGTGGCATAATTATAGGTGCCGGACAAAGGACAAAGTGGCAAAAATCTGAAGGCAGCAATGCAGACCAGAGGAGGGAGCCTGTGCCCTAGTAGGAGCTGGATGCCTTGTAAGAGCGGGTGGCAGCTGTCATTCCAGATGAGTTGGTGGCTGGAGTCGCCCCGTATAACAGTGCAGCACATGAGGGACAACCATAGACACAGGGTAAATATAAACAAGGGGAAATGAGGCAACAAAGTCATGGTGTGCATTGCTGTTAGCTAGGTTCCAGTGCTACACTGCCCCCTCTGCAGGGCATTAGGCTGGAGTCTGGACCATGTCAAATAAAATTACATTGAAATGCCACTTTCACTCACCAGTAATATATTGCACAGCTCAATAAGCCTGTGACATGCCTAAAGATTGCGGGTCTCATTCACAAGCTTTTGTCGCAGGGCAGTGTTGCAGGACTTCTTGCTGTGCTGCCCTGCGTTAAAAGAAAAGGGCAGGAATGTACTGAATTTGCAAGATATGACACATTCCTCTCTTTGTCCCCTGTGCTGGTGCACAAATTTCTACCATGTGCTAACACAGGCACCCTTGCACCATGTTGCAAGGATGCCTGCATTGCGGGGATGATTGTATTAGTGCAGGAAGGGACACCTTTGTGCACAAAAACAATCACAAGAGGTGTTTTCCTCCTTTCTGCAGCACACATAGAAAGAGTAACAAACGCAGAGAAATAATGTTATTTCTCCCTGTGTGTCACCCTTATGCCACACCTGGGGAGGAGTAGGCTTTTGATACTTTTTCAGGTTTACAGAACCTTGCAAATCTGGGAATGATTCAAAATCTATGGGTGTTGTGTGGAAACACCAACTGCAACACCCATGGAATGGCTCTCTGATGCAAAATAAGGCAACGCAGTTACTTGCACTGTGTTGCCGTACTCCATACCTACATGGTCATGTAAATTCACGCAAAGTGATTTTCCTTGGCCTTGTTGATATGAATCAGCAACCTGTGCCACTGGTGTGTTACAAAAAGTGATGTACCAGCATCACAGCCCACTTGTAAATAAGCCCCTACTTGTGTGAAGTCCATCACCAGTCCATGTCAACTATTGTGTATTAGCACATGTAGTCTAATACACATCAGGAGTCACCTGAATCATGAGCCTCATCTACTATCTTTGTGCGAAGGACAGTGCCACAAGCCTTCTTGCTGCGCTGCATTGTGACTAAATAAAAGGCCAGGAATGCATCATATCCCTAAGATACAGGACATTTATGTCCTTGTCCCCTGTGTTGGCACACAATGGTCTGCCGTGCACCAACAGAGGCACCCTTGCACCATGGTGCAAGTCTGTCTATGTTGCAGGGATGATTGTATTCATGCAGGGACAACTTCATGCACAAAAGCAATCGCAAGAGACATTGGGGGTGATTCTGACCCCAGCGGTCTTAGACCGCCGGGGCCAGGGTCGGCGGGAGCACCGCCGACAGGCCGGCGGTGCCCCGCAGGGCATTCTGACCGCGGCGGTAAAGCCGCGGTCAGACCGGCAACACTGGCGGTCTCCCGCGAGTGTACCGCCGCCCTATTGAATCCTCCAAGGCGGCGCAGCTAGCTGCGCCGCCGAGGGGATTCCGACCCCCCCTACCGCCATCCAGTTCCCGGCGGTCCGCCCGCCGGGAACCGGATGGCGGTAGGGGGGGTCGCGGGGCCCCTGGGGGCCAATGACTGCCCGCCAGCCCAGGGAAAAACTTAGAATACCCTCCGCGGTCTTTCGACCGCAGAGCGGTATTTCGGAGGGGGAAGTCTGGCGGGCGGCCTCCGCCGCCCGCCAGACTTAGAATGACCCCCATTGTCCCTTTTCTATGTGTGCTGCTGAATGCAGCACACATAAAAAAAGGTTACAAATCAAAATCCTTGGGTGTGGGAACACCCACCAGAACACCCATTGGAATGCCTCTGTGATGTAAAGTAAGGCAATGCAGCGACTTGTGCTACATTGCCTAACTCCACATCCACAAGGCCATGAAAAGCCACACCTAGGACCTTATTTACAAGCCCCTTAGTGCCACCGGAACGTCACTTTTATGACTGTCCAGTGGTGTCCACTACAGACCCATATCTACTAGGCCATGTGAAGCCACTCTGCTTGGCTTTACATGTCCTTGTTGTAGTTATGGAGTGAGACAACGAAGAGCAAGTCGCTACATTGCCTCACACTGCGATAGGGAGGTGTGCCATAGGCCTTACAGTGCTAGTTCCCATGTAACACCCATGACATTTGACACATTCCCAGATTTATGAGATTTCGTAAACCTGGAAATGCATCAAAAGCCTATGCCTCCCCAGATTAGGAGTAAAGAAGATAAATACATGTATCCTCCTTACATGTATCCTCCTTGTTTTTTTCTCTTTCTGTGTGTGATGCATTTTATAGAACACATTGAAAAAGAAAAAGCCTCTATTGATTTTTTGTTGTGCAGGAAGATTCCCCTTTCCACACAAAACAAATCATCTCTGCAATGCAGACAATGGTGCAAGGGTGCCTGTATTGGCACATGGCAGCCCATTGTGTGCCAGCACAGGGGAAAGGACAGGAATGCGGCATATCTCATAGATGTGGAGCATTCTTGCCCTTTCCTCTTGGGGCAGGGCACCAAGAATCCATGCAGTGTTGCCTATGCACAAAACCATGCAAATGAGTCCCAATGTGATTTTGTGTGGCCTTGTTGATATAGGTCTGCAGCTTGCCCTGCTGGTGTGTCAGAAATAGTGAAATACTGGGGGCAGAATCTTAATAAACATGTGCACCATGGACTGCAACTATATGTTATGCATGGCGACAGGAACCACATACAACCTGATGGGAACAATACAGGCCCACTTGTACCATCAGGCCAGTGTGTCTGAAATGGGGCCATAAACATGCGCTGTAATGGAAGCCAAGGGCATGTGCCTGTCAAAGGAGAAACAGCTCACCTCATTGGGGGTCATGTGTGGTATGTGAAGTATCAACACATAGAATCATGCCAAGAGCCACATGCAGATAATTAGCCAAAACAATACACATCACTCAGCTGTCCTGATGTATGTGATGAGACTACACAGGTGTAAAATGACATCGTAGGGACAAAGAGAACACATCTTGTACCAGATACCGACTAATGGTAGTGATAGACATCAGAGGGCCATGCATGTGGAAAGCAAATATGGTGTCATGTCCTGGTGGGCCCATGGGTGTGCAGTGAATAGTAAGTGGTGACTGAGTAGTTAGAACTACCGTTGTATCAATATGGAGACATAGGCCTTCATTTCAACCTCTTTTTCAAAGACCGCTGAGGTACCGCCGTGCTGAAGACTGCCAGTGCAGGTGGTTTTCCGCATGGTGTATTATGACTGCTGGCAGCCCTCCGTCCTTTTTCGGATGGAGAGCCGCAAGCAGCCATACTGGCGGTCGGCGGGGAAGTGGAGGTTGCTCCACCTCCACTGCCCCGTCATCAGAACACCGCCCACCGAATCACGTCCCATGATTCGGTGTGGTGTTTTTCCGGTGACGGGGTGCTGGCGGCAGAGCAGCTCCCATGAATCTTGTCCCCTCCCGGAGGATCAATGGACAAGTTAAGTTGATCGTCCGTTAGGGGAGGGGGTGGGGGGTGTTGTGTGTTGTGTGCGTGCATGGGGGTGTGCGTGTGAGTATGTAGAGGAAGTGTGTGAGTGCGTGTAGGCATGCAGGGGATGTGTTGTGTGCAGGTCGGTCTGTGTGCATGTCTGTTTGTATGTGTGCTGGTATGCATTGTTGTAGTGTATGTGTGCGTGTTAGGATGTGTGTATGTGCATGTTGGGGGTGGGGATGGGGGTGGGGAGGGGGGTCCTGCCACCTTTGGGTGGTGGCAGGGGGGTGAGGGGTGTGGGGGAGGACTCAGGGGGTGGGGGAGACCCCTATCCGTGCCAGGGAAGGAATTCCCTGGCACTGATAGTGCCTACCGCCATGGATTTCATGGTGGTTCCAAACCACCCAAAATCCATGGTGGAATGCAGGGTCCTGATACCGCTGGCGGTCTGGTGACGGCCGCCGGGCTGGAGACCGAAGTCTCCAGCCCAGCGGTCGTCACCGCCCTGGCGGTGGGAGTAGAGAAGTGGCAGATGACCATGGCGGTAACCGCCATGGTAATAATTCAATTTTTCTTTCCGCCGGCCTGTTGGCGGTACTACCACCACTTCTCCCCCATCCGCCAGGGTTGTAATGAGGGCCATAGTATATCAAGGTGGCCAGAATGGAAAGGTGTTTTGCAAAATAGCCAGACGTGTACAAATGTTCTGCTCTGTCTGACAGTGTCACACTTGATTTCAGGGGGGAAGGGATGACTTGTAAGACCACATTGGGGTATCACATCCTACATGTGATGTGCTCATGGATGAAGATGTAGCATCTGGCAGGATAAAGTCTGAATGCAAATTGTCTCATATTGCCACATATGTCTGATTAGAAAGATGTGAAATAGGGATCCATCATGTGAAATTCGAATCTAGTCCCCAACCACAAAGGGCATCAGTCAGCAAAGGTTGCAGACGGAGATGCACGTGCCCAGTCATGTATAAATGTTATAGGCACATGAGAGTCAAACCATTATATGGGTTACATCATTGTGGGGCAGTAAGTTGAGTCTCTGAGCCTAAGTGAGTAGTCACAGAGGAGGCATATACAAGTACAAGTGAGTTGCCCTGTGCCAAAGAATGTGTCATACTATGCAGACACCCAAATTTTGAAAACCTCAACTGGAGTGAGTGTCTGTACTAGTAACTTACCTGGTGTGACATTGACCACAGCCCCACATTTAAGACACAGTGCCCACTGTCCCCATTGATGTTGACAAAATGGAATGCAGTCATTCAATCTGCGGACTCAGATACAGGAAATATATGATAAGCACATGTCCATACACATTCATTCTGTCTCTCAATGTTTCGTTGGTGTGTAGATTTGGTGTGGATAACTGTAACCAATTCAACTCTTGCCCACAAGAATACACAATATGCACACAAGGCAGCACAACAAGGCACAGTGTCATAGTGTACAGTAGGGAAACCCAGATGGCAGAATTTTTATACTTTTTAGACAAAAGCCACATTACCTGCATAGGAACAGTGGAAATGATGATGGCCACTGGGAATGCAGCTATGACAGAGATTATTTTGAATCTGAACTGAAGTAGTGTCCACATGTCAAGACACAATCACCAAAGGCTCTACAAGAAAGAATACAAATTACTTTGTCAAATGTGGACATTATCTTATCTCATAACTACAGGAATTGTTGGCCTAGTGATGTGTCACTGTTGCAATATGTGTCATGGCAAAAAACCTGTCTTGTCGGTCACGCAGTTGTTTCACGACTGTAGATTTACTGCCATCTAAAAAGGCAACCTAAGTGCAAATTGGACTCCATACCTTAGAGTAACATACATCTGATGCCTCAATGTTATAATCAATTAGAAACCTTTGCAAGTCTGAAAGATATTCACAAAAATCATGTCAACATCTGACCTAAGGCACTGTTAACATTGTCCTCTCACATTGCAGAGGATGTACCTGAAAAACTCTGAACAGCTGTCTGTCCAGGATGATGATCTGGACGAGGATGGCAGTCTGCCAACCCTAGATCAAGGCCACTCTAGGAAATCTTGGGTTCCTTCAACACAACATCTATGGCTGCAGGTAGGGCCAACAGCATAGCGGGGTCTTCGGAGGATCCACCCAGCAGACAACAAACACCACTTGCCACACTACTGCCAGCCCTGGACTCTGAGGACCCACAAGTAGGATTTCAGTGTCATGTGGTAGGAGTCCAGCGGGACATGCTAGATGTGGTGCGAGTGGGGATAGAAACCATGGCGGGCACGCTAGAGGCAGTCTATAGGTGCCTCAGTCCAAATAAGGATTGTGTGCTATACAAGGCACCTACACTCCGCTCTGTGGACTCCAACAGTCCCTGGCTGATATTGCTGGTGTCATGAGGCAGAGGTACGAACAATTGTTCTGCCAAAGTGGCACCAGCAAAGTTTCCAAACAGCTGGGAGAAATATGTAGCATCCTGCAGTCCATGAAGCAGACGCAGGACACATGCATCACCGCTATGGGTGCCTACCAATGTGATGTGGGTGCTGTGTTGGCAAATTTGGAGGTCATCCTCAGTGCAGTGCTGCCTTACGTTCTGGCAAAGAGACTGTTACTGTGGATAGGGGACCTACATCTTCAGCCCATGATGTGTTGCCTCATTTTCCTCAGGCACTTACAACACCCCCCTCACAGGAAGTAGCACACACATCAGAAAAGGAAGTTGTGGACTTAACCTTATTCAAACATAAAACTGCTTGGTAGCATATCTCTGTGCCAAAATGACTGTTTCTCCTTTGCCCAGTGTTCAGCCATTCCATTGTATGTGACAAGTACTACTAACTTCATTTTGCTGCCCCACCTGTTGACCTCAAACAATTTAGGATGGCCAATGGGACTTTCATCCCTATTGGCAAAGTGCTTCCTCACTGAACCACTACTCTTCCACTTATGTACATTGTAAGGGATCTCCCATTGGACTTTAGACATTCCCTGGATTTAGTGAAATGTTGAGGTTGTTGAAACATAAGCTGCCACATTCAACTAGCTTCTATGACCACTTGTAAATAAAATTACTTCCCCCAAACAGCTTGTTATATGTCAGGTATTTACCAGATGGAGTACACCATATTTTTTGTGCTGGCCCATAATACTCTACAGATTCACAAAATAGAATTGCATGCAATTGACAAATTAAATAGCCAGCCCACGGAAAGGCTAAAAGTGTATGTGAAACATATATGCATCTGTACTAGCAAGTAGTCGCCCAAGATTACATGTATAATGTTCACAGAAATAAAATCTGTCACTGTTCATACAAAAATATGTGACTGTCCAGGTGGCAGATATATGACTGCATGCGAGCCAACAATATACCATAATGTGTCAAATAATTGTTGTAAGGGTGAGTGAGAAATTTCATGGGAAGAGAATGTGAGCCTACACACATACCTGATAACTCAGATTTGCATCAGGCATTTCCTATCACAATACATTTAGCTTCACTTACGGCACATAGTACAGCATTTGGATGAGAACCTGTTATTTAGCATGTTGTCCATCCACAGCAGTAAGGCCACTTCTGCTGCACAACCACATGGGATAATCCATTCAGTCATTCCAGATCTAAGTTGGCAGTGTCTACTCCCTCGGTCATTCACCCAGTCAACCTTGTTTAGAAGTCATGTCATGGAAGCAAACATCATGAGCCTCATCTAGCAAAGCCATACATGTTAATTTCTACAATGTGAGAAAGGAAGCAGCATTGTAAGTAATTCACAATCATGTATTGTCCAGAGTACTGTCATAATAATATCTTGAACAAAAATTACTAACTAACCTATCCTACCTTATCTTACAAACCACCTAATCTACCTATCATTAATCTATGAAAACCTACATCAGACCTATTAACCATCAACCCCGCCCACCCACCTTAATGCACACTAGGACATGAAACACACATACACTAAACCTATACATGAACTAACTAAACATTGAAACCTAAACAATTTTCAAAATGTTTTTTTTTTTTATACACAAACTAAACATTAACCCTCACCCACTAAATGAACTACCCACCCATATGCCCAACTACCAACTAGGAAATATGAAAAGCTAACTACCCTTAAAAACTACATAACCACACACTAAACTGGTCCTTATACTACACTATGAAAACATCAGATGTAAAAACAATAAGAACAACGCAGGGAATGGGCAACAGGTCCAAGTCTACTAAGGTTGGGCCAAACTAGTGTCAACAGACTTCTGCAGTATGTCCATTTTCAACAAGATGGTGTCAGCCTGTAGTTAAAGGCCTGAACACCTCTGCCTAATGTCAAAATTGGCCTGCTGGTCCATTCTGGAGCCAGGGTTGGGTGTAGCATGTACTCCCTGTAGTGGGGCAGTTGAGGGCCCAGGGACAGCTCCAATGTCTGCAGATTGTGTGCCATTATCCCCAGCACTCTGAATTTACCTCTCCTCCTGTTGTGTTCCCCTTGGTGGTCACCTTGAGGATTCTGCTGCCTTGATCTACTCAAACTTCCGCCTGATTTTCTGGAAAGCCTTGCTGACATGTTATATGTGGAGGTATCTCTTCTAACGTATCAGAAAAGCTTTTGTCTGTTCTGTGTCCATGTTGTCTGGTGGAGAGGAAGGACATATGGATTAGACCAAGATGATGCATGTCACCAAGTAAATGCATTGACACATATTAGATGCATAATTGACATATCGAGCTTGTAAAAAGACTCCTATATAAGACATCTTGAACAATTGTCACAATAAACATGATGAACTCCTGAGGTTAAACAGCTAATGTGCTACTATCTTGGCCTTGTAAGGATCTATCCCAAGAAGATATATGGGATTGAAAGAATGAGGACAGGATAACCCTAATGGTTGCTCCCAAGTATTCTCATATGCAAACTTCACAACCCAGCCTAGTATGTGTAATGACAGCAGTAGGTGGAATGTGAAATGGCATGCATGCAGACAAGAATATTAATACATGCCTGTAGGAATGGACACACTGGTGTTATACCTCTCATAACACAACAAAGGTGTGAACATCTCTCTGTAACAGGGCATTGTGTATGTGCAGGCATGAGTCAGGCATTTAACTGCATTGTAGGTGTGGCCTGTTGACATGTGGAACATTGCCTCATACATATTCAGGGCCTCATTTGCAAGTGGCCTACGGTGCAGGTGCTTCAATTTGTTTGCCGCACCAGCCCGGCGGGCTACAGGGCCATATTTACAAGCCCACACAAAGCCACCTTGCGTGGCATTTCATGGCCTTGTAAATAAGGCCCACTTTCACGCATAACTCTGTGTGGAAGGGGCGTTCCATGGGTGATACTGTGGATGTTCCCACCCTACACCCATGGAATCGGATGCATTCCCAGATTTACAAGGTTTTGTAAACCTGGGAATGCATCAGAGAACTACACCACCCCAAGGATTGCGTAAGGGTGTGACAACGGGGAGAAACAACATTATTTCTCCCCTTTTTAACTCTTGTTTCCTCTTTCTATCTGTGCTGCATTCTTCAGCACAGATAGAAGGAGGAAAACACCTCTTGTGATTGTTGATGGTCCCGGGATGCCTACCTTGGGGCATGGCAGCTATTTGTGCACCAGCGCAGGGGATAAGGTCAGAAATGTGCTGTATCTTGTGGATGCAGCTCATTCCTGCCCTTTTGCTTTGATGCAGGGCAGCACAGCAAAAAAGCTTGCAACACTGCAGTGCACCAAAACTTTGCAAATTAAGCCCTCTGTCTTCAGTAGTTAATTCATGCACACAGCCTGTGTAGGGCTGTCACTCAAAATGTGTCTTACATTGGCATGTGGGCAACAATACTAGCAATGTGCTTCATACATGTTAATAAATGTTCATCCCTCAAATTTGTTGGGCACATCGGATTCCATAACAACATATGTTGTTCCAGAAAAACATTTTAATATTGATCCTCAGTCACCCTAGTCACATGTCACTGATATGCAGTACTAAGTGATGCACAGATACACATGACTCTGTGGGGACAATTGAAATATTCATTGATAAATGAGTGTTTAGGAGTGAAGCCAAGTTTGTCATTGCTATAGACAATGGACTTACTCACTCACCGCAACAAATTGCCAATGTGATTCACACACTATTTTAGCAATCATGAGTGACACATGTTGACTATGCCACATAAGAAATACTTCAGCAGCATATACACTAGTACAGAATCATGTTAAGGGATGCTGAGCCTGCTTACATGGTCAAGGACCTCCATTGTAGTACTTTCATTTGTCTCGACACTAAACCACTGGTATGTGTTAGAATCTCAGAACAAAGAGAATATTGAGTTGCATGACGGTTTGACAAGCCGCCAATCAATCATACTTACCATACCACACTTTTGTCTGCGTTTTTGGGTAACTGGTAGGCATCTCCTGTCCATAGTACATGTCACATACTTTTGCAGTATTGCACACCAGATGACGTATAGGAAAACATCTTTAATGATTGTTTATGTCCAGGAAGGTGTCCCCTCCTGGACATAAACAATCACCCCTGCAACACAGACACACTTGTCCCATGGTGCGAAGGTGCCTGCATTGGTGCTAGGCAGGAGTTTGTGCACCACTTCAGAGGAAAGTACAGGGATTCATTGTATTTCTGTAACTGCAACAGATACCTGCACTTTCAAAAAGAAGCAGCACGGCACAGCAAGCTGGCTTGCAGCACCATGCTACGTAATTTCCTTGTAAATGAGGGCCAAAGTTCCTCCTTTCAGAATGCAAACACAATGATGATGATCTGCTGCTCCTTGCAGGTCACAATTCCTTTGTTTGTAGCCATTTATAAGAGATCACAAAGACAGGAATAAAGCAAAAGAGAACAGTGTCTCAAATGTTATACATGTTTGTGGGAGTGCAGTGAAGGTTTGCTGAATTAGGATGCTATTGAGCACACTGAACATCTGGTAAATAGCATGAGTAATAATAATAATACTAATAATAATAATAATAATAATAATAATAATAAACATGTACAAATAATAAAAAGTGGTGTAAAGTGTGGTGTGATCACCAGACTGAGGAGCATACTTACAGGGAGCATTCTGGCATGTGGTTCATTTCAAACCATCACAACCAGAGCATAAGGAATATTTCAGCCTTCCTTTTCTGCATTCCTCCCCTCCATCCTCAATGCCATCATAAGCCTCACACCCTAATACCTCATGTTCCCCAACACACAGCAGAAACAACTCAAAAACAAGCAAGGCTTCTATGCAATTGCTGGATTTCCGCATGTGTTGGGGGAATGGACTGTATTCATGTGCAACTGGTGCCTCCTGCAGCAGCATCCCACCTGTACTGCAATTGAAAGCACACATATTCAAACCAACAAGCAGGGACTAGTGTACCATCTGGGGATGTCTGGCAAAGTACAGAAGGAGTACTCATGATGCATACGTCTTCAGATATGGCATCATGAACCAGAATGGGAGATGTGGGAATGGCCTTCTTGTTTGTAAGAACATCTGAAGCACATGATCAACCTCATGACAGTAAATTATATTGGATAAAATAGCCATATTTCTGTTGTGTCAATGAGACAGGGTATACATAGCAGTTGTGGGCCTCATACCTGTGCCATACAACATGGCACATGTGGAAAACAAATCTGCAAGCTGCACATGCTAAGGCATGCTAAGCCACTGAGGGCCTTCTTTACAAGAGGCCTGCGCTGCTGGAGTGTCAATTTTCATAATGCTCCGTTGGTGCAGGCCTCACAGTCATATCTATGAGGCAACGCAAAGTCATCCTGCGTGCATTTGCATGGCCTCATAGATATGGATTAAGGCAGGGCAGCACAAAGCTGCCTTACTCTACATCAATGGTGCGCTACTTGGGCCTTGCATGGGTTTTCCCAGGCAACACCAATGGTTTTTGGCACATTCCCAAATTTGTAAGGGTCTGTGAACTGTGCATGTCCCCAGGGGAGGTGTAATGATGAGAACTAACTTTATTTCTCCTCGTAATTTCCTCTTTCTATGTTCTGCTCTTCCAGGACTCTTGTGTGCTTCTTGGACTTGGTCCCCTTCTTCCACAGGTCTTCTTGTCCAGGAATCCACTGTTGGTGTGTTGCAGTCTCTTCTGGGTTTTGCATAATTCTTCTTTTCATTTCTGTATGTGTTATAGGAAACTTAATGTGATTTACTCCTGTTTTCCTGGTCACTGGGGTAGTTGTGGTACTTTTCTAGTACTCCCAGCTCCCCTCCACAGGTAGGAGGGGGACGTACTTTCGCATTCCACTTTCTTAGTATATGGTTTGTGCTCCCCCAGGCCCATTTCTAACTACTGGGATTTTCACTAATTGCACTGTTTTCTAACTGTTTTTATGCCTATTTCTGCATACTAGTGTATACATTTGGTGTATTACTTACCTCTTAAGGGAGTATGGTACTTTTGCTATTTGTGTCACCAAAATAGAGTACCTGTATTTTTGTAACACTGAGTATTTTCTTTCATGTGTGTGAGTAGTGTGTGACTTCAGTGGTACTGCATTAGCTTTGCATGTCTCCTAGATAAGCCTTGGCTGCTCATCCACAGCTACCTCTAGAGAGCCTGGCTTCTAGACACTGCCTACACAACACTAATAAGGGATAACTGGACCTGGTATAATGTGTAAGTACCATAGGTACTCACCACACACCAGGTCAGCCTCCTACATCACCCACTGACTGTACCTCTTGCTGTTCTCAGGCACAAGGGTCCTCTCGAGTATCTCACTGTCCCCTAGTGGGACAGAGGGCATCTCAGCTGGCTCCCACCCTTCTCCTTCTCCCAAGCGCTACACTAGCCAAACCCTGTGAATAAGCACCAGCGGGTACTGGTGTCCACTTGGGACATTTCGAGTCCCTCCTCATGTGACCCACCTGATCACATGCAAAACACTTGCGGGGACTCTTCTCTGCAGGTTTTCGTGGAGGTTGGGAATCCTTACCCTGGAAACTAGGTCAGGGCACTTTAGAGAACTCCCCCTGTTTACTCTTACCCCCCTGACACTTCTTCTGATGCGGGCCCAGCCCACACTTGGCAGAGTCTCCCCCACACCTCTTTTGGACCCTGGTGCTCTCCCACTGGTCTGCTTTCTGGGCAAGCTTACTGGAGTCAGTCAGCTTGCTATCAATTAGGTGCTGGAGCAGCTCTGGAAAACAAACGCCATACAAGTGCCCCCATGCAATCAAATTGTACAACCCCTCATAAGTTGTTACCTTACTGCCCTTTACCCAACCATCCAGTGACCAGCAGAAAGAAGCTACACATTCCAACCAAGTTTGGGATTCCTTTTTCTTATAGGATCTAAATTTGTCTTTGCACTGCTCAGGGGTGAGGCCATACCTAGTGAGTAGGGCCTCCTTCATGCTAGGTTTGGTCAGTCACTGAGGATCCCCTAAGGATGCCAGGGTGTCCCTCCTCTCTTCCTCAAAGTGCTTCTACAGGCCCATCCCCCCATTGCACCTCAGGAATCATGTTCATGTGGAGATCTGACTCATATCCCTTAAACCACAGGTATATGCCATTCTCCCTGTTGTAATCCTTCACTAAATCCATTGGGATATGTACCCTCCTTTCAGGCTGCACTGTGGTATTGCTACCATCATCTCTGCTGGACTGGCTCCTTTGGTTCAGCTCTCTCAAACTTAACTTGTGAGCCAAAAGCACATTTTTCTCTTCCATGGCTAATCTTTTCTCTTACATTTCCATTTTAAGCTTCTCCAACTCGAAATGAGTGCATTCTCTCTGCTTGTCTGTCCTGCAACTCCTCTGGGGTCAGACCTGTTGAAGAAGCACTACAGCCTGCCCTGGAAGCCCTCCCCCCAGGCATGTCAGGGTTACTAAACACAACATCATGTATGCTGTGCAACTCCTCATCCACATTCTCATCCTCTGTGTGCCCCCCAGCCGCCTTAGCTGCCAATCACGCCCTCAGCGTCTTTTGAAGCTCCTCCTTCCTAGCGGAGCTTTTGATTGGGCAGGAAAGTTATTTGCAAAATTGTTTAAGCTGAGCCATTGTATATTCCTCCAGTTTCTTCAACTCAAACACAACTTTTGTAGCAACAACTGGTGCATCCTCAGATTGAGACATGCTTGTGGGTGAGGTTCAATAAAGAGGCAAGAGTTCCAAAAAGGCAGAGAGATCTCAAGGGAAAAAAGAACAAAAAGTAAGAAGAAAAAAATCCACAGGGAGAAAAACAAGTTGTATTTGGTCACGTAATGGTCTGCACTGAAACAGTACTGTATACCAATCCAAGCAGGGACCTTCAATCTAGTCAGGGTAAGGGAGTAATACTCCTCAGACAATCCCTGCTCTCCCCTTTGGTAGCTTGGCAGTCAGGCTGATCTCAGAGGCAATGTGTAAAGTATTTGTACCAACACACACAGTAAGACAATGAAAACACCACAAAAGTACTCCACACCAGTTTAGAAAAGTAGCCAATATTTATCTAAATCAAACAAAACCAAATGACAAAATTGCAACAAACACAAGCAGATATGACTTTTTGAATTGAAAAGAGTCTTAATCCATAGAAATCAATGGATGCGTTGCTTTTACACAAAGTACCTGATATGCGTCAAAAATAAAGCTGCACAGGTGAGCGTGCATCAGAAAAGTAAGCGATGCATCGATTCCTGACTCGTAAGTGAGGGCATGCATAGATTCTTCTCCAGTTGGGTAGGTGATGCATTGTTCCTCTCTCCTGCAGAAGAGCAATGCATTGATTTCTGGAGGAGCAGCCCAGGGTCCGTCCAGGTTCACCGTGTTTTGATGGCCAGCCATGATGAGTGCAAAATCCTGGCACATGGTGGTGAAGACCTCCGCTGCGTGGGTGATGTGTCAATTTTCCAGCCATGATGAAGGTGGGGCGTTGATTTTTTAGCTGCAAGGGGGTGCTCTTTCGATTTTTCTCATCTCCGGTCCATGGATTTCAGCCTTGGTTCCACCAGCTTCTCCGTTTCAAGGGCCCAGTGGCTGAATAGGGCACCACTTTGCAGGTTAGGAGTCTCAGCAAGAGAGTCCAGATGCTGGCAGAGGAAGTCTTTGATGGCCATGAGACTTCAAGACAGGGGGTAAGCTCAGTCCAGGTGCTGGGAGACACTTCACAAGCAGGAAAACACAACAAAGTCCAGTCTTTTTCTTCTCTAAGGTAGAAGCAGCAACTGCAGGCCAACCCAGCAAAGTACACTCACTGGCCCAGGGGAAGTACTCATCCTCCAGCTCTTCAGCTCTTCTCCTTGGCAGAGGTTCCTCATGATCCAGAAGTAATCTAAAAGCCTGAGGCTTTGGTCCACTACTTATACCCAGTTCTGCCTTTGAAGTAGGCAAACTTCAAAGGAAAGTCTCTGTTCACATGAATCTGCCTTGCCCATGCCTGGCCCCAGACTCACACCAGGGGGTTAGAGACTGCATTGTGTGAGAAAATGCACAATCCTTTCAGGTGTAATTGTCATCGTCTTCCTTCCCACTCTTGCCCAAGAGATTCATTAGGCTATGCAGGACACTCCTCAGCTCCTTTTGTGTCACTGTCAGTCTGACCCAGATTTGCATGCCACCCCCACGGATGCTTGTTGCCCCACCAGCACTGTCCAGGTAGTATTGCCACCAGGCATTCCAGGTCATTACTGACTCACACCCATGTGTGCCAAACTCTGGGGCATATTTACAAGTGGCTTGCGCCACTGGCGCATCACTTTTTGTGACACACTGATGTCATAGGCTGCAGACCCATATCTGCAAGGCCATGCAAAGTCACTTTGTGTGGCTTTTAACGTCCTTGTAGATGTGGAGTAAGGCAATACAGCACAAGTCGCTGCATTGCCTTACTATGCGTACTAAATACGCCCCTTATGTATTTTACTGGTGAGCCCACTCATGTAATTTTGTCAAAATGTTTGACAGGGTGTTTGGGGCATATCTAAGCATTTCTCATACAAGTTGGTGTGCAGATGTTCCCAATTAATCACTGTGCCTGTACAGGGTATGGATGGACAACATCTATTTACTATGTAGCATTGACATGTACTGAGCTCAGTGAAGCCAAGAAACAAGCATGGCTATTGTCTGATATGTGGAGCATTGTCATAGACATGCATAGATATGAGAAAGGCACAGCTAATATAATACCTTGCAGAGTGTGGCATGTCAAATCATCAGGTTCACAGACCCATGAAAGGCACGCACCCTTGCACCATTTTGCAAGGAGTGATGCATTTGGACTTGGTACATACTCTGTGCACCTGATTCCTCATTAGGCACATCATATCTGTGAACAATTCAACCTGCCTTACCTATGTTTATCATTAAGTCATGTCAACTGTGCCATATGCTTCATGTTCAACATTCAGACGTAGATACACAATCGCTAATTAAATGTACTGTGCTTCTTATGTCCACAGTGTATGTGTTCTACATTTGCAGTGCAATGTACCAACTAATGTCTTGTAGGTGGATCCGAACCTTACTCTAAGGCTGAAGTGGACACTTTCAAGGATCCAGATGCTACCAGTGAGTGTCAGCTGAATGGTCACTGTGTTGTGCAAGGATTGTGTGTGATGTTGGATAATGGTTGCAATGACATGTTCAAGGTGTATCCTAATTCCAATTAAATAATTTGTTCCAGACTTGGTACATCAAAAATGAAATAGGTCAAAGTAGCATGTGCACTAGATAGTGACTAATGGCAATATGAATGTATTGCCAATCTGTGCAGGCCCACCTGATAGATGGGGTGACAGAGGAGCCATGACCAAAATGCCATAGTCTGTTAAAGTACATGGGAGAGGATATTTTGGTGAACATGGCTTATGGGTGGTTAAACTTCCAAATGCATGTCACATGGACATTGCTATTGTAGTTGTCCACATTGCATTCTATGTACCTTTCGTATGGCAAGTCCAGACAGAATGTGAGGATTCACACCTCAGTGAAGACAAAATACAAAAGGATAGCTGGCCCAGATATCAGCATTCCACACATGGTAATGCAGTTAAAGACCTCGCTCATGCAGTCTAAAGCCCCATTTTCTATATTGGATACATAGTCATACCTTTGTGCTGTCTTAGAACCAGAAATTCCAAGGTGGGTTTGACCAAAGGCATGTCTGCACAGCGTTATCATCCAACAGTCCATTACACAATTCACCATCTGGTGGTGGTTTCCACAACAACTTACAACAAAAGTGTCACCAAGGATTACAGTTTGGCTAACATTTGCTAGTTACATCACAAGATACTTGGGCATAAGAGAAATACAGCATGCATACACCATCACATGGATATGCTGAGAGGTAATGTGCAGCAGGGTGACATTAATTGCTGCCATGTAGAGACAGACACTAGCCTATGTAGCGGGGCACATGCCATTACTTTAACTACATGTGATGAGCCATGGAATGACCCTCCAGGTATTTACATTAGCCAATATAGGAGATGTGTTGGAAATGACCTCTCTGAAGGGTCACCCCAAAACGTTTTGCCTTCCTCCTCTTTTTTTTCTGCCCTAATTTTTGCTGGCTTTGGGACTCTGGACACTTTACCACTTCTAACCAGTTCTAAAGTGCATGTGCATGGGCTCTCTCCCTAAAAACATGGCAACATTGGCTCATACCCAATTTGCATATTTAATTTACTTGCAAGTCCCCAGTAAAGTGCACTACATGTGCCTAGGGCCTGTTAATTAAATGTTACTAGTGGGCCTGAGGCACTGATTGTGCCACCCACGTAAGTAGCCCCTTAACCATGTCTCATGTCTGCCATTGCAAGGCCTGTGTGTGTAGTTTCTTTGCCACTTCAACTTGGCATTTAAAAGTACTTGCCAAGACTTAAACTCCCCTTTTTTCTTTATATAGGTTACCCCTAAGGTAGGCCGTAAGTAACCCAAAGGGCAGAGTGGTATGTGGGTAAATTGCAGGGCATGTACATATGTGTTTCATATGTCCTGGTAGTGGAAAGCTCCTACATTCATTTTCCACTACTGTGAGGCCTGCTCCTTTCATATACTAGCATTAGGGTTGCCCTCACATACTTTTTGAGTGGTAGATTCTGTTCTGATAGGGGTAACCAGGTCATATTTAGTATGGTAAGGCCAGAATGGTAATAGAAAATCCTGCTTATTGGTGAGGTTGGATTTCATATTACTATTTTAGAAATGCCACTTCTAGAAAGTGAGCATTTCTCTACGCTTGAAACCATCTGTGCTTTTCAGCCTGTCACCAATCAATGTCTGGACTGAGGTGTTTGACAGCTCCCTTGTGCATGTCACCCAAACAACCACTAACACAGGACACTCAGTCTCATCTGCGTGCACCTGCATGCTGAATAGATCTTCCTGAGCTGGAAGGGTGGAGGGCCTGACACTTACATTTCAAAGGCTAATGGCCTGCCCTCACACAATAGACTGATCACCCCCCACTAAGACCCTGGCAGGCAGAACTTGACTGAAAGAGGAACATGTGCACTTCAAAACCACTCTTTGAGGTCTCCCCATGTCAAACGCATTTTGGATATATCAACTTGGTCTCTGACTTCACCAACTCAGACACTTCTGGACCTACAACTGCATCCTGTGAAGAGGAACTGCCTGACTGCCAATGGACTGGTTTGCTGAGAAGGAGTGCTGCCCTGATGTTACCCTGCTGCCCTGCTGGCCTCTGACTTTGCTGAGAAGGACTCAGCCTTCCCCAAAAGTGCTCTCCAAGGGCTTGGATTGAGCTTACCTCTTGTTTTCTGAAGTCTTCAGGCCAAATAAACTTCATCTCTTCAGGAAAGTCCTTGTGCATTGAAAATCGACACAACACCTACCAAAAACGACACAAAGCCTGCCTTGTGACTTAGGAGTTGCCGCACAGCCATCAGGAATGACGCAGCACGACTTCCAGAGTGCAAATTCGATGCCGCACCTGCCTTGCACCAGAAATATTTGACGCATCACCTACCAGATTGATGCAATGCCAGTGCCTTCATCCAGCGCATCAAGGATATTCACACATCATCCCTGGGCATCAAAATATTCCTGCACTGCAGTGAGGAACCAAGACTGTGCACTGAAAAACTACGCAAACCACTTAAAGCATGGAAAGAAACAATGCATTGTCTGTGCCGCTACGGAAAATTCGACGCCCACCTTACTTTTTCCATGCATCGCCTCCTCTGCGGTCTCCGTGCGCCGTTATTTTTGCTGCATACCAGGTACTGTGTGTAACAAAGAGACAGCTGTGCATTTCTAAGGATTAAGAATCTTTTAAACATTTAAAAAGTGATATTTCAACTTGTACTTTTTGGTTCTTTGTTGATTTGACCTTCTTCATTCAGATAAATATTATCTATTTTTCTAAACCTATGTGGTGTATTTTTGTGGTGTTTTCACTGTGTTACTGTATGACTTATTGCACAAATACTTTACACTTTGTGTTCTGAGTTTAGCCTGACTGCTCAGTGCCAAGCTACCAGAGGGTGGGCACAGGATAATTTGGATTATGTTTGACTTACCCTGACTATGATTGTGGTCCCTACTTGGGCAAGGGTGTATACCTTTGCCAACTAGAGACCCCATTTCTAACATAGGAGATGCATCCACCATCTCTGTTTGATGTGAGTTAAGTAGCCACCCTCCATCCATGTTTCAAATATTTGGACCATAGTAAGTCTATGTATCAATGTGTGTGGACGTGTGTCCTTGCCATATCAGGTACACAATGTTTAATCGCAATACATGTACTTGCCAGAAATTGCTTATTTTGCATAGGTTAATGGCCATGGAATCAAGTGTTTTGCAGGCTACAGATGGGAGTCAAATGATCATTTACCATACCATACCATGCCATGTGCACACAACAGTACTGTTTCTAATTATTCTTTGTAATAAGTTATGCAAATGTGAAGGTGCTTTTTGTACGCAACCTTGCTAATACAGTAACTGAAGAAATATTAGAAAAGGCATTTAGTCAATATGGCAAATTAGAAAGAGTTCAAAAGTTAAAAGATTATGCCTTTACTCACTTTGATGAAAGAGATGGAGCAGTAAGGGTAAGTTTCCTACTGATTTCCAACTCCTGTGCAACATGTGAAAATAAATTAACAGACCAAATCGTCGTTCTGGTCGTTATGCAAGAAGCTATTGAATGTATTTATTTGGTTGTATGAATTGCTAGTTACAAACTAACCTAGTGTCAGTTGGATGTATGGACACTAAGGTTTGAAATCTGGGGCTACTTAAATTGCCAGAAATAATTTTATGTGATCAGCAAAACTGACATTGTGAACAACTCTCTTCCCCCCACCACCCCTACCACCCGCACCTACAGCATGATTATTGAGCACATACTATTTGTAATTCTATCTGAATCGCAAGTTCCAAAGTAAAGAAAGGTATTGTGTAATTTAGGTAGTTAAATTCATTAGTGATGCATATAGGAGGCTGGCTCAGTTTATGGTGTACACCTATGGTGTGGCACCCTATACTGAGCCTAGGAAACCCTTAGTGACAGTAAATAGGTGTCCAGACAGCAATAGCTCTTTAGTGATAGCTGAGGCAAGCAGTTGAAGCTTATCCAGGAGGAATTTAAAGTACTTGCAATACTGCAGTAACCAGACAGTAACTGTCAGGAATTCCCAAGGTGCCTCCTGTGTTATCTGTCAGGATCCCCAGGGAGTAGGGTTAAATCATATCTCTGTTCTTGGTTAAAACTTCATGTTTCTAAGTAAACATAATGTACTGTGTAACACAATTGGTTTTATCAATGCTTGTTTAACCAATGCTTGTTTGCTAATGTGAGCAGGTGTAGACATGTGCTTCTAATTGGGTATAGTGTAGACATGTGCTTCTAATTGGGTGTGGTGACTCATCCACATGTGGAAACTCAACTACTTTCCTGATTGGCTTTAAATAGCTAAGTGAAGCATGCCTCCCTGCTTGGCTTCATTTTGCTTCCTGATATCAGCATCTGATTTGGCATTCCAGCCCCTGCTGTCATCCTCGTATTCAGGACTTTTGAGGCAATTCTTTTCTTCGTTCCTTTACCAGCTGACACCAGGCATTCCTCCAGCACTCCGGAAAAGACTGCAGCTAAGTGACTAGTATTCTCCAGGGAGTTTGTTCTTTGAGCGCAGCGCTTTCCTAGAACACCTGGTGTAATTCAGACCTCGTATTTTGGCAGAGTGCTTATCTTGAACAGACAAATGCATTTCTGTTCATTCTACATTTTTATTGTAGTTACTTGCCTAAATGTGCTTCAGGAAGTCTGCTTGAGCTCAAGTACTACAAAAAGTGACAGTGCAATTTTAAAAGAGCATGTACGTGATTTTTCTTTCTCTAATAGCAGAACTCTTGGATTTAAATCGTGTCATTCATGCCTGTCTTTCAGGTTTGAGAAATTTGCTTTTGAAGGGTTTTTCACACACACAGTGAAACCAAACCAAACTGTGCCGCCCTAACTGTTAAAACCCAGAGTGGACATTTGTATTTCTTGGATTCTTTTTGTTCTTTTTTGTTTAACCCTATACATGCAGGAAAGTTATAAGTGATATAATTAATGCCCTTGTTTGTCTTTCTTGTGCATGATAAGTGCAACCACAATTCTAATTGTAGTGTGCAGCAGTGAATCTCTGTGAAGCCAGCCCTAGTGTTGCAGTGCTTATTGTTATGGTACTCAGTTTGGGTTTTTGGTAATCCAGTGTTGGTAACTGTGCCAACAGTTATTATTATCCAAGAAAAGTGCTGGAGCATCCCGGTGTTCTTCTACCGCTCCCATGCTCTTATCAGAAAGAGAGATTCAGTTTCAAGGAAGTTGAGTGCACTAACTCTACTATCACTCTGTCAACAACGACATGCCCCCCCCCAAAGATACAGGGTGCCTGGCTGGACCGGCAAGACGTGGTAGTGTTTTGTCTCTTCCTCTTCCACTCCCCCTTTCCTTCTGGGACACCTGCCGGGGTTTCTGTGTCCACCAGGAAGTGCCGAGAGGTGTTCCAGGAGGTCGGGGGCATACCATCGCCCCTGCAGACATCCTGCTTTTCAGGTGAGTGGCCCATCTCAACAGTAACTGAACTCACAAGAAAGAACCACACAAGTGTTGCAAAAATAAAGGACTCTTTGTACCAGCACTAACTACTAGACTAGCATTGGTATATCTCTCTTTGGAGAGATCTACACACAATATATACACCAAATATAAAGCAGAAATAGCATAAAATATACAGGGTCCTATTAGGGAGTAGCCATATTCTAAGTAACTGGAATGTGAAATAGTGAACCTAACCAAGGTAAGTGTGGTAGTTAGCTGCGGGCCGGGGGTAGATTAAACCACCAGAGGTAAGTGAGGTAAGTGTCCCCAGCGACCAGGTGGTTACCTACCCAGTTGTCCCATAGACTAACATAGGAAGTAGTGGTTGGAGGTTGTGTGCTTCAGGACTCTTCCCAGTGGACCCCTAGGAAACCAACAGACAAGAGGATGGTTGGAGAGTGTCCCACACCGAAGGATACCCATTACCCAGGAGTACCTACACCAGGGGACCTGGATGCAGAGGGGAGAAGGGACTCACTGAAGTCAGTGGAAGCCTAGGTTTATCCAACTGCTGTTGTGACCTGTGGATTAGGTTGGATTAGGTTGGTGAAACCCAGGGACGGATTCTGGATTTGGAGGACCTGACATGGAAGGGGACAGAGTCCATTCCCCTCTGAGTTACCCAGATGGTGCAGTTGGCAAATGCCCACCCTCCTAGAGGTGAAGATCCTGCAAGTAGGGTCCAGGAGCTTCAGAAGATCTTGGGGGTCGCCTACGAGCTGTAGCTGGATTGCAGGAGTGTCAGTGACCAGCCAGCTTACCAAAAAGCACTGGCAAATGCAAGATTTATGTGCAGACTTTTTTAGACCAGCATAGCCCAGAAGACTCTACACTGGAGGAGGTGTAAGCGCTGGCCCTCAGCACACAGGAAGGTCAGCAGAAGTCATTGGAGCCCCCACGAGTGACCCACAGACGATGGACACAGGGAGTCACAAGGAGGCATCAGCAGCACAACAAAACAGGAGTCTCACGTCGCAGGAGGAGCAGTACAGGGGTTTATCTTCAAGTAGCAGAGTGCTGAAGGCCGGGGCTTCTTGGCACCTGAAGATCTCCTGGAGGAAGAGTCAACTAGCCTTGGCAAGAGCAAGAATTGTGGTGCACAGAGGTTTTACAGCGTAAATCTTTTCTGGATTCACATACTGTGCAGTATCCTGCCATCTAGTGGTTGGTTCTGGAATTCTCCACTGTTTGTAGTATTTCTTTTATGTTGATATTTTGTTTGGTGGTGGTCATGGATAGAACACTATTTGGTGACCCCTTTTCCTCTGGATGTTCTCACTTTTGGTCACCATCTTCAGATTCTTTTTTTCCACGTTGAGTCTGGATGTTATCGAAGAGGGCTCCAACGCGAGGAAATTCTTTTAAGAAAAGTGGACGTTTTTGTAAAGGTTCAGTTCTGAAAATATCTACCAAAGTAAATTCATTGACGGAGAGCAGGACAGGAGAAAGTGGCCGAAATTTGCAGGGTTTTCATCCCGACGGAGAGGAGAGTATGCCCGCCTTGGGGACTTACAAGTCGGAGTAATGGAGAACATGCTGTTCAGGTTTTGCAAGAACTGCCACCACAATTCCGTGCAGAAAGATAAGCACCTGGTGTGTAACCTCTGTTTGCCGCTAGACTGCACAAGCCAGAACAGCATTGCCTGCGGTGTTTCCGCACAGAAAACACAAGAAGTACGAGCGGAACTGAGGATAGCCCACCATGCATTGCAGGACAGAAGGCAAGTGAGTCCCTGAAAGATCTGGGTCTGTCGCAGAGGGAGCCGAGGGTGAAACATCGGAGAGCGATTGAGACGTCATTGATCTGGAGGAGCAGATACACAAGAAAAGCCAAAAATCGGAGGTGTAAGAGACAGTGGACACTGCTCAAAACCCTCTCAGTCAAAAAAAAAAAAGCTGACTTGTGATCTCAAAAAGAGGCCTCGGGATCGAAACACTCAACACCCGTAGGCAGTACCCTAAAAAAAGAGTCACAAAGAAACCTCGAAGGGGGCTCCAAGGTGAGCAAGACTCCGAAATAGCCCAGAAGGTCAAAGGGTGAAGGGGTAAAAGATTTTTCTCCGTCAAAGACGCAACAGTCATGAGCCAGTCATCAAAGCTCCAAAGACTGAATCATTAGCGAAGGAGGGTTCAACTTCAAAATCTAGGACAAAAGTCCCGAGGATCAGGAGGCAGAGATGGAGAAAAAAAAGAAAGAGGCTCGAGGCCGAAATTTCGGCACTTCGACATCAAAAGAAAGATTTCAATGAACGCCTCAAGTAATTCAGGATTCTCCATAAATCTATGGCAAAAGAAACTCTTCAGCGTTGGAGGTCAAAGAAAAACAGGCTCCTCTAACACCTGAACTCAGGAAGGAGAGGAAGATGTGTTCTTTGTTTAAGACCAGGAACAAGCAGACTTATACGAGGCTTCTGATGGAGGGTAATTTGGTGAACAACAAAGGGAGGATATAGACACTTACTCACCAGAGGAGAGTGTTGAGTTGTACCCTTCAAATTGATCCCCATAAGATGACATTGAGATGTGATAAAGAATGCAGCAGACAGGTTATGTGAGCCCAGCTTTTTCCCTGCACCCTAATACAGCCCTGTGATCAAGGAATCCTAAGAGAACTAGGTAAAGAGCCCCAGACTTTCTGGGAAATCTTGCTATTTGTTAAAAAGTATTTTGTACTGCTACCCATGCCTGTTTACTGTAGGCTCCGTGTTTCAGGCTGCTTGGCCTTTTTAAGCTGCAGTTTTTTAGCCGTGACTGTTTGAAATTTGTCTCCTAGTTTGAGGCAAAAGTCTGCATAAAGCCCCCCTCCTCTTTTAAGTAAAAAGGCTACATACACCTCAGTGGGTAACCAGAATGTGTTTAGGAGACTGCTTAATCTGTTTCTGTGATTTAAATTGTGTTTAGAAACTGTCACCTGTTTTGCCTTGAAAAAGCCAAATTTCTGAGTGCACAACAAGAAGTATTTCAGTGTTTTTACAATCTCTCTGTTAGCTAGAAAGTAGATTCTGCTAGCTTGGAAGTATGGATTCAGCGTGGTTTAAGGATTAGGGTTGGGGTTGTGATTGGTACTAGGGTTGAGATTCCTATTGGTTCATATTTTTAGGGTTGGGGCTGTGATTGGTACTCGGGTTGGGATTCCGATTGGTTCATGATTTTAGGGTTAGTGTTGTGATTGGTTGTCAGGACTAGATGTATGATTGGTGAATAGGGCTGGGTCTCCCATTGGTTTGGAGTTTATGGATACAAATCTGATTGGTTAGGGTTAGGACTAGGTTTCTATTGGCTAATAGGGCTATTTAAGCTAAGGGCTCAGGGCATCTCAGCCAAGGGCAGAGAGGACAAGGGCATTTGCCTGTTTGGCCACTTCAGGTCGGGCCTAGGGCCAGAAATGCTGCCCAATTTTTCATTTAGCAGAAAGGACCTTACTCCCTACATGTCCATCAACATGCAAACACATTATCAGCAAAGACATCCAGCTCTTGTATCACAAACTTCCCTAATACACATTGGTCATCAACCAACATAAAACCCCACATACCATACCTATACACATATCCACCACACCTATAACAGTAAAACACCTTCATTCTCACAGCAAACACTACTATGTCCATTCCCACTAACACAACCTGCCATCGGCCACATAACACAAAACCACATTATACATTAGTTTCAGTCATACAGATACACACTCCCTGTTCATACAAACCAACAGAACTATCCTCTATTTGCTCCTGCCAGACCCCCACTTGTCATGGCAATACCGAAACCCAGCCTTCCAATAGACCATCTACAAACACCCTCCCGCTCTCTGCACCAATTCCACACAACCAAACAGTCCTTACACTCCACTCCACCACACATATTGCCTCTTCCAGTGATCAAAACTAACACAAACACCCATGACCCACACCCACCCCCTCTTACACACCTCAAACACTCTTCTCCCAAACACATCAATACCCGTGTAATATTCTAATACCACTCACCACTACTAACTCACATACAAATCCTTCACAGAAAACAACAACATCAATAGCTCCTCTCACTATTCCACAAAAACAAAACAAACCACACACATCAGCACATCAAAATAACACAAACTTTCATAATACTTTCCCTCACACCAATTCTCACCTTCATGACTACACAAATAATACAAATCCTGACCAATCTTTAGCCCAACATTGTCACAACCATCTATCACAAGCACCCCAACAAGGCAACATTCATTTACCCGCCTCTCATCTATTTCACAATTTAGAGCCTTACCTTATGATCCACATGCTACTCCACCACCCTAACCCAAACTCCTTCCACACTAAACAGAGGCAAATAAAATAAACAACATGCCACTCTTAACAACTTTGTATCCCCTTGTCTGTTACATAATAAGACTACTGTACACAAAAAGGTACACTCTTCATGTCTCTCTCAGCCACCAAGCCCACCACCAACACACACAGACCCAACAAAATGCCTCCCAGGCCTGCTGGTAGAGAGACACACTATATTGAAAACAGGACTAATGTGACCCTCACACAGTTATTACAACTAACAACACACCTGCTACAAGCTCAAAATATACTGCTCACCCTTCTCCAAAGCAATGCTGCCACAAACACACATTTTCTAAACTGCCTGCAAAAAAATGCTCGATCACTCTAAAAAAACAAGCACCACATCTACGACCTGCTCATGTACACACAACCTGACCTACTGTTCGGAACGGAATCATGGTTGGGAGATGACATGGCCCAAATGTTACATGAAGCTGTTTCTCTGAGCTAACAAACCATCGCACAAAACCATATAGGCAAGAGAGGAGGTGGACTAGCTATTATATTCAAACAAGCAATAAATCTCAGTAAAACAGACAACATTCCATTCAAGGTTGTGAGACCCTCCTCACCAGATGCAACCCTACTCCTACTTCCCCCTGTAACGTTCTCTTCCTTTACAGACCTCCACTAACAACTCAACATTCCCAGACACTTTTCTAGATACTGGGCCTCATTTCAACCTCCGCTGCCCGCCAAGGTTAAACCGCCAAACGGCCGCCTCTGCGTCCACAAACCCACCGTTTCCGCCTGCCGGTCCAGCGGAGATGTGGGCCGTAACATTGCAGCCGGCTCGTCCCCTTACCGCCAGCCTTTCCATGGCAGTGTCTACTGCCATGGACAGGCTGGCAGTAAGGGGAGTCAAAATCTCGGGACCTCCATGGTGGTAAACTGCTGGTCCTGGCAGTGTGACCTCAGCAGTCATAATATGGCATTTCATACCACCAGCCTGTTGGCGGTATGAACACCACTATAACCCTGGCGGTCGGTGACCGCCAGGGTTGAAATGAGGCCCACTGTCTCAAACCTTATAACGTTACACTCAAACCTGTGAATTCTTGGGTACCTAAACATTTTGTTTGACAAATCCAATATGCCCTATCCCAAAGCTATCACCACTGGCCTAGTGACATTCAACCTACATCAGATTGTACACAATCCCACACACATCGCTGGACACATCCTAGATGTAATTTTTGCAATGCCTGAACAAGTTACTGTTCATAGCAACACACCAATCACATGGTCAGACCACCCTTTGATAACTTTCTGACATAAAACAGCACAAATCCACACACCCCATAGTAAATTACATACATGCATCTATTGACCATGGAGCACACTCAATTTGGAAGAAGTAGAAACACAATTAACAGCCAACACAGATCTAGATACAATTAATTTTGTTTCAAAACTTTGAGTGGCTACAGGAAGCTTTTGATATCCTAATACCACTCAAAAAAACTAAACAGGACAAAAGAACACCAACACCTTGGAGAAACACAGAACTTAAAAAGATAATACAACAAATCAGAAGGTTGCAACTGACCTGGCTCAATACAAACTACATTCAAGACAAACTTCAGCTACACAAACTTAACAGAATATACAAATCATCAATCAAAAAAGCTAAAAAAAAATGGTACTCAGACAGAATTTAAAATGGTAAATCTGCAACCAAAGAATTGTATAAAATTCTCAATGAATTTCGAAAACCTAAATGCATGGAAGGAAGCCATCCTACTACTCAAGATTTCACAAACAAACTGGCAACTCATTACACAACTGAGGCAGACACATTGGGCTCCTATTTAAAACAGAAGAAAACCATCAGCACCAACCCCTTTCCTAAAATCCCCTCCAAGAATATACCAACCAGGCCTCTGCACTTCTTTAAACAAATATCACAAGGTGAATTTATGGATTTGGTCAAAGCAAGCAGGCTTTCCAGTTGCCCTTCTGACCCTTGTTCACCACACATCTTCAAGAACATTCTTTTATCTACTTCTGCTGCCACGCCTGTAAGAAGAATCATCAATAACTCTTTAACTACAGGAACTTTTCCTGAAGACCTGAAAAAGATATACACATGTCCGTTATTAAAGAAAACAAACCTAGACCCGCAGGACCCCAACAACTACAGACAAATCACAAATGGACCTTTCCTAGGCAAACTGATAGAAAGAGCAGCATTCGCCCAGATGTCACAATTCACTGAAGACAATTCCATACTTTCAGACTACGAAGCTGAATTCAGCCCAGGAAGAGGCACTGAATCAGCACTCATAGCAATCTGGGATGATCTTAAAAACAGTCTACCACAATTAAGTTGCTGCACTACTTCTCTTGGACCTCTCGGCTGCCTTTTATACTGCTGAATATGACACCCTAATTCAAAGACTCCCCAAAGCCGGCATAGAAAGGACTGCTCTCGTCTAGATTACATCCTACCTTCAAAACAAAACTAATATTATCTATTCTCTCCCCTTATCATTCAAACCACACCTCACAAAGGTCCCCCAAAGATCAATTATCTGACCTATGCTTTTCAACATCTACATGATGTCATTGCCAGAACTGAGTAATGATTTTCAACTCACATGCTACAACAATGCACATGACACACAAATACCACTTAAATTGGAATGTCCCAAAGACATTGAAAATCACAAATCTTCAGTTGCCTTAGACCCGTTGATCAGTGGATGACTTGGAGCCATCTCAAGCTGAGGCCCACATTCATACTTTTTTTGCACTGCATTTGCGTAATTGTTTTACACAAAATCAGAGCAAACTTACAAAATATAATTGTATTTTGTAAGTTCGCACCTCTTTTGCATCACAAAAGGATGCATATGCGGCGCTGAAAAAGTATAAATATGGGCCTAAATGGTTGCAAAAGGGAAATACTCACATGTGGCAACTGGAAAAATTATGACACAATGTGCGCATGGCCTGACGATCTTGGACCACCTCCTCAAGTATCCAAGGAAGTTAAAAACCTTGGAATTACAATGGACTCCAAGTTAACAATGAATGCCTAAATTAACAAATTAGCACGATCAAGCTTCATCACCTTGAAGACTCTGCGACACATCTTCCCCCACCTCGAATTTCCACACAAGGTGCAGGCTACTATCTCTCTTGTACTATCCAAACTGGTTTATGCCTACGGCCTCTACCATGGATCATCTCTATCTATAATGAAAAAACTACAACGTATTCAGAACTCAGCTGCCAGGCTACTTTTACATGTAAAGCCACAAGTACACATCTCCCCTGCCTTAAGAGCACTGGTTACCCTTTGCCAGAAGATCCACCTTCAAGCTGCTTTGTATCAGCCACAAAGCTATATATGGAACAGGACCGCTTGTTATCAGAAACAAAATAACCATATACATTCAACAAAGAAACCTCAGCTCAAGATTGGCACCCCGCCTTGGTACTCCACCATAGAAGAAAAAGGCAATAGGTGGTGTGTCCTTCTCCATTCAAGCAGACAAATTATGGAATTCATTACCCCCAAATATAAGATCCACGGATAACTATCTTGCCTTCAAAAACTATTCAAGAGTTGACTCTTTCCTTCATAACCACCATATTCAAACAGCAATGGACTGCATATACCTGTGTTGATAAATATTTATAATCTGATTATGTGCATATTCTAGATATGTATAGTTCTTTAAGAAATATGTATTGTTACTATTTCATAATATTAAATTATATACATACTCTGTAAGCCTCTTTAACAAATGTATATTTATTAACACTTAAATATATTTATATATGTGTGTGTGTGCATGTATATATGTGTGTGTATATACATATATATGTGTATATTCTATGCTTAACATGTTCAAGGGCAAAAAGAACAGATGGTGGACGGACTGCTGAACAATGCAAACATTCCCCCCAGTCACAAAGTTCTGGGTTTAATCCATTGTTTTGTTTTTTTCACCACACCACCCCAATTTGGACCGAGCCATCTGCAAATCAGTCTTGACCCTGTTCCCCATGGGAACAGTCCAGCTTGTAAGCTTTTCTCTGTCTCCCCATCACCTTATGTCTCTATCAATCTATCCTTCATCCCCACTCTGACTCATCCCAAACCCATTCTACTACTTTCATCTCCAAAATAACCCTGCCTAAATTCTTCCCTCCTCTACCGCATCTCGCTCACTTCAAACCTCAGCTTACTACCATGATCTCCCAAACAATCCTACTAAATTCTCCCTCATTTATCTCACCTTTGACTCATCCAAAAACCCTTCCTGCTACTATGATCTCTCTAACCCTTTCCACAGACTCTTCCCTCCTCCATCTCTCCTTTACTTATCCCAAGCCTCACCCTATTACTATAAACTCCCATTTAACACTTCTGGATTCTTCCCTCCTCTATCCCTCCATTACTCTAGTCAATCCAACTAACACATTCACATATCCTCTGCTCAAATTAACTCATAATAATACTATTACTGTACTCATATTTCCCTATACTAATCTGCCACTGATTCCTCTTGGGTTCCAGAGTAGAATGCTACTCGTCGAAAAGCGTTTCAACGCCTCGTCAGGGATAGTAAGCACTTTATAAACACAATTACAATTACAATTAAACGGTTATACCTCTATTTGGCCAGACAATGCAATTGCAGTTTCCAACATTGACAACACCTGTATACTTTGGCCTTGTAACATTAGGAGAAGTAAATGTCTTTTTTAGATGGATGGTCAATTTATTCTTCAAGGTTATTTTTAGAGATGCCACATGTGATGTTTGAAACTAGATTAAGCATCATGATGATTGACACGATTCCTAGTTAAGCTTTGCCTGATACCTTTTCCTTTCGTTCCAACGGACAACATGACACCTGAGCAGAGAAGAACCACCTCATCCAGCTTGAGTGTTACCGGCACATCCGTAACGTGACAAAGGCATATCAGTGAATGGCAGAACTATTCATTGAGTAGAGGGCAGTCGGTACCTGGAGACTCACACCACAGGAGCCACCAAGTTGTGATCAGCCAGGCACCAGCCAAGATGTTTCTGCTGACCAGGGAGGTCCATCATTTGCAGTAGCTGGCCCATCCAACAGTCACCCCAAAGAGCCACCTCAGCCCCAGGCCCAAACCACTGGACATGGTTCTCAAATAGGCCATCTGACCATGAAGGACCTGTCCAATCTCAAGCTCTGTGTGGCAGGTCTAACTCACAAAGTGGACACTTTGATCCATTTGGTGCAAAGGCTGCAGCAGTCTGTGAACCACATAGGGGAGAAATATAGGCCCCAGGGACCCTTTTTGCACTTCCCTGTATTTTTTCTTGGACTGTTTTGATAGCATAGTTAGTGTAGACATAGGTTAGGTTTAGTTTTTTTAAAATCTTAGTTCTTATTTGGGTATGTGGGTGTGTAGGTTATTTAGTGGAAGGGGGGTTCATGTTTAGGATATATGTTGTTAAAACAATATGTATAAAACTAAAAATATAAAAATATATCTTTATTTAGCTTTGTATTTTTAGGTAATTTGTGTATAGGTGTAGTTTATGGGGTTATTTTGTGAATATGTGTATTAAGGGGTGGAGGTTAATGGTTAATATGTCTGTTGTGCTTATATGAGCAGAGTAAGATAAGTTGAGCTAAGGTAGTTTTAGACAGATTTTCAAATAAGGTAGTGTAGGTTAGGTAGCATAGTTTAGTTTAGGTGTAATTTAGGTTAGATAAGTAATTTAGTGTAGTTTAGGTAGTTTTAGGTATGGTAAGTTGTATTTCTAAATTAAATATAAATCTTTAATATGTACAAGTCTACTTCATGGTTTACTGTGTAGGAGTTACCAGAGCTGCTGAGTTTGTGTTAAGCACATGCAGTAGGATTTGCTAGCAGTGTTTGTAGACATGTGTGACTAGGTGAAATACCTTTGGAGAAGAAGCTGTACAGTTTTTCATGGAATCAGTTAAGGGATCTATAAACATAGTGAAGAACTGTAAGTGGCACTCTTGCTGTGAATGGATACACAGCCTGAAACAGGTATTGACCTACTTTTGTACTGTGTGTGTCACATGACATGCATTGGAGTGGTGGTGATATCAAACCATTGTCACTAATCAAGGATATGTTGGGTCACACACTGATGCCAGCCCCTTACATGATCCACCTAGCACCATTTTCTTGTCATAACAGTTTTGTTTGCTGGATGGTACCTATGGAGGGTGGATCCACCTGTGCTGTGACTTCATTCACCCTTACCATTGAATGAATGCTCATTGATGCACTTCATGCATGTGACCTTGGGGGACGACTTGCCAGAACAGAAGCACAAAAATTCACAGATACTATTGCCCTTGGCCTGTGCAGTATTTACCATCGGTCCACTGAACACCATTCCATTTTGAACATAGGTTGTGTCTTAAAGGGCAGCTCATTCACCATGGTCTACTATGTCCGATCATGAACAGACATACTACACACTGGTTCTGGTAAGTGATTTTATTCACACATGACTCAAGGAGCAAGGGGCAAGTGCAGTCCTTTCAGCAAAAAACACAACATTGTGAGTGAGACATAGAATGTCCAGACATAGTTCATGGGGGATTCGTTTCATGGGACATGTGGAGCAGAGGAGTGTTTCATTGAGGAAGAGGTGGAGCAAAGTGGCAATAGGGATTATAGGCCACATCAACAGTCCACAATTGGGTGAGGTCAACCGGTGGGTCACCAAACTGAGAACACTACCAGTTGGAAAAATACACTGGCTTGGTCGTCAGCACTGGGCAAAGGAGAAACTGGCCACTTGGCATAGATAAATGCTAGTAGGCAGTTTTTTGGTGGAAGAGTTGAAGTCCGCATCTTCCTCCTCTGATTTGTGTGGTGCTTCTCATGAGTGGGATGTTGTTGGTGCCGGAGGTGTCAGAGGCACACATACATCAGGGGCTGAAGATGTGGATCCTCTGGCTGCAGCAGCAATTCTCTGTTCCAAAAAGTGAGGCAGCACTGCACTAAGAAGGATCTGCAGGTTTACAAGCACAGCACCAACGTCACAGTGGTAGGCACCCATTGTTGATATGTATGTGCTCTGCTTCCACTCCATGGGACAAACCTTTGCAATGATCCAAAGGTAATCCTAACTTAGGATCACTCATCACAATAACTCATACTGATGTTTGCAACGGATGGTGCCATCAACGGCTGCCTTTCAATATTTGCAAACATCATCTGTAATAAATACAATATGTATACATAATTGGACCCTCTGGACTAAAGTTACATGGACAGGCCAGTAGGCAGATCCTCTGGGTGTACCTGATCACCCCCAAAACTGTAAATCAGCTGCCATCAGTCACTGTTCTACTGAAAGGTTTAAGTGGAATACCCCATTAGGAAAAAATAGTGGGGAACCCGTTAGCGTAACTCCTTTCAGAATCCATTAAAAGCAGCCTTCTGAGGAGCAGTAGATCAGCAACTTTAATTGCTCCCCAGGAATTAGGGTCCCCCCAAGTGCCAAAATGATAAAATCCTTTGAACTGCTCATGATCAAAGAAAATTGAGTGACAAAAGTATTGCTGTGGTGGTACTGGACTTCTATCCCTGCTGGATTTATTAATCTGGCAGTGAAAACCTCACAGGGGCTCATTTACAAGCCCTTTGAGGAGCTGAAGCGTAATTTATTTTCACCTACAGTCGCACAAAACAGTCCCCCACCCCATGCTGTAATTACAAACTGGCACAATGTCACTATTATGCTAGTTTGTAAACCCTTGCGCCACATTATACCTGCACCAGGTATAATGTATGCAAGGGAGGCATTCCCCCACAGGGAGGCCAAAAAAATGGCACAGTGAAATCTACAGGATTTCACTGCACCATTCTAGGATCATTTATTAATGCCTGCCCAGGGCAGGTGTTAAACTGATGCTAGGGTATTTCCCATGGGCCTCCCTGAGCTGTGCTGGACTAGCATCAAAGGGCCAGATTTACAAGACCCTATCACCTCAGGAGCATCACTTTTTTGCGACGCTCCAGTGGCGCTAACCACTGCTCCATATTTACAAGGTGTCACTCCACTTTTTGTGGCTTTAGGCCTCCTTGTAAATATGGGCAGTTTTCTGCATCAGAGGGGCGTGCAATGGGTGTTGCAGTGGGTGTCCCATCACAATACCCATTGCTTTCTACGCCCCACATGTACGAGAAATTTTAAATCTGTGTCAGCGCCAAAAACCAACACCGCCCCAGGGGTGGTGTTTGCATTACAAAACGAGGAGAAATTATTTTATTCCTCCTCATTTTTTGCTTTTTCTATGTGTGCTGCATTCTAACACTGCAGTTAAGTACAGAATGCAAACCGGTGTCTGCTGTCAATATTTAAGTCCCATCCCTGCACACTTGTGATGAATAAAAGGCATCAGCCTGTGTGCAACCCAGTAAGCAGCAGTGAGAAAATCCTCTAATTATTTAACATTTCTCATACAGAGGTCAGGGGGGCAGAGAATACAGGGGGTGTTGTTTCTACACACTCAAAGAGGAACCACTCCTGGGAGCAACATGAGGTCAGATTTCTCCACTCAGAACCCCCATACTTTCCCAGGTGCCCTGATTACAAGAAAACGTAGCCTCTTTCCCACGAATAACTATTGCCAAAGGGACCGTCACACCAACCACATCTTTCTCACAGTTATGATGGTGTGCAATTGTTGAGTTTATGCTTTATGGTGACTATCAAAGATCATTTAATGACCACAAACATACCTCCATACCCAAGATGGGGTTCCAAATACCAAGGGAGGGTTCCTGAGCTCCTGCAGGGATGAAGCACTGACAGGTCCAGGTCAGAGCCATGCTAGGCCTGTCACATGGGCCCTCAACCTCTAAGCACAGACTGTTGGTGTCTCATGCTAACCAGGATAAACATCTGCAGTGTGTGAAGTCTACCCCTTCTCAGGCACGGTGCAACCCTCTCATTAATTCTAGCTCAAGGCATAGTCACCTGGGTCAGATCTTCATTAGTCACCCATAGTGTCACAAAGTGCACAGGATAGGGTACTGAAGGGCTGGGGAGGCCCCTGCAGGGTTGCCAGCTCTAAAAGGTCCTAAACAGAGCTCTGAGAAGCCCAAAGATAGGTTCTCAGACTTTGAGTTCCATGCACCAAAATGTGGTGTCCCAAAGTAGCTGTAACATAATGCCCAGCAAGATCTGTTATTCTTCTACAAGGCTGAAAGCTCTGAGCAAGCCTCAGTCAGAAATGTGGAAGCCCCAGAGTGTGGTTCCAGAAGCCTGGGATCCATGCAAGAGCATGTAGTGTCACAAAGGTCCCAGGATGGGCTCCACAGTCCCATAGAGGGTTCCCCAGATGATATTGAGTTGAAACTCTGATAGGTCCTAGTCAGAGCTCTGGTTTGTCCTGTCACAGAAGCCCCTTGATCTCTCCTTCATTTACCAGTCTGTAGTGTTCGGTAGTACCCAGCTTGGGGTATCACAGATCATCCGAGGCCTCTTCTACTCCGGCAGGGAGTACAACTCTATTCAGACCACAGTCTGAGGCCTGATCTGGGGGCTCCATCTGCTGGCCGGTAATGGATCAAGCACTATTGAAATCTTATAGAATCCTGGCAGGGATTATCACAAGGGTAAACTGCTCTCACAAGACACCAACCAGAGTCCCAACTGACTCTAGAGGCCTAGTCACTAGGCCCCAGGCTCCAGCACACAGCCTAGACTTTTCCTCCGTTCCAAGCTTGACTCCTCAGTGCAAGCAGAAACATATATTAAACTCCCTTTGGAATGTATGGCACAAAGAGACGTCTAGATTTTGAGGTCGGTCATCTCAATGTGCAGTGTAAGAAATGAATTATATTACTAGATTTCTGGCCTCTGTAGAAGTCCCTGTAAGGATTCATTTAAAGCTTAGTTTCAGTTCAGATGCATTTGCTGAGATGCCCCTGTCTTTCACCCAAGCACACAGCTTAAATGAAAGCCTAGTTATCTTCCTTCAGATTTATAGGGACAGGGTTTTCTAGACTTGCTTGTCATCTCGCTGTTTTACCTGGGCAGTTTCAGGGCCCGTGCCAACTTGTCCAGGGCCCCCAGGGTGTCTGGGTCTTCATCCAGCTTCCAGCTCTACCTCTCAGGCTTAGGCAGAAGGCACTTATGTGAGCCTGACTTCCCTATTAGCAGATAAAAATATCAAGCAGACATCCCTGGCAGGGCTGCCTGATTGGGGATGTTCTATATAGCTCTGTACTTTGATTGATTATTGTAAGAAATTGGGTTATTATTTATAGGGGGTTGATGACCCACCTTAAGTAATAAATGTGATCCTTGTCAGGGTGAGCCACTAAAGTCACTATATTAACTTGAGCTTAACCCCTCGGTGGCTATGTCATAGAACAGAAAGGATTAACTTAGAGGTAATGTGTAAAATATTTTATCGGTCAAATACAGAAACAAGGATGAACTTGGTCAGAAGTTTTGCCTTGGGTCTCAAATATGGAATTCTGAACTCTTCAGCAGGTCAAAGCAGCGGTTTATGCAGGAAGAGGGCTCTATGAGGTAGGAAAGCTGTCAGACAAGGTTCCGGATAAGCCATTAGTTTTGACAAGAAAGCTCAGAATGGGAGAAATTAGAATGTAGCACCCAAAAAGGTCTTTCACTGGTTGGATGCTTTGGCCACTTTCTCCCAGTCAAGATTTCTTTATTCCCACTTAATTACTTTTTTCCGACCTTAGATTCCCCCAGTGGGGAAGGCTGCAGGATGTAGCTAAAGAGGGCTCCACAAAACTGAATACCTTCTTCACATGGTCCAGGTAAATTGAATTGCTGCTGTGGAAAAGCTCTGATCAGAAAAAACTTGAACCTTCAGCCCCGTGGCAATGCACCTTGGTCTGAGCAGCTTGGTAGGTTTGTCCCTGTCATCTGCAGGTCTTTGAATCCAAAAGCTTATAAGTCCTAGGTTTTCATATGTAATAGGAGAAGTCTAGCCAGAGGCAGCCAAGGGTTCTGGGCCCTCACGAACAGCATTTAGGGGTCCATACCAACTCAAGCCTAGGTCAAGATCTGGGTCAAGGGCTGGTCCAGTTGGAATAGTTAGCTGGGCAGTTGTAGAAAATGCCTCTTGTAGCTTGTAATATCCCTGTAGCTTGAACAGTTCAGCATTATGGCACTTGAAGTCAATTTGTTTGTCCAGAGTACACGAGAGAGTCCAATCATTCAGGAATCTTCTCAGATGTCAGACTGCAAGTGTAATCTTCTTCTGAGCTTCATTAGGTTCAGTAGTGTTCTAAGGAGGATACCGGGGATGACAAATGTATGCCTGTACCAGCATGTCGGATTGGGTGACTCCTGGCTCCTCCCTAACCAGGAGAGTAAAAGTTCCTTGAGGTTGTTCTATCCACTTTTGCAGTATTTACTTTTTACCCTACTGCAAACAGTCCCATAGAGCATCTATCTGACTAAACCAAAGATGGTGCAACCCTTCTTCCATTATACAGAGCTGATGTGCCCACCAAAAAGGTGTGACCATGTGACCAATGAAACAAGCAATCTCTCCTCTGAGGTCACCTCACATCAGATCTGGACACAGTCTCCTTCTCAATGAGTTTGGAGCCTGCCTGGCTTTGGGAACAAAAGAAATGGCCTGTTCACGACATCTGTTTGTGACAGACATCTGTTTTGAAGGAAATTAGGTTCCTGGGCACTTCCCAAATGGTCATCATGCTAGTACAACAGACAATAGCTTCCCATACCCAAGCCTTTGTGTCTGCTTCATGAGCAGTTTTCATACCTAATTTAGGGCTTGAACACTCAGAGGGCTGTATCTGAAGGCAATGCAAATTAGTCGTCAAAGGCTTAAGTAGGAAAAGGTAACTTTCTGAAAGTAAATATTGCTTAATATTTATTGAGAAATCAGACTTCACTGTTGAATTGACCTTTTAATAGATATTTCAGTCTTTTGTCTTTTGTTCAAGTCATACTTTTAAATACAGTGCATTCTGCCTTGGGGGCTAGAAGGTCTACCCAGGGATGAGCACATTTGGATCCACTGAGTAGCTGAGACCCATTTTTGATGAGGGAAATGCTGCTGGACTGGTCCTGTTGGACACCTCCGATGCTTTTGATACAGTAAACCATGCTGTTCTAGCTCTCCGTTTAAAGAACGCTGGTTCTGGATGGCTTTTACCCCACTTAGGACCGTTTAAATTAGTGTGCTAGCCAACCGGAGTAAAGGCAAGCAGCCTCTCCAATCTCAGCCGTCCTCCCCAATCCATCATTCTGGGTTAGGCTGGTCCACTGGTGCCCATGTGATTGTCCAGTTCACCCAGCCCCAGCATGCTGTATGGGCCACATCTACTTGTATGTGAAATTTGGTCTAGGACTGCCATTCTGTGTCCTCCTCCTCCACCCAGTGAAACTACATTATTGATCCTGCTAATGCCATAACCTTGTCCCAAAGACTAAGCCATGCATATCTAAGCGTAAAAGGTCTATACAGTGAATCTGCAAGTGTCTCATTAAAACAGTTATGGCTCTTTGATTGCTTGATCTGTTACTTCCATAACTGTGGTAATTTTAGAGTTTTGAGCTAAGGAGCACTAAACTTTAGTGACACGTGCATTTATCAGATCAAGATCAAGACAAGCTTGCTCAGCCACTTTGGTAGTCATAGATATCCTCTGGCCAATCACAGGTCCCTGTTATGGTGACAACACATTCAATTTTATGTACCTACCGACATTCAGTGGTGCTTTCTATGCCCACTGAATTGATTATGGGTACTGTAGAATCAAGGATCAATTCTGAATTCTGCAGAGGGAACCTGAGAAAAAACTACCATATTACAAAAGGCAGCAGTCAGACAAATTTGCCTCTTTTGATTTATGAAGGTAGTGATGAAAAGTAACAATAAGTCCTCAAAATCTCATGCCCCCTATTTATCCATAAAAGTATGAAAATCCTCAAAGATAGAAAACTGAAGGAGACCACAGAAAAATGTATTGCAGACCATTACCACTCCATCAAAATACAGAAATTAAATAACCCAATTTACATACAAGATACTCCCAATTAGGAAATGGCAGTCCTACACATCCCTTAGATTGTTAACAACTCCAAAATCTCCAAAATAATTAAATACATAAGACTTGGGTGTCTGCAACTCTAAGTCAATGGAAAGATTATGAAGCAGGCCTTTGATGGTAACCTTCAACTATTTTACTTTTATTTCCAGTTACTCCGGAACAATAGCTCAAAGGTGAAAATCTCTTGCCAACTGTCTCCCCAGGACACCATAGTCATCCCAAGCATGATCAAAGCCACCCTGCAGGAGATACTACTCCATCATTTACCTTGATTGAACTAAATGATGGGTACTTGGCCCAGCTCTCCCCATGCTGCTGCATTGCTCGTGTTCCTATGTTCTGCTTTCTTATTTCCTCATTCTTACTGCTTTCTCCTTCCTTTTCCGCTATTTTTGTGTGCCCTCTCGTTGCTTTTCCCTTATTTTCACTGCTTTCTCCTTGCTTTTTTCCCCATTTTCTTGTGTGCCTTTGCCTTGCTTTTCCCTTGTCTTCTCTGCTTTCTCACTGCTTTTTCCCCTGTTTTTGTGTACCCTCTCCTTGCTTTTCTCTCGTTTTAACTGTTCTCTCCTTGTTTTGTTCCCATTTTTTGTGTGCCTTCTCCATGCTTTTCCCTCATTCTCACTGCTCTCTCCTTGCATTTCCTGTTTTTTGAGTCCTTCTACTTGCTTTTCTCATTCTCACTGCTCTCTCCTTGCTTTTTCCCCCAGTGTTTTGTGTGTCTTCTCCTTGCATTTCACTGCTTTTGCCCTCTTTTTCCCCTACTTTTTGTGTGCCGCTTCTATCTTTTCCCTCATTTACACTGCTTTCCTCTTGCCTTTTCCAATTTGTTTGTGTGCCCTCTTCTTGCTTTTCCCTCATTTTCACTGCTTTATCCTTGCTCCTTCAGCCGTTTTTTAGTGTGCCTTCTTGCTTTTCCCTTGTTTTCACTGTTTGCTTTTTCTCCTGTTTTTTGTGTGCCTGCCCCTTGTTTTTCCGTAATTTTCATTACTTTCTCAGGGATCTAAAAGCATCTGGATAGCCTCCCAGGTGATTAGCCATGCTATACAAATCCTGATTGATTGATTAATCGCAATAGAACTGTCAAAACAGCACATGCAGTAACAGCCATTCACAACAAATAATGAACTTGCAGAAATGTAAAAGACCAAATTGCATATCTGAATGTATCTCAGTTTAAGCAGAAACTTTAAATCCTAATGCCATAAGAGTACATTCTCTTACATCTCTCAGGGATCAACAAGGGCTTCTTTAAACAATTTTTTGTACTCCTCACTGAAAGTGAGATCAAAGCTAACAACTACATATTCCTGGGTGATTTCATCCTGCACTGTGGTGGTCAGAATGATACAGCCTTATTTCCTGTGTTCTCTTTCCAATATATCATCAATCTCAAACAGTTTTGCAAGACTCCAAAGCACATGAAGTGATCCACATTGCATATGATGATTGCAGAAAAGGGGGTTGTGTAGTTTGATTTCGTACTGCCAGTCAACTAGTTGAGCCACTCTGTTATCTACATCTCACTTCCCTGTATGAAATTATATAACATAGTCAGCCACAAACATTAAAACATTAGATCAGAGATCTCAAAACATAGTCAAGGCCACTCCGTCCTGAGATGTGGTCCATATAGTATTAAACAACACACCAAAATATTAGATCATAATCCCAAGAAACATTACAGAGAGACCATATTGGTGACAAGATGGTTCAAAAACACTTTTCAGGCAGGAATTTAATAAAAAACGAAATTAAAATCTGCTCCATGGGTCTACAAGGAACCCATTGAGGGGAGGAAAATGTTAGGAGATACAGAGCTGAACTAGCATCAAATCATTTCTCAAAAACCCAACTCTACACTGACTGGAAATAAATAAATGAAACAAATCTATTTCAAAAGCCAAGTTAAATCAGAAATTGATCATAAAAGACAACAGGCTGAAAAATCTGTTTGAAATCATTAAACAACCCAGAATGCCAAACCTTAAAGCTTTCTCAGATGCCATCAAAGTAAAAATTAGGAATTCTAGTCCTTCACAAGTAACTGTCAGAACCACTTTCAGAGGGCCATGGGACAAGCAGGGGTTACTGGGCCCAACCTTGGGGGTTGAGGCTTTTTACTCCTAATGTTTGGAGGCCTAACCTACTATGGATTCTGAGAAACTGGGCCAAATATCCCTTCAGTACGTGACTCCCAGGATTAGTGTGGGCAGAGCAGTCCAAGTCTTCTTTGCAGGGGAGGTAGATACTAAAGAGTGAATACAGAATTACAACTCAGAATGGGAGCAGCATCTCCAATTTATCACTTTCTAGCCGAATAGTCACTTTTATACAAAAAGACATGTATTTTATTTTTATCGCTTCTACCACAAAGGAGAAATACAGCATTCACAAACAACTACACAGTTCTCCTGAGGGCAGGGCTCTAGTGTTTCTTTAGGCAGACCTCGTGATCCTACTCCCTCATTTCTCCTAGCAACAGTCGTTATTCCCCATTCACTATCAGCAACACATAGTGAAAGCCCCACTAGTAGTCCCAGTCTCAAGCGTTCACTCTGACTCTGTTTTAAAGTCAGCAATGTTCCTGTGCTACAGTGCTGACTAGCAAGTAAATTTCCCCAGGGCTGACTTGCCCAAAATGAGTCAGCACCTGCAGGCTTGGAGTGCCACCTTATTGCCCTGAGCAATCCTGTCCATAGGTGCTTGGAGCAGCGGCAACTGAATCAGATGAGTTTGCTGCACCCAGCCCAGGCAAACTGTACCCAGCGGGCACAGCATTCCTCAAAATCGGTCACACCACAGAAGCAACTGTAGGTTTTTTGCTGCACCCCCTTACAGGGTAAGTGTCCGTTCCATCCCACATTGTGGAGTGGGTGATGTCATGATCCTGATGTAGGTCCCTTGCCTTTGTGATGGTGCCAGTGTTCCCACGGCACCCTCACTTCTCTGTCAGGGGTGGCATATCATGTTGCACATCTTGTTACTCCTGATGAATCTCTCTGGCATATGGGGTCAACCCCATTAGGAAGGCCCTGAAGCACTGGGGTACCACCAGCAAACGGGTTGACCCAGGCTCAGGAACCTTAGGCTCAATATACAGGAGGCCATCCTCCCAGTAGATAAGCTGAGATCCTGGCTCCTTACAAGCCGCCTGGTCTGCACCCTGCTGCTGCAAACCCTCTAGAGTAGGGCATGCCTTCTGTGCCTCACAGAATACCTTCCTGGTGGGCCCTCCTTCCTGCTGCCACTGTGACAGCTCAGGGACCTCCCCCAGTTCAGCCACCTGTTCCCCTGTAGGCTCCAGGGCGTCACCCTGAGGTGCCGCCTCCTCCCGGACCGTGGGAACTTCTGGGGCCGGTTTTCCACGCTCCCTGCCCTTCCTCTATTTGGCAGTCCTCTGGGCCAATGTTTCAGGCTCCAGGGGCTCTTGACCACCCTGAGAGGCTGCCATTGACCTGGTGGATACGCATACCCACCTAGGCAGACCCAACATCTCCAAGTGTGACCTGTGTTCCACCTCCTTCCAAGGGGAATCCTCCAGGTCATTGCCAAACAAACAATCTACAGATATGGTTGGACTCACAGCTTCCTTCAAGGAACCTGAGACCCCCTCCCCCATTCAAAGAGAACCTGCACCACTCTGCTCAAGCCCTCTGAGTTGCCCAATGCAACTCTTCAGACACAAGGTGACTCCTCACTGTAGTCACACTGGCTCCTGTGACTCTCAGAGCCTCCACCCTCTGTCCATTGATGGTCACCCAATGCCTGTACTTCTTAGTGTTCTCAGGCACTAGGGTACTCTGGACCATCTCACTGTCCCATAGTGAGACAAGGGCCATCTCCGCTCCCTCCCACCTGGAAACATCTCCTCCCCAAGAGCTACACTAGCCAAACCCTGGGACTGCGCACCAGTGGGGGCCGGTGTACTCTTGGGGCATTTGGGGTCCCCCCTCACATGACCCACCTGGTCACATGCATAACACTTATGTGGGAGACCCCCTTCCACAGGTTTCCCTTTGGAGAAACATGGCTTCTTTTCACTGGGGGGTTGGGAATCCTTACCCTGGGAAATAGGGGGGGGGGCCTTCAGAGAACTCCCCCTGTTTACCCTTACCCCCCTTCCTTTACTTCTGAGAGGGACCCTGCCCACCATTGGCGTGGTCTCCCCCATACCTCTTCTGGACCCTGGTGCTCTCCCAGTGGTTCCCTTCCTGCGCAAGCTTCGTGGGGTCAGTCAGCTTGCTGTCAATTAGGTGCTGGTGCAACTCTGGAAAACATAAACTGTACAAGTACTCCCAAGCAATTAAATTGTAAATCTCCTCATACGTTGTCACCTTATTGCAAATTATCCAGCCATCCAGTGATCTGAAGAATGAATCAACACATTCCAACCATGTTTGGGATTCCTTCCTCTTATAGGACCTGAACTTTTCCTTATACTGCTTAGGGGTGAGACCATACCTTGTGAGTAGGGCTTTCTTCACGATAGAGTAGGTGAGTCCCTGAGGATCCCCTAAGGATGTCAGAGTATCCATCCCCTCTACCTCAAAGTGCTTCCACAGACCAGCCCCCCAATAAGCTTCAGGGACCAGATTTCTTATGGAGAGCCGATTCAAATCCCTTGAACCACAAGAATTTGTCATCCCCCCTTTTGTTATCCTTCACAAGATCTTTAGGAATGTGCACCCTTCTCTCAGGCTGCACTCTGATATTGCTGCCACCATCTCTACTGGACTGGCTCCTCTGATCTAGATCCCTCAAGCTAAGCTCATGAGCCAGCAGTACCTTCTTGTCCTCCATGCCCATCTTTCTCTCTTCCCTCTCCCTCTCCATCTTGAGCTTCTCCGGCTCCAATTGGTATTCCCTCTGTGCCTGTCTGTCCTGTAACTCCTTAGGTGTCAGACTCTTGGAGGACACACTGCTACCTGCCCAGGAGACTCTCTCCCTGGACAGAATAGGCCCACCCACTATACCATTGTGAATGGATTGCACCTCCTCCTCCTCATGCCTCTCCTCCTCTGGGTGCCCCTTAGCTTCCTTGAATGTTACCCAGGCCTTCTGCAGCTCCTCTTTCCTGGTGGAATTTTTTAATGGGAAAGCATGGTTTTGCAGAACTGCTTAAACTGGGCACTGTATAGCTCTTCAGTTTCTCTAAATCAAAAGGAGCTCCAGCTGATGCATCTCCAGACATGATGAAGAGTTAAGAATACAAAGTTCCAAAGGCAGAAAAACAAGTTCCCAAATTAAGTTCAAAAAAGGTCAATCAGGGGATCAGAAAAATATGGAAGTAGAACAAAAAGAGTCCCAAAAGAGAAAAAGCTAAAATCATAAGACAATGACTATGTGGTCTCGTAGTGGTCTGCACTGAAAACAGTAGTTTTCCCCTTAATCACTGTATGTCAAGTACAAATACACGTCCAGTCCCAACTGCTGATCACCAATGTTAGAAATAGGGTTTTTGGTTGGAGCCAGGTTACCCCCTGTCCAAGCAAAGAGCCTGACTCGAGTCAGGGTAAAGGAGAATCACCTTCAGTTCACCCCCGCTCACCCCCTTGGCAGCTTGGCACAAGCCGGCAGGTTTAACTTCAGAGACTAGGTGTAAAGTATTTGTACCAACACGCACAGTAACTCAGTGAAAACCTACAAAATGACATGACACAGGTTTAGGATAACAGGTAATATTTATCTAAAAAAAACAAGACTAAAATGATAAAAATCCACCATACACAAGTCAAGTTATGAATTAAAAAGCAAAAAGAGTCTTAAATCCTTAGAAAACATTGCTAACACTCTTAGCGTGAAAAAGTACTTGGGTAGCGTCAAAATAACACAGCACGGGCGAGTGTGGGTCAGAAAAGGCCAGTGATGCGTAGATTTCTCACTCGGAAGTGAAACCGTGCATCGTTCCTCCTCCGGTCGGGTCGGCGTGTATCGTTTTTCCTTTTCACAGGAGAGCGATGCTTTGATCCGGACAGGCACCTCGGGTCCGAGCAGGCTTTGTGTTGGTTTTCCGCGCCCAGTGAGGTTTACGTCGAAAATCTGGTAGAAAGTTATCAGAAAACCGCTCTATGTGGGGTTGCGACATTAACAGCCTCCATCAGCGGGTGCTGCACATCGTTTCTCCAGTCGCATTGCGTCAATCTTCCAACCGCGAGGCAGGTGGAGCATAGATTTAAGCTGCGAATCCAGCGGCGCGTCATTTCTCAGCCACATCTTGGAAGGTGGGTCGAAAATTTCCCAGCACAGCGTGGATTTTCAGGCTTTGGCTGCCAGCTTCACCTTTCAAGGGCCCAGGAACTGGATAGGGCACCACTTGGCAGAGGTCTCAGCAGAGAGTCCAGGTGCTGGAAGGGGAAGTCGTTGGCCCTGAGACTTCAACAACAGGAGGCCAGCTCAGGTCGAGCCCTTGGAGATTTCTTGACAAGCAGGAATGCACAACAAAGTCCACAAAGCACAGTCACAGGCAGGGACAGCACTTCTCCTGAGCTCTTCAGCTCATCTCCTTGGCAGAGGTTCCTCGTGATGTCCAGAAGTGAGATCGTTTTTCAGGGGTTTGGATGCTCTTCTTATACCCATTTGGCCTTTGAAGTAGGCCTACTTCAAAGGAAAGTCTCTCTTGTTTGTGAGATCCTGCCTTGCCCAGGCCAGGCCCCAGAAGCACACCAGGGGGTTGGGGACTGCACTGTGTGGGGGCAGGCACAGCCCTTTCAGGTGTAAGTGACCACTCATCCCCTCCCTCCTAGCACAGATGGCTCATCAGGATATGCAGGCTACTCCCTAGCTCCTTTTGTGTCACTGTCTAGAGAGAGGTGCAAACAGCCCAACTGTCAAACTGACCAAGACAGGGAAACCACAAACAGGCAGAGTCACAGAATGGTTTAAGCAAGAAAATGCCTACTTTCCAAAAGTGGCATTTTCAAACACTCAATCTAAAAACCAACTTTACCAAAAGACGTATTTTTTAATTGTGAGTTCAGAGACCCCAAACTCCACATGTCCATCTGCTTCCAAAGGGAAGCTACACTTTAATCATATTTAAAGGTAGCCCCCATGTTAACGTATGAGAGAGATAGGCCTTGCAACAGTGAAAATCGAATGTGGCAGTATTTCACAGTCAGGACATGTAAAACACATTAGTATATGCCCTACCTTAAACATACACTGAAACCTGCCCATGGGGCTACCTAGGGCCTACCTTAGGGGTGTCTTACATGTACGAAAAGGGAAGTTTTAGGTCTGGCAAGTGGGTACACTTGCCATGTCGAATTGGCAGTTTTAAACTGCACACACAGACACTGGGTGTCACCATCAGTGGTGCAGGCCACTAGTGGCATTTGATGTATAGGCCCTGGGCACCTCTAGTGTACTAGGGACTTACCAGTAAATCAAATATGCCAATCATGTAAATCCAATTACACCTACATTTTACATAGGAGCACTTGCACTTTAGCACTTGTTAGCAGTGGTAAAGCGCCCAGAGTAACAAAAACAGCAAAAACTGAGTCCAACACACATCAACAACCTGGGAAACAGAGGCAAAAAAGTTAGGAAAGACCACGCCAAGGATGCCAAGTCTATCAAGAAGCAAAATGCAGTACTTCTCCCAGCTTCAAAGGAGGAAAAGGGTGGGCCAGAACGATCTGTATCAATCACCCAGCTGTCGCACTGTACCAGGGATGGGCCTGCCCAAGCCCACAGAACAATGGAGAGTGCCCAGACCACTGGGAAAAGAGAGCAGGGGCTTCCTTTGAAATTCTGGTGTGCAAGTGGTAGTGATGTCAGCGAGGAGTGGAGCTGAGACCCCAGAAGCTGATGTAACAAGGGGCTCCTGAATGATGCCTTTTTGGATTGTCCAACATGCTGTGTAGGAGGACTGGGACAGGGGTGGAGAGGTGATGTGGCACCCCAGGATATTTTCTGGAACCTTCCTCTCTTCTTCAAAAACTCTTGCACAAGGGAAGACTTTCTCTAACCTTCCAAAAGGAGGTTTCCTGAAGGAAACTAGCTAGCAGAATCTGAATAGAACCCACAGGAGAGACCCTAAATAGCCCTGAGAGAGGGATTGGCTACCTTATCAGGTATGGACCTATCAGGAGGCTAAAGTCTGGGACACACTGGAGGAGCTTTGACCTATCAGGAGGGTTCTCCGACGTCACCTGCTGGCACTGGCCTCTCAGAGCCCCCCAGAGTACCCCCACACCTTGCAAAGCAAGATGGCTGAAGTCTGGGACACATTGGAGGAGCTCTGGGCACCAGCCCTCGGGTGTTGATGGACAGGGGAGAGGTCACTCCCCTTTCCTTTGTCCAGTTTCGCACCAGAGCAGGGGGGAAGGGTCCCTGAACCGGTGTAGACTGGCTTATGCAAGGAGGGCACCATCTGTGCCCTTCAAAGCATTTCCAGAGGCTGGGGGAGGCTACCCCTCCCCAGCCTGTAACACCTATTTCCAAAGGTAGAGGGTGTGACACCCTACTCTCAGAGGAAATGCTTTGTTCTTCCTTCCTGGGACTGGGCTGCACAGACGCCAGGAGGGCAGAACCCTGACTGTTAGGTGGAAGCAGCTGTAGCTGCAGTGCAAGCCTCAGAGAGCTGGTTTGGCAGCACTGGGGGTCCATGGTGGAGCCCCCAAGATGTATGGAATTGGCTCCCCAATAGCATATTTGGAATTGGGGTACAATTCCATGATCTTAGACATGTTACATGCCATATTCGGAGTTACCATTGTGAAGCTACATATAGGTATTGACATATATGTAGGGCACGTGTGTAATGGCGTCCCCGCACTCACAAAGTCCGGGGAAATGGCCCTGAACTATGTGGGGGCACCTTTGCTAGTGCAAGGGTGCCCTCACGCTTAGTAACTTTGCATCTAACCTTCAGCAAGTGAAGGTTAGACATATAGGTGACTTATAAGTTTCTTAAGTGCAGTGAAAATGGTTGTGAAATAGTGTGTGCACTATTTCACGCATGCTGCAGTGGCAGTCCTGTTAAAGGGTTTGTCTGAGCTCCTTATGGGTGGCAAAAGAAATGCTGCAGCCCATAAGGATCTCCTGGAACCCAATGCCCTGGGTACCTAGGTACCATATACTAGTGACTTATAAGGGGGGTCCAGTGTGTCAATTGAAATTGGTAAATGGAGTCACTGGCCTACAGTGACAAATTTAAAAGCAGAGAGAGCATAAGCACTGAGGTTCTGATTAGCAGAGCTTCGGTGACATAGTTAGGCACTACACAGGCATACACATTAGGCTACAAACTATGAGCACTGGGGTCCTGGCTAGCATGATCCCAGTGACACAGTAAAAACATACAGATACACACTCACAAACAGGCTAAAAGTAGGGGTAACCATGCTAGAAAGAGGCTACTTTTGTACATCCTGGGACTCCTGTGGGTGCTGTCTGGTGTTCTGAGGGCTCTCTAAAGTGCTGAGAGCCCCCCTTCCTCCTCACACAGAGTTGAGCCCCTCAGGTCCCTCCTGGGTCCAGACAGCGTCATTTTGATACAAAACGTGACTTTGCCGGAACCAAGGCTTGTTGGACGAATCCAGTGCCAAAACTCACCTGCATCCAACATCTCTTTGTGGGATATCCATTGCATCATGCAGTAACCCGCTGTCTTCTCTCTTGGGTGCATTTCTTCAGTCTTCGTCCAAACGGTGACTCTTCTTTTGCACCCTCTTCTGGGTTGGCAGTGGCTCCTGTCCTTCCTGGAACTTCTTCCGACTTCTGGACTTGGTCTCCTTCCTTTGCAAGTCTTCAGGTCCAGGAATCCACCATTTGTTGTTTGCAGTCTTGCTTGGTTCTTGCAATAACTCTAATCACGACTTGAAGTGTGTCCTAAGGAAACGTGCAGTACTTTACTCCTACTTTCCTGGGCTCCAGGTTGGGGTAATTTACTTACCTTTACTGTATTCTTACTCTCCCATTGATTCTCTACACACTACATTTGTCTATTGGGGAATTCGAGATTTGCATTCCACATTCTTAGTATATGGTTTGTGTTGCTCCTAGAGCTATTTTCACCAATTGCATTCTATAGCATTTTCGATTGTTTGCACTATCCTATGTCTAATTACTTCCCTTATTTTGGTGTCTAGTGTATATGTGGTGTATAATACTTACCTCCAGAAGGAGTACTGCCTCTAAGATATTTTTGGCCTTGTGTCACCCAAATAAATTACCTTTATTTTTGGTTACACTGAGTATTGTCTTTACTTTACTTACTTATAGTACTGTGTAACTATAAGTGGTGTTGCAGGAGTTTTCCATATCACCTACTTCAGCCTAAGCTGCTCTGCTATAGCTACCTCTATCAGCCTAAGCTGCTAGAACACTAGTACATTTCACTAATAAGGGATTACTGGAACTGGTGTAAGGTGTAAGTACCCAAGGTACCCACTACAAACCAGGCTAGCCTCCTACAGCTTGTGGCAGGGATAATACATGACTTGGATGCTATTCAATTAACACAGCGAGTAGAAGGTCCAACACATGACAAAGGACACCTCCTGGACCAGGTCTTTAGCAATGATTCTAAAATTCCTGTAAAAAATTCCTGGCCTCTGTCATGGACAAATCATTTTCCAATTTCTTTTACTCTTGATGATAAGACTCCTACGGTGACTATCCTAATTCTGCCAATATTAAATTAAAAAATGGATCACAAAGGACCTTATTTAGAACTTGGTGGATGTGATATCTGTCACCGTTGTGACGGAGTAACCCATCTGCAGAGTTCTAAATCAGGCCCAATTTCCCTTGATAAATGGTATGCTTGATGATCCAACACTTCCCTTCTATTACATGATACCCGTGCTGGGTGTTAGAGTGGGTCACCAGTGGAGGTTTGGACCAGGTGTTCCTGCCCTGGACCAAAAACAAGCATCCTGGGACCAGTTTGAGGATATCACCCTTCATCTGCCAGGCTAGCTTGAATCCAGTGGTACAGTGAGCAAGGGACCCACGTCTGGGCATACCCTTCCCACTTAGGGCAACTTTAGCAACACAAAAGGATGATGGCGGAGTGCTGACAATGCAAACACCCCAAGTCACAAGTCTGGGTTTAATCCATCGTTCTTTCACTCACCATGCCACCCCAGTTTGTACTCAGCCATATGCAAATCAGTCTTGACCCTGTTCCTCATGGGAACAGTCCAGCCCAAACTGCCAGGCCAAGTCCTCCCTAAGCATCCTAGGACACGTTTCAGGGTATCACCCTTCATCAGCCAGGCTAGCTTGAATCCAGTGGCACAGTGAGCAAAAAAGTAAAATGAATCAGCCATCCAGTGCCCCACAGGAACTCTTTAAATTTGTGGGATCCCTATGGGCTGCAGCATTTCTTTTGACACCTATACGGGAGCCCATGCAAAGGCTTCTACAGGACTGCAATTGCAGCCTGGGTGAAATAGTGCATGCACTATTTCACAACCATTTTCACTGCAACGGGTCACTTATAAGTCACCTATATAACAGGTCTTCCAACCCTGAAGTCTGGATAAAAAGTACCTATGTGAGAGGGCACCCATGCACTAGCAGAGGTGCCCCCACGTCATCCAGGCCCATTTTCCTGGACTCCGTGAGTGCGATGATACCATTTTACGCGTGCACTGGACATGGGTCAATACCTGTGTCCTGCTTCACAATGGTAACCCCGAATATGGCCATGTAAGGTGTCTCAAAACTGGGAATTGTACCCCAATACTGATTCCAGTATTGGTTGCACAATCCCATGCACTCTGGGGGCTCCACAGTGGATTCATAGTACTGCAATACCAGCCTTCTGAGGTTTTCTAGGAGGCCCCATCTGCTGCCACCTCACAGACAGGCTTCTGCCCTCCTGAGGCTTGGGCAGCTCAATCCCAGGAAGGCAGAACAAAGCATTTCCTTTGGGAGAGGGGTGTTACACCCTCTCCCTTTGGAAGTAGGTTTTACAGGCTTGGGAGGGGTTTCCTCCCAGAGTCTCCGGAAATGCTTTGAAGGGCACATATGGTGCTCTCCTTCCATAATCCAGTCTACACCAGTTCAGGGACCCCCAGTCCCTACTCTGGTGCGAAACTGGACAAAGGAAAGGTGAGTGACCACTCCCCTGTCCATCACCTCCCCAAGGGTGGTACTTAGAGCTCCTCAGAGTGTCCCTGTGTTTTGCCATCTTGGATTCAAAGGTGGTGGAGCGCTCTGGAAGCATCTGAGTGGCAAGTGCCAGCAGGTGACGTCAGAGACCCCTCCTGATAGGTGCTTACCTGGTTAGATGACCAGTCCCCTCTCAGGGCTATTTAGGGTCTCTCCTCTGGGTGTTTATTCAGATTCGGATTGCTAGACTCCAGCAGGAATCCTCTGCATCCTTTACTTCATCTTCTACTGACGGAGCAACCGCTGACCGCTCCAGGAACTCTACAAAACTGCAACAAAGAAGCTGAGACGATTTCTGCAACATTGTATCTTCAGCTTCTGCCAGCAACTGCAACAGTTTCCAGGTCCTGCATCCTCCTAGGACAGCCTGTCTTCAGCCTTCACCAGAAGAACCAAAGGAATCTCCTGTGGAGTGATGGAGTCACTTCCCTGCTTCAGCAGGCACCTCTCTGCAGCGACGACCAGTGGCTTCGGTCCCCTCTCCAGGCAACAGGCGTGGATCCAGCAACACAGGTGGTAGACTAAAGTGACTCCGACAGTCCTGCCCACTGATGCACCAGAATTTCTGACGCATCCTTGAGACCTCATGCCATGGTGCGTCATTTTGTAACTATGACACATCCAAGGCCTTGTAACCTGTCTAGCGACAGTGCAATGGATTTTGCCAAAGCGCACCGATGCATTATGCCTCGTAAATATACAAGAAAGAGCTTGCCTCCCCACACAAGGAAGTACCCATGTGCACTGGTGACTTGCAGTTTCCAAGCGACCTTCCAAGATGTTCTTCGTGCACAGCACAGCTGAGGCCCCCAGCACTCCATCCTGCAACGCAAAGCTTTCTGAGTGGTTCTCCAGTGGCGTGGGAATCCTTTGTGTCATGCTGCGTGGGTCTCCATTTGCACCATATTTGTCTCTGTGCTGTGGGACTCCTGTGTGTGCTGCCTGGTCTTCTGAGGGCTGTCTGAATTGCTGAGACCCCCCTCTGTCTCCCCCTCCTGGGTAGAGGCCACCAGGTCACTTCTGGTCCCATGCAGCATCATTTTCTGCTAACTGCAAGCTTTGCGTTTGCCAAGGCTTGTTGGTGGAATCAAGCAACACAAACCAGACTGCATTCATCCATCCGACATGGGACATCATCTGCACCAACCACGAACCCGCATCTATCTCCTTTGGTGTAATACTGACTTTGTCTTCTCACCTGTGGTTCTTCTTTTGCACATTCATCTGGATTAGCAGGGGCTCCTGTTCTCCCTGGACTCTTCAGTGCTTCTTGGACTTGGTCCTCTTCTTCCACAGGTCTTCAGGTCCAGGAATCCATTATTGGTGTGTTGCAGTCTCTTCTGGTTCTTGCATAATCTTCCATCACAACTTCTTGTGTGTTTCAGGAAACTTGCTGTGATTTACTCCTACTTTCCTGGGTTCTGGGGTGGGGTCTATAACTTACCTTTGGTGTTTTCTTACACTCCCAGCATCCCTCTACACACTACACTTGCCTATGTGGGAAACCGACTTTAGCATTCCACTCTTTTAGTATATGGTTTGTATTCCCCATAGGCCCATTGCAATCTATGATGATTTTCACTGTTTGCACTGTTTTCTGACTAGTTACTTACTTGGTTTTGGTTACTAGTGTATATATTGTGTATATTACATACTTCTTAAGGGAGTATAGTCTTTAAGGTATTTTTGGCAGTGTGTCACTAAAATAAAGTACCTTTATTTTTGTAACACTGAGTACTGTCTTTCATGTGTGTGAGTACTGTTTGACTACAGTGGTATTGCAAGAGCTTTACAAGTCTCCTAGTTCATCCTTGGCTGCTCTGCCTACAGCTACCCCTAGACAGCCTGGCTTCTAGACACTGACTACATTTCATTAATAAAGGATAACTGGACCTTGTATAAGGTGTAAGTACCTTTGGTACCCACTACAAACCAGGGCAGCTTCCTACATTCACCTCTGTCTTGAAAGACAGATCCTTCCAAATTTATGAGAACACATGCTGCTCTGATGTGTTCCATTCAAGTGCGCTGGGCCCTCAGCCCTACACCTTTTAACCTGTATATGTGCCCAATACACTGATGACAAACAATTGGTCATCTCCCTTACTCCCTGGCTGGATTGTCTGGGTAACCTCCCATTCCATCCTCCCCCATAAAAAGCCTTGAAATGCGACTGGACACGGCACCCTCCATGGATGTACAAGCAAGAAAACTTGCAGCAACTTGCTTTGGGACTCTCAGAACACTCCAAAAAATACTAGATTTCATTCCATTTTTATCTAGAAGAATAGTGGTACAATCCCTTGTTCTCTCCCGGTTGGACTACGGGAACTCATTGTACATAGGCACCCCCAAATATGTCATCATATGTCCAAAATGCAGCTGCAAGGACCCTACACAAGATCCCACATTTTGCTTCACAAAACAAAACCCTGGCATCCCAGCACTGTCTTCCCATTGAGGAAAAGGATACAATTTAAAACACTCTGGCACATAGAGGGCTCACAAGGCCAGATGGGGTGGGAGGTCCTTTTCATGTCTCATTCCCAAACTTTGGAACACCCTGCTAATAGAATTAAGATGCCTAGACAATGAGCCTTGGATGAAGAAAATGCACAAGGCATGGCTTTACCCTTGCTATAACTCTTTCACTAATCAGCCTTTTTTCGGAGCAGCATGTTGTCACAGCTAGTGTTGGCAACCTTTCAGGTAGCCACACACTTTAGAAATCCACATACGATAGCAGTGGGGACCGTCTCACTCCATCCTAATATAGTTGAAGGGTTCAAAGCTCATGCTCTTACTATAATATAGGAAATCAGTGTGTTACATGCCGGCAGAGTTTAATAACTAGACTCTTGCTATAATCTCACTGCTCTACAAAGCACTATAAAACAAGATCTGCCCCATAATCTACGGGAACCTAGGCTAGAAACACTTCCTTAATGAAGTTCAATCATCATTTATCACCCCAATTGACTGCAAGCAATCAATGCAAAGAACGAGATAAATAAGTGTAGGAAAGTACCATCTTGCCTGGCATGTTACCCCCATATTTCACTGTATATATGTTATTTTAGTGTATGTGTCACTGGGACCCTGCCAGCCAGGGCCCCAGTGCTCATAAGTGTGCCCTGTATGTGTTCCCTGTGTGATGACTAACTGTCTCACTGAGGCCCTGCTAACCAGAACCTCAGTGGTTATGCTCTCTCTGCTTTCTAAATTGTCACTAACAGGCTAGTGACAAATTTCACCAATTCACATTGGCATACTGGAACACCCTTATAATTCCCTAGTATATGGTACTGAGGTACCCAGGGTATTGGGGTTCCAGGAGATCCCTATGGGATGCAGCATTTTTTTTGCCACCCATAGGGAGCTCTGACAATTCTTACACAGGCCTGCCACTGCAGCCTGAGTGAAATAACGTCCACGTTATTTCACAGCCATTTACCACTGCACTTAAGTAACTTATAAGTCACCTATATGTCTAACCTTCACCTGGTAAAGGTTGGGTGCTAAGTTACTTAGTGTGTGGGCACCCTGGCACTAGCCAAGGTGCCCCCACATCGTTCAGGGCAAATTCCCCGGACTTTGTGAGTGCGGGGACACCATTACACGTGTGCACTGGACATAGGTCACTACCTATGTACAGCGTCACAATGGTAACTTCGAACATGGCCATGTAACATGTCTAAGATCATGGAATTGTCACCCCAATGCCATTCTGGCATTGGGGAGACAATTCCATGATCCCCCGAGTCTCTAGCACACACCCGAGTACTGCCAAACTACCTTTCCCGGGGTATCACTGCAGCTGCTGCTGCTGCCAACCCCTCAGACAGGTTTCTGCCCTCCTGGGGTCCAGCCAGGCCTGGCCCAGGAAGGCAGAACAAAGGACTTCCTCAGAGAGAGGGTGTTACACCCTCTCCCTTTGGAAAAAGGTGTCAGGGCTGGGGAGGAGTAGCCTCCCCTAGCCTCTGGAAATGCTTTGATGGGCACAGATGGTGCCCATCTCTGCATAAGCCAGTCTACACCGGTTCAGGGATCCCCCAGCCCTGCTTTGGCGTGAAACTGGACAAAGGAAAGGGGAGTGACCACTCCCATGACCTGCACCTCCCAGGGGAGGTGCCCAGAGCTCCTCCAGTGTGCTCCAGACCTCTACCATTTTGGAAACAGAGGTGCTGCTGGCACACTGGACTGCTCTGAGTGGCCAGTGCCAGTAGGTGACGTCAGAGACTCCTCCTGATAGGCTCTTACCTGTGTTGATAGCCTATCCTCCTTCCTAAGTTTCCAAACCTCCTTTTCTGGCTATTTAGGTTTTCTGCTTTGGGGAATTCTTTAGATAACGAATGCAAGAGCTCATCAGAGTTCCTCTGCATCTCTCTCTTCACCTTCTGCCAAAGGATCGACCGCTGACTGCTCAGGACACCGGCAAAACCGCAACAAAGTAGCAAAGACGACTACTGCAACCTTGTATCGCTGATCCTGCCACCTTCTCGACTGTTTCCTGGTGGTGCATGCTCTGGGGGTAGCCTGCCTCCTCTCTGCACTAGGAGTTCTGAAGAAATCTCCCGTGGTTCGACGGAATCTTCCCCCTACAACCGCAGGCAACAAAAGACTGCATCACCGGTCCTCTGGGTCCCTTCTCAGCACAACGAGCGTGGTCCCTGGAACTCAGCAACTCTGTCCAAGTGGCTCCTACAGTCCAGTGACTCTTCAGTCCATGTTTGGTGGAGGTAAGTCCTTGCCTACCCACGCTAGACTGCATTGCTGGGTACTGCATGATTTGCAGCTGCTCCGGCTCCTGTGCACTCTTCCAGGATTTCCTTCGTGCACAGCCAAGCCTGGGTCCCCGACACTCTAACCTGCAGTGCACAACCTCCTGAGTTGTCCTCCGGCGTCGTGGGACTCCCTTTTGTGTCTTCGGGTGAGCTCTCATTCACTCCTCTTTGTAGTGCCTGTTCTGGCACTTCTGCGGGTGCTGCCTGCTTCTGTCAGGGCTCCCTGACTTGCTGGGTGCCCCCTCTGTCTCCTCATCCAAGTGGCGACATCCTGGTCCATCCTGGGCCACAGCAGCATCCAAAAACCCTAACCGCAACCCTTGCAGCTAGCAAGGCTTGTTTGCGGTCTTTCTGCGTGGGAACACCTCTGCAAGCTTCTTCACGACGTGGGACATCCATCCTCCAAAGGGGAAGTTCCTAGTCCTCTTCGTTCTTGCCGAATCTACAGCTTCTACCATCCAGTGGCAGCTTCTTTGCACCCTCAGCTGGCATTTCCTGGGCATCTGCCCAATCTCGACTTTGTCGTGACTCTTGGACTTGGTCCCCTTGTTCCACAGGTACACTCATCCGGAAATCCACTTTGGTTGCATTGCTGGTGTTGGTCTTCCTTGCAGAATTCCCCTATCACGACTTCTGTGCTCTCTGGGGAATATAGGTGCACTTTACACCTACTTTTCAGGGTCTTGGGGTGGGCTATTTTTCTAACCCTCACTGTTTTCTTACAGTCCCAGCGACCCTCTACGAGCTCACATAGGTTTGGGGTCCATACGTTATTCGCATTCTACTTTTGGAGTATATGGTTTGTGTTGCCTCTATACCTATGTGCTCCTATTGCAATCTATTGTAACTATACACTGCTTGTATTACTTCTTTTTGCTATTCTGCATATTTTTGGTATTGTGTACATATATCTTGTGTATATTTGGCATCCTCATACTGAGGGTACTCACTGAGATACTTTTGGCATATTTTCATAAAAATAAAGTACCTTTATTTTTAGTATATCTGTGTATTGTGTTGTCTTATGATATTGTGCATATGACACCAGTGGTATAGTAGGAGCTTTGCATGTCTCCTAGTTCAGCCTAAGCTGATCTGCTATAGCTACCTTCTATCAGCCTAAGCTGCTAGAAACACCTCTTCTACACTAATAAGGGATAACTGGACCTGGTACAGAGTGTAAGTACCCCTTGGTACCCACTACAAGCCAGGCCAGCCTTCAACAATAAGTCTCCAGGCCCCCATGTATCATGGCTTCTACTGAATAGCTTAAACTATTCAAGTCACAGTTAATTTCTTCCTGAAAGTACAGTATGTCCCAGTGACAAAGGAAATCACAAACCAGTGTGTTGCAAGAAAAGTGAAGGTGAGATATAAACACAATGTAATTTCTTTGTGTGTTTCAACAAACAACAATGTTATTAAAAAATTATTAGGCCAATATCCAGAAGTTTTTACTTTGCCGAAATATTTCTGTTCCTACCACAAGAGCTGATTCATGATAATAGAGTAATGGTAACCTTATTACTTGCTCAATCCCTATTGATTAGTATACACATATCACAAGATTAAATACTTCCAAGTGATTCTTGATTTCCAAATACTTATCCTACTCATTTTTTCATTATTCACAATTCTCCACTTCTCATACACATCCGTGATTGAATTGTCAGGCCCCATTTAGGACACTGATTGTTACCGTGGTCAGTGGTTTAGACATCCATCACTGTCTCTGCTGAGACAATAATGGGCTTTGTTGCATACCACATGCATGCTTCTTGTCTCCGAGAGGCAGCAATATTAAGTAGTGTGGGCATTCGGCCTTCACTAAGTAACAAACACAGACACCAATGAGTTATCACATTGTGGTGTGCTGCGAGCTGGCGTTCATCAAACAACTGCCTAATTTCTGACTTGAGTATTCCTGCTAAGAGAGGGTAAGTTTTGTATCCCTTAAGCACATTTTTCCTTTTAGGGAAGCAATTTAACAATGACTTATGATTTACATTACTCTTGCTCAGGTGCTTGTCACCCTCACAGTGAGTACATATTACTGCAATGAACCTTATTATCATGTTTTTCACCTGTTTTGGACAATAGTCATTGGTACTACTTGCCCATTGTAGGTTATATATACAAATACCTACACAAACCTTAGATCACTGCACTTAGTTATTATTATTCTTTTCAGATGTCGCATGCATCCTTTTCTCCTGATCAAACCATTGTACGACTTTGAGGGTCGAAACGTCATCAACATATACAATAAAGAAATTGGATATTAGCCTAATAGTTTATGAAATTCAATATACGCTATTTGTGACAGATTGTGAAGACCTATTTATTTATTTATTTGCATTGATTGTGTACAGTCAATTGGGCTAATAAATGATGATTAAACTGAAAAATATGAATGAGAACCATGGTGATCAAGGAAGGTTTGATTTTTCTCAAGAAGAAAACTGGTGCTTCGATTGCCCAGTTTTATCTAGTAAAGAGAATGCTTAGAGGTCTTTGGGCTACAATGATCTCAGGTGATTCTCAAACTTTAAGTGGGTTTGAAGTCCTACTAGCTGCAGTAGTACCAGGCATTGACTGGAGTGTTTAGTGGGCAAATTATGGTAAACCAGACTGGTGGGATGAACCAAACTCTGGGTGTCCAGGATGATCACATCCCAGAATCAGTGTTGGTGATATAGACAGCAGGATTGTAGCCACAGAAATGGAAATCTACTAACTAGTGTATAGTAACCCACGCGTTGAATCCAGTAGCCTGAAAATGGATGGTATTAAAGTGTCAGGCCCATGCCTTGTCATCACCAATTCTGAGATCTGCGGTGGCGGAGCTGTGATATGTAGGATGTCTGCAAGAGTGTGAGAGAGCGTAACTTGGCTGTGCCGTTACGTCTCTTAAAACATTAAATGAAGGGGTGGTTGTTTTTTGCATAATGTAAGAGATGTTTTCATTTAAACGTTGTGCACTGTGAAACATAAAAGTAAAGTGCACAGATGAATGGAATGTTTCATGTATACCATATTTTATCATTCTTTTGAAAGAATGTTTATGTTATCATAATCCAGAAACGTTATCCTTTATTACCATTATATTTTTGACATAAGAGACATATAGAATTTATTTGGCGTGAAGTACTCATGCTTAATTAGTCTGGCCAGAGAGAAGGCCCCATAGATTTTTCAGTGTTGTAACCTTCAATGTGAAGTTTGCTTTTTGATTGTTTTATAAAGCTGCAGATGTCAGGATCTGAGACTGAGTTAATAGGAAGCTCATTGTTTGGGAAGATAAGAAAAGACTGGATGAATGCGTATCAAGGACAGGAGGAGCATCCTGGGTTGACAACTGTATTTGTATTTGTATTTATAAAGCGCATTCCGGCGGAGGCATTGAAGCGCTCAGAAGGTAAAGTGAGGTGCCAACAGAGTACAAGATAATACAGAGAAAAACTTGCTTGCAAAAAGCCACGTTTTGACTAGCCTCCTAAACCCCAAGAAAAATTGTTCCTTCCTGATCAACAGGGGAAGAGAATTCCAGCATCTGGCTGCAGCCACCGTAAATGCTTTGTCACCTCATTTATGTAACTCTTGTGAAATTCCAAAGCATGAGGGTCTACCAAGGTCAATGCTCCAAACTTCAAAAGCTGAAGTGTCAGTTGGCAACTTGTGATTTGTAATTATTTTTTTGAACTGGAAAAGATATTTGCCTAAGAGATAACCCTTGGAAGAATCAAGATTTAAGTTCGGTTCAGTTAGCGGTATGATTCCCTCTGTCTTTAGCTGAGAGTGGACCACACTGAGATACATCCCCTGAACTTTATTGTCTATGTAGCTACATGATGCCATATGTCCTTTGACGGAAACATCTACAGAATTTCTGTCGCGCTGACTAATTTTCTTTCTAAACCCCATACAAAATTAGCATGGGTAGCATTTTAGTTCAAAGGGTTAGGCAGGAAAAATTGGGCCCATATTTATAATTTTTGACGCAAATTGCGTCAAAAATATTACCGTCGGCTAACGCCATTTTGGTGCGCTGTGCGGACGTCAAATTTATACTTTGAAGCACGGTGGCGCAAACCACAGGTGTAAGTAATTTATTTTGACGCACACCGCAGCATCAAGTCGTAAAGCAAAACTACGTTAACACGCGGAAATGACTGTGGGTCGATTTACAACACTGCACACCGGATATGCAGCGTTTTTTGAAGCAATAGCGTCAAAATTCCCCGCGAACACAGCCATTTCAGCAGAGGAGAGCCAAAATGGATCCTAGATGCCTGTACAGAACCCAGGAAGATGACAACAGACCAGGAACCAGCCAGGAGGACCCACACAAGAACCAGGACACTTTTAAGAAGAAAAGAAAGTGTCACTTCAGTGCAGAGGAGCATGAAATTCTGGTTAAAGAGGTGACGGAACACCAGCACCAACTGTTTGTCACCTCAAAGTGGCCAATCAGAAGGAGAGAGGCAATATAGCAACAAATTGTTGACAAGATTTACAGTATGGCAGAAGTACGCAGAACAGTCATTGAGTGCAAGAAACACTGGTATGACTGCAAGCGCAGGACCAAGGAAAAGATGGCCAGGAACAGGAAGGCAGCACTGCAGACTGGAGGTGGGAGTCCATCACACCAGGAGGCCCTGTACCACATGGAGGAGATGGTTGCAGCCATCATCCCTGAGGAGATCGTCACAGGGATTCAAGGACAGGACAGTCCAGACTACCAGGAGACAACGCACATACAGGGTAAGTCACATGGGGAATTAAAATGCACTAATGTCAACTGTAAGCGGGGGGGGGATACCAACCACAAAATGCATGGAAGTTATCATATACATGGAGTGGCATGGGTAAAGGGGTATGGCATGGGGGCATGGCCTGCACAGAGAGAAGCTGGGGCACACCATTACACTAAACCAACAACAGTCCCATGAAGGAATGCTGCCATGCCAACGATCGTGCAAAGGTAAACCCACGCCAGGAGGGAATGGCACAATGTGAAACTGACATCCCGGCACACATCAGCCACTATACCCCCTACATTAACTAGGGCCCAATTAACAACCTCTAGTCATACCGACAGCTGGAATGTAACAGTGACACCAGTTGCCACTACCACCTCCGCTCTGCGTGCAGCTCAAGTAGCCAATGGCAGTAACTTCCCCATGGATCATACACCCCTAAATTAGAGGGTTGAGGATGACAACTCTAAAAATCCCCTGAAACAAGACAAAGGCTCCAGTCCTGTCAAATGTCAATGCCCATAGTTGTCGCAAACATCAGCCAATGTCATCAACATTAGGAGCTACATAGCACTAAGGTCACACCCATGCTGCATATGTCAGGGTCCATCCTGTGCCTGGGTCACAATGCAACATCGTAAATGGCATACTGCTCAGGCAACAGCATTGAGGGGGAGGACACATGTAACTGGTCACTGAAATACACCTGCACAGTCAGAGGAGGAAATAGGACACTGATACGACTATCAGGGAAATCCAATGTAACACACATTATCAACATCAGCTGTACACATTACCAATGCCAACATCCATATTGTGCCATAACAATGCTATGCATAGGATACGCTACATGTCAACTACATATAAGTGGATGTGAAAGATCAGAGACTGGGGCAGGTCCAGATTGTTAAGTGTGCTGCTAGTGCCATCAGAACACCCACAGCCAGTGAAAGGTCTCACCATGAAAATGGATGTAGATGGAGGCCTGAGTAGGACAAGAAGGTGGCAATTCACTATTCGGCCTAAAACAAGACTAGAGGAGATGATGCTGAGAAGTGCAATAACTTAATACTATACATGTGACATGCAGGTGGGCCATAGGCCTGGGAGAATGCCCATCTGAAAGACTGGAGCAATGAACAGGAAACAAGATCACAATGTGAAATCATCACAGGGCAGGCTTGTCACATCACAAAAGCCACAACACACACACATGTATTGTACCCCATTTAATTTCAGAGGACGATGGATCTCCTGCGGATGTGCCTGTCCCGGAATACCCTGATGACATGGATGACTAGCTGACAAACATTCCCCAGCAGACCATCCAAGATGTCCTTGGAACCCTCCAGACCCCACCTTCAGTCATAAGGAGGAGCACAGAACAAGCAGCCAATCGCAGAGGATCCACCCGCCGTCCCAATTGTAAGACCTGCCAGCTCCAATACAGCTGAGGACTCAGACAACACAGGCACCAGCTTTGAGAGAACTGTAGTTGGGGTACAGCGGGAGCTTGCGAATGAGGTTTGGGTGGGGATGCAAACTATGGCAGTGCGTTCATGCATGATGTCATCTGCAGATCAGGCAGCAGCTATGCAAGCCCTACCATCCATCCTGCAAGGACTACAAGAAACTGTCAAGGAATTCACCACTGCAGTAAGGGAATTGCACAACACCTCGCACTCCAAACCTTCCACTGCATGCACGAATGCAATCATGAACCCCTCAGGGCCGACCTAGCTGCCTACCATCGTGATGTTGCTGCTATTCTTAAGAATCAGCAGATCCTCCTTGCTGCAGTACTGACCTTAAGACCTTCGCAGGTAGCAGCGACCGGGATGTCTGACTCCACGTCTTCTAACACTGAGGTGTGTGTTGCCCCTTCACAACCACCACCACCAAGGACAGAGGAGGCAACACACACATCAGAAGAAGACATGGAAAAGATCACATTCACACGGAAAAGTACCCGGAAGCACTAGTCCCTGCCACATGGCCAACTATTAGCAAGGTCCAGTGTTTTGTAACATGCCAGTCTTACAACAACTGTACTCAATGACTGTTCTGCAAACCACTTTATATCTTGTCAGCCTGCCCAGTGATTGTCTCTCTCTTACTCATTGGCAAATCCTGTCCCTCTGCACTGTCTGACACATCACCCCAGAATGTCAAAATAATTTTCCTTTACCTCTTGTGTAGGATCACAATGGAAGATATCACTATCATGGACTCACAATAATGGACAATGTACATATAGCACTACAGCACTTTTCAATAAATAGCACTTACACAACAAGTTTGTCTCTGTGTAATGTGACACATCAACTGTGCAGTAGATAACTGAAATGTGCCTCCTGTCAAATAATGTAGCTTGTCAATACAACTGTCCTGAAATTGTGTAGTCAGATAAATTTGCACAGTGGCCAGGATTGCATCATACTCCACCCTTCCTGAGGGTAATATCTGATGAAGTGAGAAAACATATACCACCATGCTGTGTTGGACAGAATAATGCTTCCTCAAGGGATATCTAAGTCATAAAATAGTGGCAGAAAAATGTTGTCACCATGCAATACTAACACATGTAACAGTGCACACAAATCTAAGCAAACACTCCAAAAACTGCATGAATGAAGGTGTCTGAGTTTACATCCAAATAGGTAATCATGCTGAACAGTGTCACAAATGATCTAAGTGAGTCATGAAGACAATACTACAAGAGAGCTTACGACAACTCACCTTATAAGGGTGTCCTTGAACATCACACTGCAGTCAGACCTAAAACTGTTCCCCCAATACCAAATCTGGAAGCACTGTTTGTGTCTTACAAAACATACTTATTGACAAAAACAGGTTGGGATCCATATTAACTGTGATTGGTGGTTGCAACGAATGGTGGAATCTTTGCAAGTAGCTCTGGGGTAGCTGCCAATCTTACAGCTCATTTGGGATTTGTTTGTAGCATAGGATACAAATGTAATAGAACAAAATTCATGTACACTAATGCCAAGGCCCTGATCAACAAGCATTTAACACACACTGTAAAGGGTTCACTATATATTCATTAAACGGTAATCACAGAAGAGTAAACTGAGGGAAACGTCTTGCCTACCCTAATCTACCCTGACTACTCATTACTTACAACTGTCCCTAACTAACCTAACTTAAACTTACTTATCACATGTAACGAAACGTTCTTAACATCAACCCCCCACCCCCCTTATGAGACAGGACACATGGAGGACAACAGATACTAACCTAAACACATACTATACTATCCTAAACAAATATATATTTTTTGGTATTTTTGTGATATTTGTAAAAAAAATTTTGTTGAAACCGACAAGAACCCCAACAAAGCCTCCCACCCACCCACACACTTAATAAGTAAAAATAGAAAGAATCAGGACCCCCCACCCACTAACACTAACCACCTATACTAACCTAACACTAAGCCCACTAAGTATGAGAACAAGGAAAGAGGAGGGAGGGGAGTGAATCATGTCCATATCCAAAAGTCTAGAGGTTGGCCCTCCGGAGGGTCTGCTTAACGGACCGCACACACCTGTTCATATGTCGAACATCATGCTGCAGGTGGAGAAGTGTGGCACAATGGTTAGAGTGGCAGACCCTGGTACAGAGATCTGGACCGCGACCAGGGTTCAATTCCCCACTTTGGTGGGTCTTGGGCTCAATTCCCTTGGACCAGATAATTTTTTCCTTGGTGCCATAAGGGGTCCCACTCTGTAACTCTAGGCAATAACTTGCCTAATCCCCACAATGTCCCTCACAGTGCTTGGATGCCTGGCTTCACCCTAGGGCTGTGCAGAAGTGGGTGCCTCAGAGGGAAAAGCCAGGAGGGGTTCCACAATGGTATGTGTACAACACCTTGAGACCCTGACGGGTGAGTAGTGTGCGATACAAGTGCGAAGTTTACAGTTTTCTTTACAGGTAACTGATTTTCCGTAGCACACGGTCCATTTTACGTTCCATTCCCTGGAAAGCTGCAGGGTCAACTGTAGCAGCTGGGGCATTCTGGGTACCGGCGTAGGATGTGTGTGGGCGTGTAGAGCCAATGCCTGTGGGCTGCCCTGAAGGTGTTGCACTGCTGGGGCCTCGAGCAACTGCAGATCCTGGGACAACAGTCCCAGCTGTGGGTGGTGCCACCTTGGTGGAACTGGTGGTTGTGCTGGTGGTGGCTGTGGTGGGCAAAGTAGGCCCACCCTGTGGGAAAGCCCTCCATGCTCCGGATGCCCATTCATTCCGGTATCTTCGGGCCATCCTTCTGAACCCCGACTCTACCAGCAGGATATGTTGGTACCTCATGACCCGCCTCTGGAACTCATGTACCTGGATGGGTGTCATGTTCGCAGCTGTGAAGACAAAGGCAAACAATTTACATTAGGAACTGCATTGTGTGAAATGGCACAAGAATTAAATCAGACAGTACATCTACTGTACTTGTAACAGCTCATATCACCATACAGATCATTGAATGTCCCTGAGGAAGTACATGGCAGGCCAGCCTACAAAGGTCATATCACATATAGCACATCCAAACCCTTCAAGATGGGTAACAACTGGCATTAAGTTGGCATCTGAGTTGTCAGCTAACAATCATGCTGCACATCCTCCGCCAATGCCTGGGCTACAGATGTCAGTGTACGAAATGGAAATCTAAAGCCACATGGTCTGCAAGTTGTAATTGGACTTGCTCGTATAGTACTCATGTGCCATACCTGAGTGTGTATACTAGGTTCCGACCAAACATTCACTTGTTCACATGTATGTGTAACATACTGGTAGCATCAGTCCTAGGTACCCTATTCACAAACCCATGCCTGTGTTTGGGGGGTTGGAGAAACAACAAACAATTCCAAACAACATGGACACCCAGGAGTGTATGAGAAGCTCGACAAATGTTTGGCTCTGCACACACACCACAGGTAAGGTCTATCAACAATTAGGACACAGCAAACTCTTGACCAATCCTGGCGCCACACATGTCAGGAAATGCAGACCTTGGTCCACATCATATACTTCCAGTAAGGCATGACTTACAACAGACACAGAGTTTCAAGAACACCCATGATCATGATTTGCATGCACACCTAGGCCATTGCAATAAAGTGCCACATACTTGTAGCACTACATGTGGAACTACATGCTGCTAAGAAGTTCAACCTACATTTTAATAAGTGCTTTGGTGAATAGGGAAGCATAAGTCTGTTGGAAAGCGATTTCAGTACCAGTCTGGGAGAATGTGGGTCTGACAGGCAGACTAAATCTGAGATGAGTTCCAGTGCGACTCTTGTTATCCACATGACTCACCCCAGTTCTCATTGCGGGGCCTACAGGAATAACCTACAATCCCTAGATAATATAATAGGATAAGCATTGGCCAAATAAAAAATGGTGAGAAACTGAAATCCCACTCATGGAACAAGACAAATGATTGGCCAGCGCATCATACCTTGCTATGTGTTCAACACACAGGAGTCAATCACACATCACCAGCAAACACAACACATAACAGACACATCAACACTTACTGGAGTGGTCAGGCTCCTCAAATGTAGCCACCTCTCCCACAGTGTAGGGTGCCGGTCCACCTGTAAGGCATGGACGGAAGAATTGTGTTCCGAATCTGTGCATTGACCAACAATTTCAAAGACAAAAACAATGTGTAAGCTGACGTAAGTAATGAAAGCCATTCAGACATGATGATACTGCATCTGATATATCACGGCCAACATGTACGTAGCATGGGTCTCCTGTGACAATTACACACATATCTGCACATATGCAGTGGCCCTAACTATCAAGTGGTGGCAAACATGCTCCTTCATTAGTGAGCAGAAATAATAATGGTGTGTAATCGTCTCATCATGTGCATCCAAGAGAGACATCCAAAGCCTGGTTACTTGAGGACTGCATTACCAGTCAAACAGCCTATGTGGCCATGACACATTTATGACACATTGGTACAATGTACAGAGGGACATGGACTTTTGTAAGCCCTCATGTTGTTACAGTTTCTTCATTTGATGTGGCCCAGCAATGGTGATTTTCACCAAACATAGAGATATGAACCCATGTGCATAGTCTAAGATGTTAGCTGAGGGCACTTTACACCTTTTCCCGATGTATTCAAATCCAGATCTGACATGTATCCAAAAAGATGAAGGACCACAATAATCCCTAACATTCATAGAACTTCCAAAAACGCTTTCCTTACACACTCACCAGACACACATGAGACATAGGTCTGGGCCACATTGCTATCATCAATTGACGTGAAGCCTGCACTAATTTTCTGCATCATGTAGTGTTTCTAAAGTCAGTCTAACTATTGCGTCAACAAAGGTTGCCAATACTTTAGTAAATCTATACTTCACTGGCAAATGTGAGCTATATAGACATGATTGGCTCCTATTTTGTGTTGTCTGACACAAAGGTGGCGCCCAAATAACATTAAGCAAAAGTATTCTGTAAGTTTGCAGAGCACGTGCTTCCTGACAGCTAGCAATTGTGGTCCTTCACATAGTGCATCAATGACCCTGTATGTTTCCGCAGCATTCCACACAGTCAGCAACTTAGCCGGCAGATATTGTACAAATCATCTGATGTCACTACAGAGCTTTTAATTGTGCACAATTTCAAGATTTGTACTCACCAACAGGGCCACCAATCACTATTCCCAGGTGGTCCATCAGGTCTTGCTGCCTGGTGATGAGGTCAGCCCAGCGGTGCTTCAGTTGGTGGTCATTCCTCAGGCTTCCATACACGCGCTGCAAGTGATGTAGCACCTTTCCCCACCGGATTCTTCGCGCCTCAGTGTGATACCCCTGTATCACCCTGCCTCGATCATGAGTGGGAGGAAATGGCACACCAGCCATATAAACCCCCCAAGCCTCTCCTCACCCATCCTGCCAAGACGTGGCCTACCCAACATCTCAGCACTGAAAAGGGGAATAGGGGATAAAGAAGAAGAAAGGAGAAAAGGGGAAAAGTAGAAGTACAAAAAAAGACCTAAACTTAACAACTAAAAGAGCCCAACTATCCCCAAACTAGCACTACCCACAACAGACTCTCACAAACAACAAATACACTACAATACCGGACAATTGTAAACAAAACACACTCAGACAGTATACAACAACAATATTTATTTCACAAAGTAACAAGTAAGATAGTACACAGGACACAAAAGCACAAAATCACTGGACAACACTCTGAGCACAGCCACAAAGTCTAGAAGATTCACAGACTGCAAAGTGAAAGTGAAAGGACACCCACTGTATGTCTGTAAACAGGATATTCTATTACATCACTTCCTGCATAAAATGGCCACAATTTTTATAGTTATGCATCATATTTTTTCACGCATACAGATTGTGCGTAATTTTTTTCGATGCACAGGAGTGAAAATTAGGTCGCATCCAAATGATAGTAATAGCCTAATGTTCACGCACAATCTGTATTGATGAAAAAAATATGACGCATAACGCTAGAAACGTCAAAATTTCAGTGCATGAACTGGTTTTGGGGATTTTGTCAATTTTAATGTAATGTTACATTTGTGACACAACTGAGATATGCTGATTGCACCCACTTTGGTGTTGATGGTGTATGTTCCCATGTGAGACATCATACTGCAGCGGACCATGACCCGCTACTTCCTTAACAGGATTGTGACGCTTGGCTGACGGACTAGATGGCCATATGTGTGGCCTACATATAGGTATTGCACAATTTGGGCATGCTTGGCATCAGGAGAGGATAGCAAGGTGACGCACATAAGTACAATGCCTCAATGCCTATGGTTCAATGTATGTGCAGTAGCTACTAATGTAGTTGTTGACCCAGTGTGTGTGCATCACAAGATGTATTATTGCAAATATGCTTGTATGAATGTCAAGTCAAAGGGGAAAATGTATACTCCGTCTGCGCCGATTGTGCGTTAACATTTTTTACGCACAATCAGCGCAAACGTTGCCCCGTATTTAAACTTTGACGCCCAAGCCCGTGGACGAAAAAAGTCCGCCGTGTGCATCATTTTTTGGATGCGGCAACCCGCCTTGCGTTAATTATATGCAAGGTAGACGTTCCCGTCAAAAAAATGGCTTAAAGGGCTGTGCGTCGTATTTATGCTTTCGGGCAAAAATGACGCACGGCCGTGAGGCGAAGCCAGAAAATGATGCACAGGCCGATTTGCATCAAAAATTAACGCCTGGGTCAGGGCAAACACACCTGTATTTAATCAGAACACACAGAACAAACAGCAGAGCAGCAGAGCAGCAACAGGGAGCCATGGAGGTGATACTAATCCAGCGTGCATGCAGACGCAGAGCCCAGCAGCAACAACAGCAGCTACAACATCACCAGCAGGGACCCCAAAGGCAGCGCAGAAGGCAGGGGAGGATATTCCGCCCAAGAACCACCCTTCAGGGCCTCAGTGAACATAACATCATCCAGAGGTACCGGTTGAATTGGCAGGCCATTCAGCAGCTGCTGCGCAACATTGAACAGCAGTTGGCCCCCACTTTGGTGACACCCCGCGCCATCCCAACAGAAACAAGGCTGCTTGCCGTACTTCATATGCTGGCAAGTGGCTCTTTCCAAACAACTGGTGCCCTGGTTGGCGGAATATCACAACCAACATTCTCTGCCTTTTTGCCCAAAGTACTGGATGCCATCATTCAACTGACACCCCGCCACATCTGCTTCCCTAACACACTGCAGAAGCAGCAGGAAACAAAACAGGGGTTCTACCTCATCAGTGGCTTCCCACACGTCCTTGGTGCAATCGACTGCACACATGTATGCCTTGTGCCACCTGCTGCAACTGAACACCTCTACCGCAACAGGAAGCACACACATTCCATCAACGTGCAGGCCATAGTCGATCACCAGGGATTGATCACCAACATCGTGGCTAAATATCCTGGGAGTGTACATGACTCATACATCTTCCGTCACTGCACCATCAATGAACACTTCCAGGATGGACGGTATGGCAATGGACTACTTGTTGGTAAGTACAAAAACCTACTTCTATACACACTGCACAGCAACCCTCTAGGACACACAACACATAAACCACAACAGCAACATGTGAACAGGAACACACTGAGGTCATGACACCGCTAGCCATGTTTCTTAAGTCACCATTGAACCTGTCACACATTGGAAATTACTGTACAGCCTAATGTTAAGACGTCAATGAGTGTGGTTGCCTAAATGTCACCTTGCCAATTGTAAGTGTCCCAATGACCTTTACATTAATCCATTGCATAAGTCTAAAGGTATGGGATGTCCAGGGTACATTGATATGAACGTTTTAACAACACTTTCAATTTTAACTGTGCATGGAACTATCATCTCACCCCCAGTGAAGACACACGGACACCTGTATCACAAATCACAATGCTAGGGAGGGCACACTGTACTGCAAATCCCAAAACATACTGCTGACAAACGGTTAGCAGACAAACACTCGTTCAGCCAAGGAAACAACACAATGCAGATGGTACATCCCACAAGCATAGGATGCCACATTAGTACACAAAAGAGTCACAGACAACACAAGACAACTACTGCCATGAAAGGTCTTTTCAATAGTGCCAGCTACATCAACATGATCCCAATCATTTTCTCTTGAAGCTGATCAGGGGTATGGCATCCAGTCATGGATTATGACACCATTTGGCAACCCAAGTACTGCTGCAGAGCGTGCCTACAACGATGCCCATAGGAGGACACGCAGCATTGTCGAGCGGACCTTTGGCATCCTCAAGTCAAGGTTCCACTGTCTCGACATCACTGGTGGTAGCCTCCTATACTCCCCCAAGATGGTCTGTAGGATCATCCTCACATGTGCAATATTGCACAACATTTGAATCAAAAGAAACATTCCCCTCCTGGAACCAGAGCCACACATGCCTGAAGAGGAGGAAGAGGAGGATGCTGGCCTGCAACAGGAGGGGGAACTACAGAACACGGCCGCTGGTATACGCAGGCGGCAACAGATTGTAAATAATTTCTTCTGAATATGATCACCTTCACCACTTTAGTTAACTAATTTAAATAAACACCTATTCTAATCACCATGTCATGGTCTGGCTATTCCTTTTTGCACACCTTCATCTCTACTTATCAGAATAAGAGTGTTGCCTCATGGAGCATTGCTGAGATGCTGAGTAGGACACGGAACATCCCAGAGCTAATGTGATGCCTAACATACAATGGTCACATACACACACACTCTTAATGACATATATCATGTACATATCTCCTTTGAAGGCCAATAGCAGAGGACCACAACTATTTCACACATACATGTTGAAAGCAAGGTCCAATGCACCATATGGCACACAACTAAGACACCATCACTCAATAAGGGGAAAACAAGCCTCATACATGAGCAAGTCAATGTGCTTGGTATCAGTAACAGGAATGCCTGACCAGACCCTTGACATCAGTAAGTCCAACTGCATCCAATCTTTGCAAGGACTATCTGTGACTAGAGTTCCCTAGAAGCAGAACATAGACAGCACAAGTGCCACACATATGACAAGCATTGCGCACATGACATTCCATGAACATGTCAGCCCATTTCCTACCTCCTGACACACCCATGCACCTGGTCACAACCCACCTGTCGGAAGAGGTCCCTGGAATACTAAGATGTGTACCCTGATTTTACCTCCTCTACACGCACAGACCAACATTAGCAAACCAGTGTGCTACACCCTTTCCTATGGTATGCCATTGTCATAGAACATCTGACTGCAAGGACGTCAGGGCAATTTATATACTGTCTTCTAGTTTCAAAGCCCTGTTTGCACATGTAGATTGCTTCCCCTTGTGAAAATGTCTGTTGGCCTTTAGAATGCAAGTCTCACCTACAGGACTGGTGAGAAACAGATGCAACCCACACCTGTGATCACCTCCATGCACAACATCCATTTCAAAAAGCACTGCCCCTGATGATGCCTCGAACAGCACAGGAGTTGCCTTATGTCAAATACACTGTCAAGCATTGATACTAATGAAGCTGTGTAACACAGCCCTGGGGTTCATTTGTCACCTTCAAAAACACAGGACGTACACAGTTTGACATGTCAACTGTCTAGTTTGTCCTCAAAACAGTCTCAGTCAGACCACTGATTACGTAACTTGTCAAGTAACTGGATCCTGGATCACCTTGCATTCTGTCAGCATGACTGGCAACTGTCTGTGCGTCACACTAAAGTATCCCTGTGTCTACATATGTACCACACTTGCATTAGCAAACCTCTCATTCATCAGGGGGCATTGGGCATGGGCTTCTTCCATGCATACCCAAATACATTGTATAGCATCATCTGCCTTTTAACTGTACCATTTGAGTTACATCCTCTTGGAAAAGTAAAATTCATGGCCCATCCCTTGTCTGGGTTGAATTTATGCATGAATGACAAAGTGTGACAGTGTCTCAGGGCCGTAGGCAGGGATTGGGTACGGGGCTTTCAGCACACCCAGCAACCTCTGATAATGTCCATGAATAATACCCAAATGTCAGGACCCTGACAGTTCACACACAGCATCACAGTGCGCACAACATAGTGATGGGCCGTGTGTGGTGAATACCTGTGAGAATAATCAGCACAGAGGCTATGATGTTCCCTGATGCAGTGGGAAGTGCAGAGGCCAACCTGTGTACAAATGTTGTAATGACACCTGCCGGAACATGACACTTGAGACATTATCTCACTCAGCACACCAAGGTTGCCCTGTTGACTGTCTCATTACACGTCTTTAGTGACAGGGTGGGACTATCCACATGTTGGTTCACATGTCCACATCTACTTTACTCACATTGATCAACCAAGGATACTCAGTAGATACAGGAATAGCTGCCACTGACTCATGATGAGTCCTGGACCGAACTGTGACAAATTACACCCCAACAATCTACAGGATCATCATTGGACCACACACATGACCAAGACACCTATGTGCAATTGATCACTGGAAATAAGTGGACACGTGCTGTCTTGTATGCTGGTCCACCACAGCCACTTGATAGTTGGGGCTCACTTCTATGGCCTCAACTGTGGTGTCATCATACATATGAAATTCACCCTTGTCTGTCTGTGCAAACAACATGGTACCCACTTCCTCAAGGCATGTGTATGACTCACTGTGGGATTCACCAACTAGTGCCTAGGAAGCTCTTACCAATACTCTAGGACATAGGATGTAGTAAATGTGGACCATTGACATGAAAAGGGGCTGCCATCCATCTGGTGCATGCTATGTCACATGTGATGTCTACGTGACCCTAAAACTTGGAAGTACACTTTACGGGTGTTGTTACATGTATGACTAACACATGCCCTTGCTCAGTTCCAATATGACTTGCATTTAAGGATTGGACACATGGACGTCCCATTCATACAACCATATGTACAATTATGCTTCATGTGATACACACACACACACTTGGTCAACCAACACATTAGTTGTCAAAGCACACAATTTGAGCCAAAAGCATTTAGGTATTGTACATATGTGTGTCACATTGCTATCCTCTCCTTATGCCAAACATGCACAAATTGTGCAACACATATATGTAGGCCACACTTATGACCATCTATTGCATCAGCCAACTGTAAAAATACTGTGAAAGGAGTAGTGGATCATGTTCCGCTGCAGTATGATGTCACACATATGAACATACACCATCAACACCATACTGTCTTCAATTAGCCAATCTCTGATGTGTTCCAAATGTAAAATAACCAAAAAACAAGTAGAAATGCCCCAAACCAGTTAATGCACTGTAATTTTGACGTCCCTAGCATTGTGCGTCATTTTTTGACAACCAAAACTGTATTTGCGTCATTTCTTTTGATGCACAGGAGTGAAATTTAGCCCGCATCCAGATATTTGTACAGTCCATGTATCATTATGTGGATGCGGGTTAATATTCACGTCTGTGCGTAAAAGAAAATGACGCAAATACAGTTTTGGTAAACAAACAATTATGCATAACGCGAAAAAGGCAGGACTTTTCATACAGGAAGTGATGTAATAGGGTATCCTGTTTACAGATCATGTACAGTGGGTGTACTTTCACTTTCACTTTGCAGTCTATGATCCTGCTAGACTGTGTGGCTGTGTAGAGAGTGTTGTCCTGAGATTTTGCGCTGTTTTTGTCCTGTGTGCTATCTATATTGTCAATTTGTGAAATAAATATTGTTTGTGTATACTGTACTACTGTGTTTTGTCTACATTTGTCCATTTATCTTGTGTTTTTCTTGTTTGTGGGAGTCTGTTGTGGGTAGTGTTAGTTTGGGGATAGTTGGGCTCTTTTAGTGTTTAGGTTTACTTTTTTTCTGTCTTTGTACCCCTACTTTCCCCCTTTTCCCCTTTCTATTTCTTTTACCCCTATTCCATATCACTTCTAAGTATGTCTGGTAGGCCACGTCTTGGCAGGATGGGGGAAGAGGAGTTGGGGGCTTCATCTGGCTGGTGACAAATTTCTTGCCGCTCATGATCCAGGCAGGGGGCAGGTGATACAGGGGTATCCGACAGAGGCGCACAGAATCCGGTGGGGAAAGGTGCTGCATCACCTGCAGCGTGTGTATACCAGCCAGAGGAGTGACCACCAGTTGAAGCACCGGTGGGCTGACCTCATCACCGGGGAGCAGGATCTCTTGGACCACCTAGGAATCATGATTGGTGGCACTGTTGGTGAGTACGAATTATGTTAATGTGCATGATTAAATGCTCTGTAGTGACATCAGGGGATTAGTGCAATGTCTGACAGCTAACTTGCTGACTGTGTGTAATGCTGGGGAAATATAAGGGGATCATTGATGCACTATGGTAAGGATCACAATTGCTAGCTGTCAGGTAGCACGTGCTCAGCAAACTTACAGGTTACTTTTCCATGAAGGAAATTGGTGCAGCATTTTTGTCAGAACAGCTAACAAAAAATGAGCCAATCTTGTCTATATAGGGTACTATTGACAGAGAAGTACAGATGTACCAACATTTAGGCCAACTATGTTGACACAATTGCTAGACTGACTTTAGAATCACTACATGATGCTGAAAATGAGTGCTGCCTTCACGTCAATTGATAATAGCAAAGTGGCTCAGACATATGTCTCATGTGAGTCTGGTGAGTGTGGAAGGAAAGCGTTCACAGAAGTACTATGAATGTGTGGGATTATTGTGTTCCTTGATCTTTTTGGATACATGCTAGTTCTTGATTTGAAAACATTGTGAAAAGGTGTAAGGTGCCCTCAGCTAACATCTTAAGATGTTTGTTGGAATTAGTTGAGCCACAATCCAAATATGGATGGCAGTCCAAGTGTATGCACATGGCCTCACATTTCCATGGTTGGTGCAAATCACCATAGCTGGGCCACATCAATTGACTATACTGTAACAACAGGATGGCTTACAAAAGTCCCTGCCCCTCCCTCTGTACATTGTGCCTATGTGCAATAAATGTGTCATGGTCACAAGGCATGTTTGACTGGTAATGCAGTCCTCAAGTAACCAGGCTTTGGATGTCTCTCTTGGATGCACATGATGAGACGATTACACTCCATATTTTTTAGTGCTCACCAACTATGGGGCATGTTTGCAACCACATGATAGTTTGGGCCAACGTATGTGTGCAGATATGTGTGTAACTGTCACAGGAGACCCATGCTATGTACAAGTTGGCCGTGATATATCAGATGCAGTACCATCATGTCTGAATGGCTGCCATTTCATTATTAAGCCTACACATTGTAAATGTTTATGAAATTGTTGCACTGTGCACAGATTTTGAGCACATTTCTTCCCTCCATACCTTACAGGTGGACCGGCATCCTACACTGTGGGAGAGGTGGCGACATTTGAGGACCCCGACCACTCCAGTAAGTGTTGATATGTCTGTTATGTGTTGTGTTTGCTGGTTATGGACTCGTGTGAGTTGGACGCATAGCAAGGTGTGATTCGTTGGGCAAGCTTTTCTCCTGTTCCATGAGTGGGAATGCAGTTCTCACATGTTTTGAGTTTGCCAATGCGTATCCAATGGTATCATGTAGGGATTGTAGGACATCCCTGTAGGCCCCACTGTAAGTACAGGGGATAGTCATGTGTATGACACTTGTATCACCAAGAGTCGCACTGGAAGTCAGCCCCAATTTAGTCAGCCTGCCAGACCCACATTCTCTAAGATTGGTACAGCAAATAGCTTTCCAAAAGACATCTGCTTCCCTATTTACCTACGTTAGTTTGAAACAGTAGGTAGATCCTCCTAGCAGCATGTACTTCCACATGTAGTGCAACAAGTCTGTGGAACCTGAGTGCAATGGCCTAGCTGTCCATGCAATTCATGATCCAGGGTGTTCTAGCAACTCTGTGTCTGATGTAAGTCAGGCCTCACTGGAAGTATATGTTGTGTACCAAGTTCTGCATTTCCTGACATGTCTGACCCTGTGAGTGCTCTAGGGTTTGCTGACTCCCAATTGTAGATAGACCTTACCTGTGGTGTGTCTGTAGAGACAAACATGTGTGGAGTTTCTTATACACTCCTCTGTGTACATGTTGTTGGCAAATTATAGTTGTGTATCCACCGCCATCCCTCAAACACGGCCATGGGTTTGTGAATGGGGTACCTAGTACTGATGCTATGAGTATGTTACACATACATGTGAATAAGTGACGGTTTGGTTGCATACTAGTATACACACTCAGGTTTGGCACTTGGTACTATACTGGCAAGTCCAGTTACAACATGCAGACCATGTGGCTTTAGTTTTGCTTTCCTTACACTGACATTTGTAGCCCAGGTCTTGGCGGTAGATATGCAGCATGATTCTTAGATGATAACTGGCAGAACTCAGATTGCAAGTCAAAGCCAGTTATTACCCATCTTGTAGGTTATGGATGTGCTTTGTGTGATGTGACCTTTGTAGTCTGGCCTGCCATATACTTCCTCAGGGACATTCAATGCTCTGTATTGTGATATGAGCTGTTACAAGTACAGTAGATGTAATGTCTGATTAACTTGCTGTGCCATTTCACAAAATGCAGTTACTAATGTAGAATATCTACATTTGTCTTCACAGCTGCTAACATGACTCCAGACCAGGTCCGTGAATTTCACCGCCAGGCCATGCGATATCAGCACATCCTGCTGGTGGAGTCGGGGTTCCGGAGGATGGCCTGGCAATATCGCCATGAACGGGCCTCCGGGGCATGGAGAGCCATCCCACAGGGTGGGCCTACTTTGCCCACCACAGCCACCACCAGCACAACCACCAATACGAGCCAGGTGGCCCCACCCACAGCTGTGACTGTTGGTCCAACATCTGCTGGACTTCCTGGCCCCAGCATTGCCACCGGTGCAGGACAGCCCACTAGGCCTGGCACCACACCCACACAGACCTCCTCCACCGGTAGCCAGACTGCCACTGCTCCATCTGTTGACCTTGCAGCCTTCAACCTAATGGAACATAAGATGGACAAAGTGCTGCACAAGTTGAGCCACCTGAGCCAGGACGTGCGGCACATTAACCGGTGGGTCAAGTCCATTAAGAGGACCCTCCGGAGGGCCTACCTCTAGACACTTTTTTTGATGGACATGATTCCCTCCCCTCCCTCCTCTTTCCTTGTTCTTATAGTTAGTGGGCTTAGGGGGCTTAGTGTTAGGTTAGTATGGGCTGTTAGTTTAGTTAGTGTTAGTGGGTGGGGGTCCTCATTCTTTATATTTTTACTTACTAAGTGTGTGGGTGGGTGGGTGAGGGGCTATGTTGGGGTTCTTGTGTGTTAAAAAAAAAAAAATCTTTAAAAAAAATAATATATATATATATGTATAGGATAGTATAGTATGTGTTGTCCTCCATGTGTCCCATCTCATAAGGGGGTTGGGGGGTAGATGTTTAGAACGTTTCGTTACATGTGATAAGTAAGTGTAGCTTAGGTTAGTTAGGGACAGTTGTGGGTAATGAGTAGTCAGGGTAGATTAGGGTAGGTAAGATATTTCCCTCATTTTCCTCATCTGTGGTTAGCATTTAATAAATATTTGGTTACCCCTTAATAGTATGTGTTGAATGGTACTTGATCGTGGGTTTGGATTCAGTGTACATCAATTTGGTACTATAACATCTGTGTCCTATGCTACAAACAAATCCCAACTGAGCTGTACGATTGGCAGCTAGCCCAGAGCTACCTTGCAAAGTGTCGACCCTTTGTTGCAACCACCAATCACAGTTAATATGGATCCCAATGTGTTTCTGTTGATAAGTGTGTTTTCAAAGGCACTAACTGTGCTTCCCGACTTGATATTGGGGAAACAGTTTTAGGTCTGACTGCAGTGTGATGATCATGTACACCCTTATAAGATGAGTTCTCATTGGCAATCTTGTATTCTTGTCTTCATGACCCTCATACATCATTTGTGACACAGTTCGGCATGATTACCTATTTGTGTGTTAACTCAGACACCTTCATTTGTGCAGTTTTTTTAGTGTTTACTTAGATTAGTGTAGCATGTTTATTGTGTTATTTTTGCATGTTTACAACATTTTGCGACCACTATTTGATGACTTAGTTATCCCCTCAGGAAGCATTCTTCTGTCCAACACAGCATGGTGGTGTATGGTTTCTCACTTCATCCGATTTGTCCCTCAGGAAGGGCAGAGTATGATGCAATCATGGGCACTGTGCAGAATTCTCTGACTACATATTATCAGGACAGTTGTATTGACAAGCTACTTAATTTGACAGTAGGCCCATTTCAGTTATCTACTTCACAGTTGATATGTCACATTACCCAGAGACAGATTTGTTGTGTAAGTGCTATTTATTGAAACGTGCTGTAGTGCTATCTGTACATTGTCCATGATTGTGAGTCCATTATAGTGACATTTTAAATTGGGATCCAACACAAGGGTTTACGGAAATGCTTTTGACATGCTGGGGTTGAAGTTTCAGACAGTGCAGAGGGACAGGAATTGGCAATGAGTAGGAGAGAGACAATCACTGGGTTGGGTGACAAGATATACAGTGGTTTGCAGAACAGTGCTCAAGTAAAGTTGTTGCTAGACTGGCAAGTTACAATGCGAAGGACCTTGGTAAATGTGGGCCATGTGGCAGAGACTAGTGCTTCCGGGTCATTTTCCTTGTGAATGTGATCTGTTCCATGTCTTCTTCTTCTGATGTGTGTGTTGGCTGCTTTGTCCTTGTTGTTATTGGTTGTGAAGAGGCAACACACACCTCAGTGTTAGAAGACGTGGAGTCAGACATCCCAGTCCCTGCTCCATATGAAGGTCTTAAGGGCAGTACTGCAGCAAGGAGGGTCTGCTGGTTCTTGAGAATAGCAGCCACATCACAATGGTAGGCAGCCAGGTCGGCCCTGAGGGAGTCATGATTGCATTCGTGCATGCAGTGGAAGGTTTGGGGTGCGAGGTGTTGTGGCAACTCCCTTACTGCAGTGGTGAATTCCTTGACAGTTTCTTGTAGTCCTTGCAGTATGGATGTTAGGGCTTGCATAGCTGCTGCCTGATCTGCAGATGACATCATGCACAAACGCACCCCCTCAAGGCTGGCTGCCATAGTTTGCATCCCCACCCGCACCTCCTTGGCCAGCTCCCGCTGTACTCCAACTACAGTTCTCTCAAAGCTGGTGCCAGTGTCGTCTGAGTCCTGAGCTGTATTGGAGCTGGCAGGTCTTACAATTGGGGTGGTGGGTGGATCCTCTGCGATTGGCTGCTTGTTCTGTGCTCCTCCTTGTGACTGAAGGTGGGGTCTGGAGGGTTTCAAGGACCTTTTGGATAGTCTCCTGGGGAATGTTTATCGGCTCGTCATCCATGTCATCAGGGAAATCTGGGACAGGCATATCGGCAGGAGATCCATCTTCCTCTGCAATGAAACAGGGTACAATTAGTGTGTCTGTGTTGTGGCAATTTTGATGTGACGTGCCTGCCTTTTGATGAATTCACTTTGTGATCTTGTTTTGTGTTCATTTCTCCAGTCCTTCAGATGGGCATTCTTCCAGGCCTATGGCCCACCTGTGTGTCACATGTATGTTATTGAGTTATCAGACTTGTCAGCCTCATCGCCTCTAGGTGTTGATTTATGCCAAATAGAGAATTGCCACCTTCTTTTCCTACTCAACCCTCCGTGTACATCCATTCTCATGGTGAGACCTTTCACTGGCTGCGGGTGTACTGATGGCCCTGGCAGCACACTTAACAACCTGGACCTGCCCCAATCTCTGATCTTTCACATCCACTTAAATGTAATTGACATGTGGCATATCCTATGCATGGCAATGTTATGATCCGATATGGATGTTGACATTGTTAATGTGTCCTGCTGATGTTGGGGAATGTGTGTTACATTGGATTGCCCTGATTATCGTATCAGTGTCCTATTTCATCCTCTGACTGTGCAGGTGTATTTCAGTGACCAGTTACATGTGTCCCATTCTCAATGCTGTTGTCTGAGCAGTATGACATTTGGGATGTTGCCTTGTTAACCAGGCACAGGATGGACCCTGACATGTGCAGCATGGGTGTGTCCTTAGTGCTGTGTAGCTCCTATTGTTGTTTACATTGGCTGATGTTTGCGACAACTATGGGCATTGACATTTGAGAGTACTGGGGCCTTTATCTTGTTTCTGGGGATTGTTGCAGTTGTCATCCTCACCCCCTAATTTCGGTGTGTATTATCCATGGGGAGGTTACTGCCATTGGCTACTTGAGCTGCACACAGAGCAGAGGTGGTAGTGGCAACTGTTGTCGCAGTTGCATTCCAGTTGTCGGTATGGCTGGAGGATTGCTAATAGGGCCCTGGTTAATGTAGGGGGTATGTTGGCTGACGTGTGCCGGGATGTCAGTTTGACGTAGTGGCCTTCCCTCCTTGCGTGGCTTTCCCTTTGCTCCATCGTTGGCATGACAGCATGCCCCCATGGGACTGTTGTTGGTGTTGTGTAATGGTGTGCCCCAGGTCTTCTCAGAACGGGCCATGCCCGCCTGCCGTGCCCCTTTACCCATGCCACTCCATGTATTAGATGACTTCCATGCATTTAGTGGTCGGTATCCCCCCAGTTGTAGATGACATTATTGCATTTTAATTCCCCATGCGAATTACCCTGCATGTGCGTTGTCTCCTGGTAGTCTGCGCTGTCCTGTCCTTGAATCCCTGTGGCGATCTGCTCAGGGATGACTGCTGCAACCATCTCCTCCATGTGGTCCAGGGCCTCCTGGTGTGCTGGATTCCCACCTCCAGTCTGCAGTGCTGCCTTCCTGTTCCTGGCCATCTTTTCCTTGGTCCTGCGCTTGCAGTCATGCCAGCGTTTCTTGCACTCAATGACTGTTCTGCGTACTTCAGCCACACTGTTAATCTTGTCAACAATTTGTTGCCATATGGCCTCTCTCCTACTGATTGGCAACTTTGATGTGACAAACAGTTGGTGCTGGTGTTCCGTCACCTCTTTAACCAGAATTTCCTGCTCCTCTGCACTAAAGCGACACTTTCTTTTCTTCTTAAAAGTGTCCTGGTTCTTGTGTGGGTCCTCCTGGATGGTTCCTGGTCTGCTGTCATCTTCATGGGGTCTGTAGTGGCATCTGGGATCCATTTTGGCTCTCCTCTGGTGAAATGGCTGTGTTCGCTGGTTTTGTTGACACTATTGCGTCAAAACAAACGGCACATATCTGGTTTGCGGTGTCGTAAATCGACCCACAGTCATTTCCGCCGCGTTAACGTCGTTTTCCTTTACGACTTGACGGTGCGGTGTGCATTAAAAATAATGACTCAAACCTGTTGTTTGCGCCGCCGTGCGTCAAAGTATATATATGACGTCCGCACGGCACACCAAAATGGCGTTAGCCAGCGGTAATATTTTTGACGCAAAACTGCGCTGACGCTGTTTTGCGTCAAAAAGTATAAATATGGGCCAAAGTGTCCAAACCTTAGATGCAAGTCATTGTGAAAAAAAGAGAATACATGTGTTAGTCATACATGTCGCAACATCCGTTGTGTGCACTTCCAAGGTTTTGGTAACGTAGACACCACAAATGTAAAAGCATGCACCAGATAGATGGCAGACGCTTGTTCATGTCAATGGTCCACAATTTCACCATCCCATGTCCTAGATTTTTGGTAACTGCTTCCTAGGCACTTGTTGGTGAATCCCACAGTGAGTCAGGCACATCCATAGACGAAGTGGGTACCATGTAATTGGCCCAGACAAGAAAAGGTGAACCACAAATGTATCATGACGCCACAGTTGAGGTCATACAACTGAGACACAACTCTCCAGTGGCTGTGGTGGCCCAGCAGATGAGGCGACACATGTCCACATATTTCCAGTGATCAATTGCACAGAGGTGTCTTGTTCATGTGTGTGCTCCAATGTCAATCCTGTATATTTTTAGGGGTGTATGTTGCAGAAAAGCTGTGAGAGACAAGAAAGGAAAGGAAAAGTCTTTCCTTTCCTTTCTTGTCTCTCCCGCCCCACCTCCCGGTCAGAAGAGAAATGCAAATGCATTTCTGTTCTGGGGTCATCCAAGGTGACCTCTGATGAGGTCAGCGCGCAAATCATCAGACATCACTGGGGTAGTGGGGGAAGTCAGGTGAAAGGGGAAGCGATTCTCCTTTCATCCCTGACGGAGGGGTGTGGGTGGGGGGCCCACGGGGAGCGCTAGTGCTCCCCCCTTGGGACGAGTGCAGGATGAGCTGGTCTTATCCAGGGCACACGGGAACCGTGTGCCTGGAAGAGACCAGCTTGCCCACGACACCCTGGGGGTTAAAGAAAAGAACAGAACTTCTCCATTCCTTCCAATTTGGGGGGTAGGTTTGAGCCCAACTTTTACAAAGTTCCCTTCTTGCAAGTAATACTAAATAAAACACCAGCCTTCTTCGATATAAATTAGAAAAAGGAAAAGGCGGAGAAGGGTCCATGACCAAGATCAGAATCCCAAACATAATTAAGCGGGGGTCATTTCAACCACGAAGCCCAGAGAGGCAGAGATTGTCTTACCAGTTTCGGGCAGGCAGCAAACATATGGAAATCGTCTGCCTCAAAGCTAACGCACCGTTTACACTTTGATGTTGAGCCGCTTCCCTTTATCTTTGCCAACCTCCCAGGGGTCCAAAACACTCTGTGAAGAAAAAAATGGTGGTGATTTGACCACTGAGCATAATGTAGCAAAAGATACTTGCCCTAACTGTTCCAGCTCCTCCTCCAGCAGAAATCCACTCCATATCCTATATAACGGTTGTGACACATTCTCTGCTCTCGATAGAAGATCTTGGTGTCATCAAGAGACTTCCTTCCTTTTGTCACCAAATGCCTGTAAAACCTGCTCCATTTGGGTGGGGTCTGGGCCAAGACCCCCCTGACCTTTAAGCCACCCATTCACCTCAAAAACCTTGAATGTAGATATGGTCCCTTGTGTCCTATTGTTCCAAAACTCCCCAACTCAAAGTTGGCCCATCTTCGGTTAACTGCCCCTATCTAGTAACTCCACTGTGTTTGAAGGGCACAGCCAAGCTATCAAATAAACACTCCGGGGTCCCTGGTGAATCCCATTGGGAGCTAGTTTGCTATAGAAGCCAATACCAAGAAATTATCTAATTTCATACCAACTAGCGGAAGCTGCTCGCAGATATTTCAGCCGGACTTTTTAAAAAAAAATTGGAGCCCCAAACATATAAGAGAAGGCGATTGCGCGATAGCCTCTCAACATTGCCCCGAAAATAGATCCCATTAGTGAGCCATCTGGAGTCAACAACAGCATCCTTTTAGTCTTTAATTGATAAGACCAACAATACAACTGTAGATCAGGAAGTGCCAAACCCCCAACACCCACCTTCCTCCTCAATTTATTTCAGGAAAGGCGAATACCTTTGCTGGCCCAAATAAATGACGCAATCTTTGCCTGCAATTTTAGGATATCTTCTTTATCAAAATGTAAGGGAATATTATCAAATAAGAAAGTAATCTTCAGGAGTATAGACGTCTTGATCAGATTAACACGTCCAAAAATCAAAAGCTGCAAATTTCCCCACTTTATTAGAAGAGCTCTGACCTACTTAACCACCTTTTCTAGATTTGTGAAGGCTAGCTCTCCTAAATCTTGCGTTATCCTTACACCCAAATACCTTATCTCAGGAACCTTTCTAGGATCTTCACAGTCTTGGTTCCAGGACATTATCTCTGTTTTTTTTCTTGGTTTACCCCATAACCGGCCAATTTTTTAGAATATCGTCACTTCCTTTACAAGGTTAGGGTTCACTGAAGTAACGTCAGGGGTATATACCCTCAAATCATTAGCATACAGCACCACTTTCCAATAAAAATCACCAACCACAAAAGGTCTTATATATAATTTTCACCTCAAACTCTCTGCGAAGGGTTCAATATATAGATCAAAAAGGATCGGGGAAAGAGGACACCCTTGTCTGGTCCCTCTTTCTATCTCCACTTTCGGCGATAAAATGCCATTGACCAAAATTTTCGCAGGTGGGGCACTGTATTTCTTTGTCAGAACATTAATTAGGGACTTGACGGTTCAAAAGTGAGCTAAAACCACTCTGATATATTTCCGGTTCACACAGTCAAATGCCTTAGCAGCATCTACCAATCAAGGTATGATTAAGATCTCTCATATTTCTGCCCTGCTGATCATGATATATCAAATGTCCATCCACTTTATTCAAGCGCCCTTCTAAAGTGCTGGTAAAGACCTCATAGTCGCAATTAAGTAATGATGTCAGGCAATAGATAGGATTGACATTCCAAGGGATTCTTGCCAGGCTTCAACAAGAAAATGATTGCATCATTCCAGAAATTCGGGATAGGGTCACCCCAACAGTATAGCAGTATATCGTTAAACAGCTGCACCCAGACTGGAATAATGACTTCTTCCATTGCTGCTTATAGCTCACTAGGGATCCCATCGGGACCCGTAGCTTTCCCTTTCTTTGTTCTCTTAACAGCGGCTAAAATCTCACTGCCAGATATTTCTAGACTCAATAATTGTGCTTCCTCACTCGGCAATCTTGGAAGATTCTTCTGCCCGAGCCATGCCTCTATTGCCCCTAAATCTGGATCTAAATCATCCTTATATAATTCCTGAAAAAAGGATTTAAATGCAGCAATTATTCTGGGGTTATCCTCAACCACCGCACCTACGCTGTGATTCATGACCTTCTTGATGTTATTCTGGCGCACCTCCTATCTACTTTTCCAAGCCAGCAGCTTACCACAGCTTTCCCCATGAATGATGTTGCACGTTCTGCTGGCTTCCCACTACTGAGCCACCTTATCCTCCAGCCTAGAGCGCAATTTTAACTGTAACTCTTCTAAATGCTGTAGTGCTGCACCCCCTCCTGTCTAACTAAATATATCTCCTTTTAACTCATCTTCTACCCTTGCAATCTCTCACTCCTTTTTTGCAACTTCTCTTGCCTCACCCAGTGAACCGCTAAACTAGTTATCGTCCCCCTTAGCCAGGCATTATACGTATCCCATATTACATGAAGTGGAGGTGATGCTAAATTCCAGGCGAAAAACTTGTGGGACTGCTGGAATATCCTGTGAACTAACTGTGACTGCACAAACATCCTTCTATCTATTGTCCATCTCCTTTCCTCCCATCCCTCCTTCTGCTGAATTTTTAACAGTAAGGCTGAATGGTCCGATAAATTGATGGGCATCTGGTCCAGTTCAGCAACTCTCTCCATCACTTTTCTCTCAACAAGAAAATAGTCTAGCCTGGAGTAATGACCGTTCTTTTTACTGTGTAAAGTATACTCCCTACTGTTCCCTCTTAATCCTCGCAAAACATCACATAGATCAAAATTATCCATCGTATCCAGCAAATAACTTCTCATTTTTGGTGAATTCATTAGTATTCTCTCCGACTACCTATCTAAACTAAAGCATGATCCAATAGGACATTTTGATCCCCCCCAAAGATAATTGGGGCTTTAAACACAAGAAGGTTGTCAAACAGCTGGGACAATGAAGTTGTGTCATCCACATTTGGCCCATAATAACTAACTAATGTGTATATAACCTTGTGAACCTTTATCTCCGCAATTATCCATCACCCTCCCTCATCTGTCTTACACCAAACTAAACTTGCCACTGAGTTTGCTTTAAGGACCAGGGCCACTCCTTTGGAGCGACACGATTGATCTGTTGCTGTTATAGTTTCCACCCATCCTAACTTAGAAAAGAGATCTTTACACTCCTGCCTCAAAAGGTGGGTCTCTTGTAACATCAAAATCTGGGCTTCACTATCTTTTAAGTATTGCAGAATCAATCGACGTCTCTTAACAACCCAGAGACCATCAATATTCCAACATAGAATCGCCCACGGTTTCATCAAGTTTTCCTGACTTGAATCCATTCAGTCCAGCCTAGTGTCCGCTAGGCCTTATGCCATAAAAGCTACTTAATACTTGAGTCAAGCCGCTGGTTTCCCTGATAGTTATCTGACTGGTCATCTGCCTTAAATTGTGGTCATTCAATTTTTGTTTCCTTTTTTTCCCACTGCACCCCACCACAAGGGCCCACCCCGGGGGAACCCCCCCATCTCATATTAGGCATGCCCTGATGCCCATTCCACCCAATCCCGTTGGGGAGCCTACATCACATCTCAGCACTTAATCACTACTAGGGTGCCCCCCCTCCGCTATCTGGGAGGTAAAACTATCCACCTCCACAGGTTCTGAAAAATTATACATCTTATTTCACTACATAACTTTCATGATAGCCAGAAACCTGAATTGTGATGTGGCACCCAGTTTCCTTAACTCCTCCAGCCTCTCCCCCAATTCCCACTGTCTATCCGCGGTCTCCTTAGAGACATCAGATCTGATCCTGAAAGATGCCCCTAGAGCTTCTAACGAGCTAGCTTTCAGGGCCAACCCCAATAAATTCTCTTTCACAGAGTATGAAAGAAAATTTACTATGATCTTCTGAGGGCTCTTCCGTCCAGGATGTTGTTTAAACGCATCCTTGGGCACTCACTGGATTTCCACTTCAAGATTACCCATCCAGTTATCATGTGGAATGGAATTTTTCAGAAGGTTAATCACAAATGTTTCAGTATTCAAACCTTCCAAGCCCTCCTTCACCCCTAGAATCCTGACATTGTTTCGTCTAGCATTATTTTCAATTCTCCCAACTTTGGACTTAAGATGTGATACCTCCTGGATGTTTTCCTGGACCAGGGTTTGGAACATCTCAAACCCCTCTTCTAAGTCCTGTGTGCGCTGAGCCAAATTCTCAATTTTAACATCTAAGGTGGAGCAGGTGTTTTGGATCCCAGTCTGATTTGCCTCTGAAATTGCAAAACGACCCTTGATCTCCTGGGACAATTGGGCAAGAGTTGTTTGGACCAAATCCTAACCCCCTGGCCCGCTAGCCAGTGCTCCTGAATCTTCCAGCTCTCAGGGCTTCTGGGGCCTTTGAGGTATTCCGCACCCTCTCCAGGCACTGCCCCACCACACAAGTTAGAGGGGACCTTCATGAAACATTGGAATCGTAAGTGAGGCGGGGGCACAAATAGGTAACTCCGTCAAGACTGCATTCTCCAAATCCAATCCCCTTACCTCACTACCACACTCGGTTAAACTTAGCTGCTTCCTCTTGCTTTCTGTAAGAAGATCACTCATCTCTGTCTGAGTTTTAAAATATGAATTTAAGGAAGGCTTGACTCTCTTTGAGTTTTTAATTAACAGACTCCTATCCTCCGTCAGGGATTTCTCTGCTGCCACTCTCGTTGCCGGTGATTTCAGTGCATTTTTGGGATGGGGGGCCTTTGTTAACGCTTTCCTCAGGTGAGTTTTAACCATCCTAATAGCGGACCTTACTTTCATCTGTTGTAATCCAAACCTCAGGTCTCCCTTACCCTTCTGCACGCTATGGGAACGCAGGGGCCTCCACAAGTGTCTCACTTCATGCATTTCACAAATTGAGCTATATCACTAGCTCCTTTACCCAGCTCACCGCCTGAACTTTGGTCTGGAAGCTCCATTAACTGAAAAAGCAGCTTATTTCCTTTGTCTGCCTTTCTCTGCAGTTTCATGTATTTTCTTCCTCCAGTGCTGAATCCAGGGCCGATACAGGCAAAAAACTCAAAATTGTGCTGGCTCTGCCCCAGCCGCCCTCTGCGAGTTCTCCAGCGTGCTTCACACTGACTCCGGAGCGTGCCAGCGGCCGAAATACAGAAAGAAAGGACTCCCATGGCCACCATGGAGACCGGCACCTTAAAATACAGTTAAAAAAGGGGGGGGGGGGAGCCCTACATTATCCGCGCTGCCAGGTACTCGGCAGTGGCGCTAATCCCACTGTGATGCAGCTCTCTGCGGGAGTGTGCTCCGACCGAGCTCTAGCTAGCCGCCATGTTCCCCGTCACTCCCCAGGCTCCAGTATTTGTTTTTTAAACTTGGAAAGATATGTTTCGTGTAGTATGTGTAATGAATGTCAAAGTGGTGTGTTAATGGGATAATGCACCTCCCAAATCTGTCTTCGAGCATGGACATATGTTGGCCATTGTTTCATGGCTGTGTATTCAAATCTGTGTCACCTATGTTTCCCTTATATGGGAACAAATCTGAAGGGCATATAAGTCTATGTATGATCATGTGATACATACACATTTTCAATAGTGAAAAGTTTACTTTTATGCATACTCTAATACACAAAGCCTGAGCCATTGAAGTGGTACACGTTTGCTGAGAATTCAGATATATGTGTAAAAGGCACACACTTGGTACATACAATGGACCAAAACATGGAAAAGGGGTGGGATTCACATGCTACACACAGGGCATAACACATGTGTGATGGCACACAACACACAAAATAGATTCAAAGTCCCAGGACATTGGTTGTCTGTCAGGAAAGTGATACAACATCGACAGCAGCGGCACTGATATTGTGCCCCTTTACCACACCTTACTGCAGAGATCTTCAAACTCGGGGGCAGGCTCCCCTAGGGGGGCCCCAAGTGATTCCAGAGGGGGGTGCCAAACTCTGGCCAAAAGAAGCATTATACAGATAACAGGCCTTTGTTTTATGCAGAAGCATGTTATTGCATTTAAAAAAAGGTAGCAGTACTTAACTGTAATGTTTAAATAGGCCTAGACATATTCAAACATCGCCATCCTTATAAAATAATTGTGAAAAATTCTGAGTGAGGCCCAAGGATTTTTATTTTCCAACTGGGGGGTGCGGCATTAAAAAGTTTGGAGACCACTGCCCTACTGCCACCATGTGGGCACTGTATACAATAAATGGTTGACCATGGTGCAGAGTAGGTGCAATAGTGTCAAGATAATGGATGCCATTGATGGACTCTGTAGGAGTACTCACAACATACTTGACCATTTAATGCACAGCACATAGGGACCCATTCAAATAAATGGTGTGCCCCTCCTAAAGCCTGCTTTGTGCAGGTGTTTAAAGTATCTGCAAAAAACATGCCTAGGAACCTTGGAGAATCGTATGCAACAGTGTTGTTAGTTCTCCTATTGGGTGAATCTCTCCATTGTACACATGATGCCTGGCACAGGCATAATCTGCTACAAAGGGTCACTAAGGGGGTCATTCCGACCCTGGCGGTCGGTGTTAAAGCGGCGCCCAACCCGCCAACAGGCAGGCGGTAAAAAAAATGGAATTCTGACCCTGGCGGGAACCACCAACACAGCCCGCCACTTTAACACTCCGACCGCCACGGCAGGGCAAACAAACAGCGCAGCGGTCACCGCCAAAAGACAGGCGGCAGACAATGTACCGCCCACCCTATCACGACCCACCAATCCGCCACCTTTTCCGAGGCGGGAGCCCCGCCGATAAAAACACGGCGGAAACAGACCACGAACGGGAAAACGCTCACCTCTATACACTCCACGAGGAATCTGGACAGCATGGAACCCGAATTAAACATCCTACCAGCGATTGTCTACCTGCTCCTCTGCCAGGAGCACGAACGCCGCCGCAGGAGACAACGGTGAGTACTGCACCTACGACACAGGGGAGGGGGGAGGAGAAAAGAGTACGGGCACACACATACGCGACACCACCCCCCCCAAATCCCCACACACCAATGCAGAGCAACAAGTCAGATTTACACCCCCCAAACCCCCCGGAAAAATTCAAAGACAAAATAAAATGATCATTAAAATTGAAGTATATTAAAGCATATTTGAACTTAAGTGAAATATGAGATTTTTAAAACAAATAAATCACAACATGAACAATGTATACATAGTCAAAAAGTCCGGCACATATTGGCTACATGCCATTGTTCGTGGGCCAATGTGCATAGACACAAGGGCAAAGCCCACACACGAGACCCGATTCCATTGGAGAGAACACTGCTGGGGCATCAGATAATAAAACCACAGGCACCTCAGGGGGAAGGGAAGGGGGGGCACCTCAGCCACATGAGTCCACGACGCCAGATCCACGAGGGGCCTCCATGCCCACTGTACCATCCTGGGGAGTGCAAAGCCACAGTCTCTCAAGTCTCTAAAGTGAGTGGATTGCCCACTGTACCATCCTGGGGAGTGCAAAGCCACAGTCTCTCAAGTCTCTACAGTGGGTGGATTGCCCACTGTACCATCCTGGGGAGTGCAAAGCCACAGTCTCTCAAGTCTCTACAGAGGGTGGATTGCCCACTGTACCATCCTGGGGAGTGCAAAGCCACAGTCTCTCAAGTCTCTACAGTGGGTGGATTGGCCACTGTACCATCCTGGGGAGTGCAAAGCCACAGTCTCACAAGTCTCTACAGTGGGTGGATTGCCCACTGTACCATCCTGGGGAGTGCAAAGCCACAGTCCATCTGGTGGATTACAGACTCCACTGGTTATGGAGGAGGCATGGTGCCCAAAGTGCTCCGTGAAGCCCTGCTCGACACAGATCCGGCCCTGCCAATGGGCCTGCGGTGCTTGAGATGAAGGGCCCAGCGGAGCGGTGCTTGAGATGAAGGGCCCAGCGGAGCGGTGCTTGAGATGAAGGGCCCAGCGGAGCGGTGCTGAGACGGCGGGGCCCAGCGGTGCGGTGCTTGAGATGAAGGGCCCAGCGGAGCAGTGCCTGACAGGAGGGGCCCAGCGGAGCGGTGCTTGAGATGAAGGGCCCAGCGGAGCGGTGCTGAGACGGCGGGGCCCAGCGGAGCGGTGCTTGAGATGAAGGGCCCAGTGGAGCGGTGCTTGAGATGAAGGGCCCAGCGGAGCGGTACTTGAGATGAAGGGCCCAGCGGAGCGGTGCTGAGACGGCGGGGCCCAGCGGAGCGGTGCTTGAGATGAAGGGCCCAGCGGAGCGGTGCTTGAGATGAAGGGCCCGGCGGAGCGGTGCTTGAGATGAAGGGCCCAGCGGAGCGGTGCTGAGACGGCGGGGCACAGCGGAGCGGTGCTTGAGATGAAGGGCCCAGCGGGACGGTGCTTGAGATGAAGGGCCCAGCGGAGTGGTGCTTGAGATGAAGGGCCCAGCGGAGCGGTGCTGAGACGGCGGGGCCCAGCGGTGCGGTGCTTGAGATGAAGGGCCCAGCGGAGCGGTGCCTGACAGGAGGGGCCCAGCGGAGCGGTGCTTTAGATGAAGGGCCCAGCGGAGCGGTGCTTGAGATGAAGGGCCCAGCGGAGTGGTGCTTGAGATGAAGGGCCCAGCAGAGCGGTGCTTGAGATGAAGGGCCCAGCGGAGCGGTGCTGAGACGGCGGGGCCCAGCGGTGCGGTGCTTGAGATGAAGGGCCCAGCGGAGCGGTGCCTGACAGGAGGGGCCCAGCGGAGCGGTGCTTGAGATGAAGGGCCCAGCGGAGCGGTGCTGAGACGGCGGGGCCCAGCGGAGCGGTGCTTGAGATGAAGGGCCCAGCGGAGCGGTGCTTGAGATGAAGGGCCCAGCGGAGCGGTGCTTGAGATGAAGGGCCCAGCGGAGCGGTGCTGAGACGGCGGGGCCCAGCGGTGCGGTGCTTGAGATGAAGGGCCCAGCGGAGCGGTGCCTGACAGGAGGGGCTCAGCGGAGCGGTGCTTGAGATGAAGGGCCCAGCGGAGCGGTGCTGAGACGGCGGGGCCCAGCGGAGCGGTGCTTGAGATGAAGGGCCCAGCGGAGCGGTGCTTGAGATGAAGGGCCCAGCAGAGCGATGCTTGAGATGAAGGGCCCAGCGGAGCGGTGCTTGAGATGAAGGGCCCAGCGGAGCGGTGCTGAGACGGCGGGGCCCAGCGGTGCGGTGCTTGAGATGAAGGGCCCAGCGGAGCAGTGCCTGACAGGAGGGGCCCAGCGGAGCGGTGCTTGAGATGAAGGGCCCAGCGGAGCGGTGCTGAGACGGCGGGGCCCAGCGGAGCGGTGCTTGAGATAAAGGGCCCCGCGGAGCGGTTCTTGAGATGAAGGGCCCAGCGGAGCGGTGCTTGAGATGAAGGGCCCAGCGGAGCGGTGCTTGAGATGAAGGGCCCAGCGGAGCGGTGCTGAGACGGCGGGGCCCAGCGGAATGGTGCTTGAGATGAAGGGCCCAGCGGAGCGGTGCAGAGAGATGGCGGGCCCTTCTCACGGCGGGCCCTGTTCAGCGGTGCTTCTCACGGCGGGGCCCTGTTCAGCGGTGCTTCTCACGGCGGGCCCTGTTCAGCGGTGCTTCTCACGGCGGGCCCTGTTCAGCGGTGCTTCTCACGGCAGGGCCCTGTTCAGCGGTGCTTCTCACGGTGGGGCCCTGTTCAGCGGTACTTCTCTTGTGTTCCTAGGGAACCAGATCTGGGCAATCATTCCCGCTCAGTCGCCATCCGACTTCTCGCTTGCGGGGCCCTCCTGTGCTGGACTCCTGGGCCCGTGGGTGTCCTCCGTCACACCCCTAATGGGGCTGGTGGGGCCCTCCTGGGCAGCTCGCCTGCTGCCGGACTTCTTCGCCTTGCTGCCCTTGCCCTCCTTGGAAGAATCTCTGGGGCCCTTGCCTCCCTTGGAAGAATCTCTGGGGCCCTTGCCTCCCTTGGTGGATGGGCCAGGTGACGGTGCAAGGCTGGTGTCCTTGGGGGCAGCCGTCTCGGGCCTGTGGCGCCGGCCCTTCCCTTTTTTGCTTCTTTTCCCAGGGGGTGGGCTGGCTGTCCCCTTGCTGCTGGCCGATGTTCCTGCACTAGGAGCTGGTGGACTCCAATAGCCCTGAACAATGGTCCGAGTAGGTGCAGGGCTTGTGGTGGCTGAGGTGCTGGTTGGAGTCTTACGAGATGGAGGGGGTGGGTCAGTTGTTGGAAAGAGGTCAAGGTTGGAAAGGAAAATCAATTTAGAAAGACAGGGACGGGTAGTTGTAGTGGGTATGGGAGTGGAGGAAGAGGATGTGGTTGTAGGAGAGTCAAGTGTGCTGTCTTTGGGTGCAGGTGCTTGTGACGGAGGCTGTCGTGAGGTGGATGGCTGTTGGGTGGGTGGCTGCCTGCGTTTGTGTGGTTTGGAAGAGGGGGTGACAGACACACTGGGAGAGGACACAAGGGACGTGTAAATGGTAGTGGGGGTGTGACTGCACGTGTGGGTGTGGTGGTGATGGACGTACTGGCTGATGGTGGTGTGCATGCAGGTGTGAGTGGAGACGTCACAGGGAGGGAGGAGGGAGACGAGGAGGAGGGGGACACAGTGGAGGCAGTGGGTGTTGCTGTGTCTGCATGTGGATGTTGCTTGGGTGAATGCTTGTGTGATCTGTGGTGCTTATGTCTGGATGAGCTGCCCTTGAGTGTTGATGTGTGTGCAGGCTGGTCTGTAGGTGTGTCTGGGATAGGCAGAGGAATAGGGGAGTGGGACTGGGTTGAGGAGGTTGGAGGGGGGAGGCTAGAGACAGGGACAATTGCTGCTGTCAGTGCTGAGGCCAGAGCGTTGAACGATCGCTGATGGGCAGCCTGACCCGAATGAATGCCCTCCAGATATGCATTGCTCCGATGCACCTCCCTTTCTACCCACTGGATGGCATTCAAAAGGGTAGACTGCCCAACAATGAGCGTCTGGAGGAGGTCAATGATCTCCGCACTGAGGGCAGCAGGGGTAACTGGGGCAGGACCTGAGGTGCCAGGGGCGAAGGAGAGGCCCGGCTTCCTGGCCGAGCGGGCACGGGTGAAAGCTGAGGGGCTGCTGGGAGGGCGGAGCTGGTGCGCTGGGTGGCGGCTGTACCTGTTGTTGCGGTGGGCACGGATGTTGCAGCCACCACAAGGGAGCTCCCTTCCGAGGACGTGTCGGTGTCGCTGACGTCTCCACGGGTCCCCGTTGTGGAGCCCCCCTCGCCCTCCGTCTCACTGGTTAACTCGGGGTCGGTTGCAGGGCCCTCCGGGGCCATGTGAGATGCAGCTCCCTAGTGCGCCGATGCCACTTCTCCTCCGCCTGATGATGCTAATGCACACATGAACAGGAAAACCAAAAAAAGGAGGGGGGAGAAGAAAGGAAGACATGTTGAGTGCATGCATTGGTGGCACCGCTGGCGGAGAGGACAGACACAGAAGCCCCCTGCACTACGCCCCGCACTCGGGGTACACTACTCAATGATAGTGACTTGGCCTACAAGTCTATGGACGACAAATGCACACATAGGTGAGCCCGGGCCATGGATGGCTGTACTTAGCACCCTACAGAGGTGGGGGGGGCACAGGGCCATGTCTAACGGAGGGGCCTAGCCTACAGAAACCGACCTGTCCTAGAGCTAGCCACAGCCCTCCTCCCCCACCCAGACGCCTCCACTGTGCGCTAATATAGCGGAATGTGCTGATACTCACCCCCTTGTGTCTGCTGTGATGTCCTCACGCGCCCATCCAAATCGGGGTAGGCCACCGCCAGGATCCTGGACATTAGGGGGGTCAATTGACGACTGGCACCCCTCCTACGTTGGGAGGCCATCCCCAGCAGAGCCTCGGCGGTCTTTCTGCTCCTGCGGCGGATGTCCTCCCACCTCTTGCGTCAGTGGGTGCCCCGTCTGTTGTGGACCCCCAGGGCCCGGACGTCCTTGGCGATGGCACGCCAAATGTCGATCTTCTGATGGGCGCTGACCTATGTGACATGCACAAAAATAAATATCATCACTTTTCTGCATGGTCGATGTGCGCGGCTCCTCCTCCCCAACCTTGCCATGTGGCACATGCTCTCATCTGTCGTGCGTTGCACTCCTCATTCGCTCCCCTCCCCACCATCTTACATCCACCCCACTCAACACAGGCATAGCCCATACTACGTGCTCCCAGTGTACTTACATGTTGATCTGGAGGACCATAGAGTAGCGCATACTGGGGGAGGACCCCATCAACAAGTTTATCCAATTCCTCAGATGTGAAGGCAGGGGCCCTTTCCCCAGTCGCAGCAGCCATTGTCTCTTCCAGACCGAGTTCACAGCAGCACTTGCAGTATAGGTCCTCTCCTGTGGATGATCAGGTCTCGAGTGATTAAGCAAGTAGAAAATGGCGACCGCCGGCGCACATCGTCATTGGCTCCTGAGACCCATAGGGTTCAATGTTAACCAATGCTGCTTTGCGCCGCGGTCTTCGACCGCCTACCGCCACGGTGTGCCACGCCAGCGCATTGACCTCACATCCCATTGTCACACTTCACAGGTCAGGCAGCCACCATTTCAAGGGCCCACATGGCTTAATTTCTACTGCGTCACACAGGCCTAGGCCTTGCATTGCCACTCATACAAGCCATTCAATGCATAGCGAATCGTGTTTTGTGCAAGCTGTGGTTACGTACCTGTGGGTTGCTTGACTCTGTGCTCCATGTTGTCCTTCCTAGGCACCGTCCGCTGGGACTTGCGAGGAGATGGAGGAATATTCCCGTGTACAGACCGCTGGTGGACCTGTCGCCAATGGAAGAACGACATGTAATACTGACATACAGACTTGACCGAGCCACTATACATGAACTGTGTGCCCAGCTGGAGCCAGACCTGATGTCCCCCATTCGCCAACCCACAGGGATTCCCCCTCTGGTGCAGGTGCTGTCAGTACTCCATTTTTTGGCAAGTGGATCATTCCAAACAACAGTGGCCATATCATCAGGGATGTCTCAGCCTATGTTTTCTAAGGTTTTGTCCAGAGTGTTGTTTGCCCTGATTAAATACATGCAGAGCTACATTGTTTTCCCTGAGGTGGGAGATTTGGCTACAGTGAAGGGTGATTTCTATGCCCTTGGACATATCCCCAACATCATTGGTGCATTGATGGGACCCATGTGGCCTTGGTTCCCCCCAGTGGAAGTGAGCAGGTGTACAGGAACAGAAAAAGTTATCATTCTATGAATGTCCAGGTGGTCTGTTTGGCTGACCAGTACATCTCCCATGTAAATGCCAAGTTCCCTGGGTCAGTGCATGACGCGTACATCATGCGAAATAGCAGCATCCCTTATGTGATGGAACAGCTACAGAGACACCGTGTGTGGCTAATAGGTGACTCTGGTTACCCCAACCTGTCGTGGCTACTGACCCCAGTGAGGAATCCCAGGACAAGGGCAGAGGAACGTTACAATGAGGCCCATGGGCGAACTAGGAGGATTATAGAAAGAACCTTCGGCCTCTTGAAGGCCAGGTTTAGGTGCCTGCATATGACAGGGGGATCCCTAATGTACTCACCATAGAAGGTGTGCCATATCATCGTGGCCTGCTGTATGCTTCACAAACTGGCTTTGCGACGCCAGGTGCCTTTCCTGCAGGAGGATGGTCCTTTTGTAGCAGCTGTGGAGCCTGTGGAGAGTGAAGTGGAGGAGGACGACGGGGACGACACAGACAACAGGGACACAGTGATACAACAGTATTTTCAGTAGCACACAGGTACGAATCAACCACGCCATTTTACATTTACTTAAAGTCTCCTGCCTCTCTACTGTCTGAGTTCCCCCCCAGTTCCTGTTAACTGAGTTGTGACTTTCCCTTCCGTTTTCAGAGCTGTGGGCCCCACTGCGTGACCTCTGCTTTGTTTGCCCATGGACTACAGCTGTGTGACAGTGGTACGTTGTCATCACAATGTAACTGAACATTTTGGCACCGTTATGTCTAATACATTTGTTCAAAATACAAGCAGACTCCAGATTTTTTTAGTGCAAGAAGTGATTTAATTCAAGTGCTAAATTTAAGGAACATGATTGTAAAACGGGGATGGGTGATGGTGGAGTAATGTCCATGGCAGAGTCCAGTTCTCAGTTGAACAGGTGCATTTTCCATATGCCTGTGGAAGGATGGAGCAGGGGCAGTTCAAGGTTGGACAGGGTGACAATGTGGGACAGTGGGATGACATCAGGGGGTATCGTTTGCTGGCGGGGGTCTTGCAATCCTGCTCTCTCTTCTTGTGAGATCTCAGGTTCCGCTTGCGGGGTGGTTCTTCTTCTGCAGGAGGTGGGGTTCTGGTGGCCTGTCGTTGTGTGGGGGCCTCCTGTCCACTAGCGCCGGCGAAGGTGGTAGGCTGTTCCTGGTCCACGCTAGTGACAGGGGCCCTTTGTGGTGCCACATGGTCCCGCAATGTGGTGACTATCTGGGTTAGGGCCAGGACGATGGTCCCCATTGCGGAACTAATGTTTCTCAATTCCTCTCTGAACCCCATGTACTGTTGCTCCTGCATGACCTGGATCTCCTGGAACCTGGCCAGTACCGTCGCCATCGTCTCCAAGGACTGGTGGTATGCTCCCATGATGGAGGAGAGGGCCTCTTGGAGAGTCGGTTCCCTGGGCCTGTCTCCCCCCTGTCGCACAGCAGCCCTCCCAGTTCCGCTGTTTCCCTGGGCCTCTGTCCCCTGGACGGTGTGCCCACTACCACTGCCCCCAGGTCCCTGTTGTTGTTGGGGTGGTGGGTCAACCTGGGTGCCCTGTAGTGGTGGACACACCGCTGATTGACGTGTCCTGGAGACAGAGGCATGGGCCCGCTGGGCGGGAGCTGTGCTGGTGTTCCCAGAGGGGGTTAGGTCTGGTGTAGCCTGTGGCTGTCTGTGGGGAACCGACTGTCCCGAGGTCCCCGATGGGCCGGGCTGGTCATCAGGGTCCAGGGAGACAGAGCTGCTGTCATCACTGGGGGCTTCTTCTGGGGGTGGGATGGACATCTCTGGACCCTCTGTGGCGGTGTGGTGGCGTTCGGGTCCTGCAGGGGTATAAGAGTATGGTTATTGCTTCTGTGTGTGGCATTTCGTGTAATGGGTGGGTGGCCGTGTCCCCCAGTGCTGGCATTCCCTTGTGGGGGCTTTTGTGACGGTGGCTTGTGGGGGTGATGGGTGTGTGCAGTGGGCATGCTTTGGGGATGGGTGTCCATGCTTTGGGGACGCACGCAGGGCTAGGTTTTGGGATGCGTGGGATGTGATGGTGAGCCATTTGCAAGGAGTTGGTGTGATGGGGGTGGGGGTGAGGGTGGGGGTATGATTTGGCATGCAGGTGGGGTGGGGGGAATGGAGTAGTGAAGATTTGACTTACCAGAGTCCATCCCTCCGCCTACTCCTGCGAGGCCCTCAGGATGCAGGATGTGCAAGACTTCCTCCTCCCATGCTGTGAATTCTGGGGGAGTAGGTGGGGTTCCGCCGCCAGTCCGCTGTATCGCGATGTTGTGCCTTGATACCATGGAACGCACCTTCCCCCGTAGGTCGTTCCACCGCTTCCTGATGTCGTCCCGATTGCGTGGATGCTGTCCCACAGCGTTGACCCTGTCCACTATTCTGCTCCATAGCTCCATCTTCCTGGCAATGGTGGTGTGCTGCACCTGTGCCCCGAAGAGCTGGGGCTCTACACAAACTATTTCCTCCACCATGACCCTGAGTTCTGCGTCAGAGAACCTGGGGTGTCTTTGGGGTGCCATGGGGTGGTGTGGATGAGGTGAGGGGTGGCGTATGTGTTGTAGAGTGTGGTGAGTGTGGTGGTGTATGGTGTTTTGTGCGTGGATGTGGTGTGGGTGATGTTATGATTTGCCTCTGTGTGATGGTGTACTCTATGCTGTGCTCTCTCTCTTTGTCCTTCAGTCGCAATTGTGGTCGTAGGGGTTTGTGGGTGATGTGGGTGTGTGTTTTATATTTAATTGGGTGTGTGGGAGTGGTGTGTGTATGTGTCTCAGGTGTGTGTATTTTGAATTATCCAATGTGGTAGTGTTTTGTAAAGGTGTGTGTATTTTGACCGCTGCGGTGTGTACCGCCAATGGAATACCGCGGTTGAAAGACCGCTGCGGGGATTTGTGGGTCGGAATGGCATGGGCGTATTTCTCTTGGCGTGACGGTGGAGGTTTGGTCATCGCCAGTTTCCTGCTGACCTTTGGTGTGGGGGACTTTTGTGGATGTCGGGTTTTTGGCGGTTTGCCAGTTGCGGGTCAGAATGACCGTGGCGGTTTACTGCGGCCGCAGCGGTGTTATGGCGGCCTTCTGGCCGGCGGTAAGCGCCTTTTACCGCCGAGGTCAGAATGACCCCCTAAGTGTTGCACTGCATACATAGTGCCAAATGGAAATATATTGGCTTGAGTTTGGCTTTGTAGGGATACCATAGTGTCAATACAAATGATGCTATTGTGGTGCAAGGAGGTGGTAGGTTCCACTAACTTTAGGACATAGCCTCAAATATGGACAACACAACACATATTTGGCATGGTTGAACTGTCAGTCCAGACATAATTTGACAGTCTCCAGGTCCCTGAGTCACAACCCATGATAGTAACGTCAACCACCACACACCAATTCAACCATTCAACCAAACAGGAACACACCCAATACCAGATGCAGGTCTGACTCACCACTCCGCTTAAAACTAACATTTGCCATGGCACGTAGGGAACCAAAAATATGCATGACTGACACATGTCCTCACATTCCTTTGCAGCTGACTAAGGTTACGCATCCAGCCATGGGTGATGACCCCTTTTGCCAACCCATCAACGGAGGAAGAGAGGGCATACAATGAAGACCACAGAAGGACACTAGGGGCCAGATGTATCAAAGGATTTTACCCATTCTGTGTCTATGGGAAAAAGCTTTCGTAAATATGGCCGTAGGTCTCCTGAAGTCAAGGTTCAGGTGCCTGGCTAGGACAGGAGGAAGCCGGTTGAATACACCACTGCTGTACAATCTTGCATAACATTTGTATTTGGGCTAATGTCCTCTGGGATGAACTGGTAGATGTCCCAAATGAGGCAACAAATTGTACTGAACTTCTTGACCAAGGCACTGTAAAACAAAAGTCACCCTGCAAACATCACCATTAAATCACATTGCACCAGATTGTCCATGGAGTACTCATTGTCTGCTTCACATAACACTGTTAAGTTGCCCGTACCTCAGAGAGCAGGAAAAAAAAAAATGAATGTTGGAACATAGCTTGTGATTTAAGAGGGTCTAGCTCCTCCATGCCACACATCAGCATCACATTACTCACGCTCATGTGGCTTTCTAAGGCCTAGATCCATGCACCAGGAATACTAAGTGGCATAATGTATGCATTGCAGCTATTCCGACCCCTTGCACCTCATCATGCCTGTGCCAGGCAAGGTGTATGCAAGGGGGAGCGTACATTCATTAGGGGGTGCTTCAAAATGGTGTACTTGAAACTAAAGGACTAAACTGTGTAACATCTCAGGTGGGTAGCTGTAACGCCAGCACTGAGCAGGTGCGAAAAGGGGGAGCACCATTGGTATCAGTGGACAATTATGTACTGGTCAGGGCTAGGGAAAAAAAGTTTGGCCCTAACCCTGCACAGTATATCAATGGCGTTACATACTGTGAGCGCTATTGGGCCCAACCCTGCCGCATGGTGTGCTGTCTCTCAAATATAGCACACACATGTTGGCTGTGGAGTGCAGTAAGGGCCACAAGACAAGTGGAGCAGCAATGGGTGCTGCTCCACTCTCCACACATATGCCCCATGGCCAGGAATGATTAATAAAATGGGAGAATGCACCACCACATGAATGTGTGGGTGGAATGTAGGCATAGTGTGTAGCACTTCTAAAGGGCATTCCTAGACACATCACACAATTGTGTTGGCTTGACATATGCCTGCAGCTAATCTGGAAATACCTGTGAAGACTGCTGTACCAGTGCATGGCCTAGGTAGGAAAGGGTTAGCAATTACCTACAATGCTGTTTTGTGTCTGCAAGGTAACCCACTAACGCCTGTATGACACTATCACACATGACATATGAAAACATACCTCTCAATAATACTCACATGTTTGACCAAGAGAAAATGACGTACTGGGACCAAACGCCTAAAATGTCTATGTCTCCCACTTCCAATCCTGTTTAGGATGTTCATGTAAGTCTAGCAATGTCCAAACATGTCACAGACCCATTCACATTTGTATTGGTAAAGAAGGAGAGAGAAATGTTGCATGTGGCATTTCATATAATCATAGCTGAGATGCCTCCACACACTAACAAGAAACACTCATGGTGAAAGTGACATAGGTTGTGGAATGCAGATGTGAGTGCATTCTCATATACAACAAAGGATGTGAAAGAATAGCTGAGACACTTCCGCAGACACTTGGAGATACAACATGGGAAGGCCACTCTGATACTACACAAGTGCTGTGGCTGGTGTACTTTCATGTGTGTGTGGAAGTCATGTAATCTAGAAAAGCCTGGGAATGGGAGGGATACTATCACTTAGCAGTAGAAGCTGTGTTCATCTACAAAGTACACAAGTCTCACGTAGCATCCTGTCCATGTACGATGAGACAATGTTGCAGTAGAAGATGTGTACAAAGGGTTAGCAGCCTGAAGAAAGGCAGCAATGTAGGACCAAATCTATTCTAAATAAGATATGCCATTAAAGTGGCGTAAGAACACACATAGACCAATACTGACTGCACAACTCAACAGTGTTATCATGTGATCACCAGACATATATCCACAGAGGATGTCTAGGTCAGTACATAACCCATTCATCTTGGCAACAACAACAACTATGTACTTGCCTATCTCATAATATTGTGACAGAAGGCAGTGAGAGATGACATCATCTGTCCCCTGGGTCAGAAAACATAAGCAAGTTACACAAGATATAAATACCCTAACCAAGCATCATATGGAAAATCCAAGCAATGTTTAACCATTTGTGTCAAACCATGCATAATGATGAGACATGTCATACACGAACAAGCAGCCAGTACCCTGTACATGATAGGGCAAGCCTGACATCAAGTACCCCAAAGGACAAAACATGCTAGGTGATGGGATCACATTTGTGCAGGTGTCTGTCTGCAGAGGACTGAGCAATGCGAAGGTAGATCCCCACCCTATGCCCCCTAACTCCCCTGCTGATGCCATATTGACTCTTGACACAGTCAGGGGCCTGCTGCTTGTGCACAGTGGACTGAGCTGAGTAAAGCACAGTCAACCTGTCTCAGTACATGCAATCATGGGTCTGTGTGGGCACACAAAGGGCCACAAAAGCAATGATGAATAGGGTATAATCATTGTCTGAAAACAACCCTGCAATACACCTGTATGCCATTGTATGTAACAGTCAAAACAAACATGTTGCCAATTGCTGGCTGGCATACATATATGCATGTGGATCATGGGCACTTTGTGGCACAGTTGTATAGTATGTTTTATGATGTATTTATGAGTTTTCAGACACCTGTGTGACAGGAGAGGGAATGGTGTGGTTTTCTACAATGTCCTGCATCGCATGCCCAGTCCTGTTAAGTCCCATGTCTTATCAATCACATGCATCTCTGTCCTCTCCCAGCACATTGAAAGTAGTCCAGCTGCCACAGTCCCCTGTTGGTACCCTGGTATCATGTTAGGGAGTTGTGAAATTACAAGGTATGACTGTTGGTGTGCTTTGAGGTGTCCATCCTTACACATGGTCTTTCATGGCTGGTGATGTTGTATTCCTATGTGTGCGGCACAATGCACCAGACAGGAGAAGGTGAACACAATTGGTACATCTGGTATCCACCCGGAGACTTCTACACCATGACAAATGTGGGGCTGTGCCTATATGTGACTTTCTTTACCTTGACATGGCCAATTCCATTCACATAGCTGAGCTATTCCTTGTTAGGTGTTATGTGTGAGGGATCTATATTTAGTTGGTAACCTGTGGACACTTGTAGTGGTTTGGGCCCAGCTTGTGTATGCAAAGGGGACATAGCTCCACCTGTCATTTATGTGTTGTGTCACTCAGGTTGTGCCTGTATTATGTACATATTGGTGTAAATGTGTGTGATGTGCAATGAATGCTGTGTTGTGTGGCATGTGGCATATGTGTTGCTGTCTGTACATCTGTCCATGCATGTTTAGTGTGGTGTATGTATTGTTTGTCCCACAAGTTTGGTGTATTGTCTGTGTAATAATTGGTATGGTGGCTTACCTATGAGTAGCCCATAGCCATATTGCCCATGCTGGAACCGCTCGTTGATGGGGAGTGCCGGAATATGTAGGCATTATGGATGCTGACGGGATATTTGGCTAGGATGTTTGTGAAGAGCCCACGGTGGTCCACAATAGCCGGCAGATTTATAGAATGGGTGTGTTTGCATTTCCTGTAGAGGTGTTCCATATCAGTAAGTGGCACAAGTTCGATATGGGTGCAGTCCATTGCACCCAGCACGTGCAGGAACCCAGCGATTTGGTGAAACCTTACTTGGTCTTCTGCTGCAGTTGCTGGGTGTTGGGGAACCAGATGTGATGGGATGTGAGGAGGATGATTGCGTCCAGAACCTTTGGAAGGAAGGCAGAGAAGGATGGCTGGGAGATACCACCCACTTGTGCCCCGGTTGTCTGTAATGATCCTGATGCCAGCCTATGGAGGACAGACAGGAGTTTGGTCATGGGTGGAATAGTTGTTGGAGTTTTCACCCTTGTAATGATGTCTGGAGCAATGTGGTGCAGCAGGCGTACAATAGAGTCCCACTTCAGATGGTAGAGTCTGATGACATCTTGTCCCCTGAGCACAAGGATGGCTGTGCGCTGTCTAAATATACCCCCTGCCTTCTGCCCCGCCTTAGTGGGTGCTCTGGTGGTGTTTGTGGTTACTGCGATGGTGCTGGTATGACATGTTGTCGTCGCTGTCATCTATGGCATGTGCCAAGGTGGAGCAATAACAGATCCATGTTGTCCAGTGGGTTGCCAATGCTTTTTCTGTCTGTTTTGCTTATGTAGCAGTGTGTGGACCTAATTTTGCCACTTTGTCTGACCAGGTGTGAAATTTTGACTCATTTTATTTGGACCGGTTCCTTAAAGTGTGTGATTTTTGCATTGGGCAGTAAATATGGCTCTTTTTTTAAAAGGACGCTTTCCTTGCATATCATTGTTGCAAAACGATGCAAGGTGGGGTGGCTCTCCCATAAATTGAAACAAAACGAGCGTTTGCACAACATTGGTTGGACATCGCTACTTCTTTTGTTCTTCTCTTCAAATAGAGTCATGCATTTTGGACTATGTTGAAATGGATACCCCCTTTAACAATTACAATTCATTTATTTCTGGATGATTTATATGTATTTTTTAAGTCATACACTATCAAGTATAGTTTTTTTTAACATAGTGATCTTCATATAGGAAGAGAATGTACACATACTGTATTATCTAGATGCACTGTTTTTGGGATAGGATTTGGGGTACTTTTTTGAGAAGGAAAACCCTGTTGGCTCATAATATCTTTTTACAGCAATGAGTGAGAGTATGTATGGTATGATTGTGGTAGAATGATAGATGTTTAGCAAGGGAGTATGAACATTTTTTAGGTCCTATTTTATGGAAAATGCTTGAAATTATATTCATGAGTATGAATAATAAAAATGATTCAGGTCATATCATGAGTTATCTAGTTCTATAACAAAAGGATTTGAAATGTATTGTGTATTCTGATTAATTTAATTAATGTTATATTAGGGTGGGATTCTATTGTAGAACCTGTTTGTTTGTGGGTTATTTCGATGTTTTTGCTTTCTGTCCTGTCCTTCTCCTATATTGCTTTTTTCAGGAAACCCTTTTTGTATTTTGTGCCCATAAAATGACACTAACTCTGAAATGTCGCTAGATGGGTCTAGCGACAAAATATAAATATGGCGCTAGGCTTGTGCTGCTTTTGCATCAAAAAAAGGGGCTCAAAGGCGGCACAAAGTTTTCTTAAATAAATATGGGCCTAAATGAGCAAAAAAGAAGTCAGTAAAGAAACTTTCAGGTGCACTGCCTCCAGTTGGAGCAGATGGAGGTATTACAACCTTCCCTCTGAGAGAAGTGCCTGGTGGAGGTTATGTTCCTGTGCCATGGAGGAGGAGCGATCTTTCATCATTCCCCAATGATTTCCCCAAATTGTGAGAAAATTCAGTGGAATGGTATCAACATGTTGTAAGATTTGTGTACATTTCCCAGGTGTTGTGGGTTGATCTAAATACGTTATTTAACATTGTTGTTCTTGGTGAATTGTGGACCTGTGTTTGAATGCCTAAGGTGGAACCAACTAGAAATGTATTGACAAAGGGTCCTTCACCACTGGTAATGAATATCAGGATGTCATGACATTCGTGAAAGTGCTTCCTCAGGATGTTGATTGTGTGATAATTGACAGAATGACTCAAGAATCAAAGGAGTCGATCCATGCTTACTATGAGAGGTTGTTACAGGCATTCAAACATTATAGTGGGATGATGGCGCTAGAAGGAAAGGATATGGGGCATTTTGTGTCAAGGTTTGTAACAGTACTGAGGCCAGAAATAAGTATGTTGATCCAGCAACATTTGATCTGTCGGCAGAATAAGTCTATTCATGACATTTTGTGCTATTCAAAATACTGCTGTGATGAGATAGAGATGAAGCAGAAAAAGCTTAAGGAAAAACTGATGATTGCTCAAAAAGCAGCTTAAAGAACTACTCAGATGTCACTAGCTGTAAATAATGTGGGTACAATGCACGGTGTATACTAGCAGCCACAAAATCTCATGTAGGTTAGAGGGATAGGGGTCCCTATAGATCCAGGTACGGGGATGAATGCAAATAGTATAAAAAGATCCACTCCATGTCTTATCTGTAATAGAGTGGGACATTGGAAGCGGGAATGCCACTTAAATCCAGCTAAGCAGGTCCAAGATGTCAGATTTGTACCTTCTCAGAGAATAATTACAATCAGATGCAGGGTGAACAAAGACCCAGAAGTAAAAATTTTATTTTGCCACAAGCTCCAATGATGCAAGTCCCTCAACCTCTGATGCCACAGCAAAACACTGATGGATCACATTAGTATGACCCAGGGTTTGAGAATGAATATGAGTCTGACGCAGGATAACATTCCTTTTCAACAATTTCCTCTGTTCAATCTGAATGAAGGAAATGGCTTTGATCAATCAGCCTGATGGTGTTTGAGGGGGAGGAAGACTATGTATCTGGTGCCACCCATTCTTCTTTGAGAACAGTTAAAGTCCCAAACCTACCCCTCTCGGGAAAAACAAACCATGTTGTTCATATAGAGAATAAACAAATGACTGCTCAAGAAACTGCCCCAGTTAAAGTGAAAATAGGATCTTTTGAGGATAAACACAAGTTTATCATATGTTATCACAGTCCAGTGAATGTCTTGGGAAGAGATTTACTTTCAAAGTGAATTGTGTTATCTTTTGCACTCCAGCAGGAATAGAAGTTCAAACGCATGATGAGAATGCTGTCTTTAAGCTGATAAAAAATGAACCTTGCCCCATGATTCTGACTTTGCCAACACTTGATGATTTGCCTCCAGAGTTAAGGTAGACTGTTAGTCATGAAGGTCCACATTTAAGAAGGCCTAGCACCATATTAGCGTAATTTATTTTACCCTACTGTGGCATTAGGCTTGCAAAATCGCTGCGCCATATCTACAAGGTGGCGCAATGCATGCATTGCGCCATGTTGCGACCCTTTGCGCCACATTATGCATGTGCCATGCATAATCTATGCAAAGGGGGCATTCCAGCATGAGGCCTGCAAAAATGGTGCAATGAAATCCACAAGATTTAATTGCGCCATTTTTGGTGTCATTTTTAATGTCTCCTGAAAGCAGGCATTAAGAAGACGCACCCATTGTAATCAATGGGTCTCCTTGCACTTTGCTCCACTAACATCTACATTTTTTACGCTAGTGGAGCAAAGCGCCACAGTAGCATACAGTTGTCGAAGCTTAAGAGCAGTTTACACTTTCTAGAGTTGTGGAAGTGTCTTTGCTGCAAAGAGTATTCTCCACACAAGTGACTGATTGCTCTTACTAGACCTTGTTTTGTTTCTGATCAATTGAAAGTGACAATCTTTGCTGAGAGCCAGCACAGCTTAGGTGTTGTTCTTGACATTGGACAACTATGGTTCCAGAGAGGATTTATGACATTGGTCAAGTGCTCTGCACACCGTTCTGGAGATGATCATGTGACTTTGGGTAATAGATACACCGATGAGGTTGCAAAGTACTGTGTCCATAATGTGTGTACATTTAATGGTGAACTTACAAATGATGGTCTGGATGAGAATAACTCCAACCTCTTGTTGACAACAGCTGATACCTGGAAGGATGTGAAGCGGATGAAGGAGGAAAAGTCTGAGGAGGAACAGTAGAGTTGGGTTAGAGTAGGCTGTGTCAAAAGAGATGATGACATCTGGGTTTCGATGGATGGAAGACCAGTGTCACCGAATAGTCTGTTCTGTCCGATAGTTAGACATTTTCATCGTCCAGCTCATATTGGCAAGAATGCTATGGTGAGGTTGTTTAGACAAACTAGGTTCAATCGTCAATTTAATTTGATGGCTGAGGCATTGTGTCAATGTTAGGAAAAGAACTGCAGCTACCCTGAGTCAAATAGGAAGGTCAGGTGGGCCTTTTGATTGGAACATTTGGAATCTTTGGTCATGCCTTGCAGCTCAGTCTTAAACCAGTGCACTGATGACCTAATGCTGGCACTGAATACTCAAGTAGCTTGTGAACAAGACACAACTGTGTTGCTGATCCACCTGGTTGAGAATGGACATAAGGTAACACCAGGAAAGTTAACATAGTGTCAAAAGGACGTCCTATATGTTGGACACCACATTCAAAAGGGAGTGAGATAAATGTCAAAAGAGAATTTCATCCATATTGAAAATTACTTCGCCAACTACCCAGGGGGAAGTCAGGATGTTTCTGGGAATTATGGTCTACTGCAAACAGTGGATACCCAACTTTTCCATGATGTCCAAGCCTTTGCACAGGCTGACACACAAGGATGTCTCTAATCCGGTACCATGGGATAACAACTATCTTGTTGCGTTTCTAGAGCTGAGAGAATGTCTTTGCGTGCCACGGCTCCAGGGATGCCCGACTACAACACATTTTCTGCACTTTTCTGCAGTGAGTGGGAGGGCTGTAATCTCTCAGTGCTAATTCAAATGCATGGAAATGCTAAGAGACCTGTGACTTAATTTTCCACCACAATAGATCCTGTTGCTTTTGCATTGCTTTGCTGCCTTGAATCTGTAGCTGCAGTCAGCAGTAGTATGAAGAGATGTGAAAATATTGTTATGTGTCACCCATTAACTATGTATATGTCACACTCTGTTGACTTTTTGCTTGAACCAGAACACAACATCTCACAAGCAATTGATTTACCAAATACAAGCAAGTGATATTGGCTGCAGAGAATGTAGCTATCAAATGCTGCGGGATTTTGAATCCTGCCACTCTGTTTCCAATACTGAACCAGGAAATTGCTGAAGATTGTGAATTGTGCACCAACCTGAGACCAGACATCAGAGAAGAACCATTACCCGATCTGATTATGCCCTCTATGTTGATAGTTCATGCTTAAGAGACAATGGAGGAACTCTGACAGGAGCTTATGCTGTCTGTACCCTTTCTGGAGTTTTTGAAGATTCCTGGCTTCAAGGAATATTCTCTGCCCAAGTAACTTAATTGATTGCCCTTTCCAGGGCATGTTGTGTTTCCGATCATTGGAAAGTGACAATCTTTACCAATAGACAGTGCAGCTTTGGTGTTGTACATGATTTCGGACAACTGTGGTGTCAGCAAGACTTTATGACCTTTATGACCTCTTCAAATTTCTGATCCAGAATGGCTAACATGGCTAACAAGTAAGAACCCTCCTTGACGCACTACAATTGCCCGAGCAGATTGCGGTGGTTAAGTGCCCTGCACATCGTTCTGGAGATGATTATGCAACTTTGGGCAATAGGTACAGTGACGAGGTTGCAAAATACTGTGCACAATGTTTGTGCATTCAATGGTGAATTCACAAATGAAGGAATGGATGAGACTAACTTTAACCTCTTATTGACAACAGTTGATACCTGGGATGAAGTGAAGAGGCTTCAAGACGAAGTGTCTGAGTAGGAACAACAAAGTTGGGTCAGAGCAGGTTTTGTCAAGAAATATGATGACATTTGGGTTTCAATAGATGTGGGAATGGTGTTGCCAAAAAGTCTGTTAGTCCCTGTGGCTAGACATTCCATTGGTCCAGCTCATATTTGAAGGAACATTATGGTAAGGTTGTTTAGACAGACTTGGTTCAACCCTAAATTCAGGTTGATAACTGAAGCGTTGTGTCATTGATGTGTTGCATGTCAATAGAACAATGGTTGGAAAATGACTGCAGTTACACTGAGTCACAGAGGAAGGTCAGGAGGACATTTAACAGGATACAAATGGATTTCTTTGAGATGCCATTGTATAATGGATTGAGCTATGCTTTTGGTTGTAGTGTGTGTTTTTTTCCATTGGGTCGAGGCTTACCCAACTAGGCAAAATGATAGTCTCACTGTAGCTAAACTGTTATTGAGGGAACTCACCAACAACTGCTGAAGAAACAGAAAGTTCTGATCTGAGTGAAAGTGACGACAAAGGTGTGGCACGAAGAAGATCAAAGAGAACAAGAGTGCCTAGTCGTAGGTATTCTTCACCAGGGTGGACTTACTTCACAACTGACAGTCACAGATCAAGGGTTCTGGGAATGTTGGAATAAACATACTGGTTCGGCTGATCATCAATGAACTGAACATTAATGTTAATTTGTATTTGGAATTTTCGCTGCCATTAAAGGAACTTGTTTTGTGAGAATATCAGAGACATTTATTTTGATTGGACTAGAGAATTTGGAGGATTTCCTAGGCCCCAGTAGAAGAAGAAATACGGAGACCAGAGAGTAGAGCTAGGGAAGTCTCATGAAGATTTACACATTGTTGCTTAACAAACTTTGAACTTTGAACTCCGTTGCTGTTTTCATTGCAGAAACCAATGAAGATATATTTTGATGCTGCATTACCTACTTGCTAATAGATCTGATTCTAAAGACATAATGGAGCTAAATAAGAGTCGATACGTAAAAGGTATCTTATTCCTTATTTCTCATGCAGTATTAATAGTCTTGCTTTTAGGAGTGTTTTCCTCTACACGATCTAAAGAGAGAGGTTATCTCCTTGTGTTTCCCCACAAACTCTTAGTCCTAAGGATAATAATGTTCATATGTTAGATGAGAAAGCATTCCACTCAGATGAGTCTAGAGGAAATTATTCAGTCAACGTATATTTTAAGTTGCTGTACGAACATGTAGATAAAATGAATGCTAGGGACTGCTGTCTGTACAGAGTTACATGCTTCTGTGTCAGAACATATCTCATATCATCACATCCCATTAACATGGAGTATTTCTTGTAGTTTGCTACTGAGTAATTTTTACAATGAGAGAAGTTTTCAATGTTATTTTTTGAATTATGACTTAGTATTGCCAGAAGTTCCTTTGTTCAAGTATCCAATTAAGAACATGTATTGTAAAGATGTAGAGACTGTAGGAAAATATTTTGTATAACTCAAACATTTAGACACTGCATATGCAGATAGACACAATCTGACCTGTTCAATAACTAATATAGAAAATTATTTTTTGAATTTAAGTGAAGAACAAAGGAGAGAATTAGAAGCTAAATCAAAACAGATAAAAATCTTGGAACACAACACAGATGAAAGAAGGAAGAAATAGACCCTCAAGTGCAAGGGAATGTATAAGCTTTAAGGCTGGTTCTAATTCTACAGGTGGTCTTTCCCACATAATGTAAATTGAAGGGACATGTTATCAGGTATACCACTCGTTGTGTGTTACAGTTCGAGAATTCTCCCAAGTCCCATAACGCCATATTGTATTTTATCTCCCTATTGTCAGAGTCTGACTACAACCACCCCATTGGATAAAGATATGTTGTGCTTACGCTTCATGTGTGTGCTTTACGTTGCTTGCCTTGTACTGTCCCACTTTACAATGGCACTTCTAAATGTGATCACATTAGTATATCAGCTTCTTTGAATGCAATCATGCAGTGTCATTACCTGAATGCTGCAGACTTGAGTGCTCTTCATGTTTGGGTTGTTGTTTGCTAATTTTTTGACTATCATCCTAGAGCATATAACTAATCAATCATGCTGCCAATAATAGGGTAGACCAATTCTCCCTTTATGTCTCCACATGCAATACTTAGATGACACCACAAGAGTTAGTTGCAGTAGACTTTATCTTTATCATGCAAAGGACGTGCATGGACAAATTTGTCCTTTAAGGGGTAGCACCAGGAAGCGATTCTTGGTCCTGATTATGAGCCTAGGGGTAGGCTTTGAAACATGTAGACAAGGAAGGCAAGTACATAATATACCCCACTTCCACTTACCCCATTTTTAATCATACTGCTACTAGGGCAGGTATTAAAATGTTGATGTCCCTGATAGGCAGTTATGTTGAACTGTTTCAAGACTCCCTCACTCTTATTTCGTTCCACCTCAGTGAATTAGGTTATATAGTTAAAGTGCTCCCACATAATTTGTTGGTAACTGCACAGCTCGTTCCGCAATGGAACTAGATGGACCCAATGATGAAGCATGCCACCAAGGGGTAACCCTGATGGTTGAGGGTTTTTGTTAGGGAAATTATATGTCTGTATTTCTTCTGTGGAAGCTCCTTTTTGAGTTGAGCTGGGCTTTTAGGTGACGTTATAAAGTCATTAAGGAGAGAAACCCCGACCTGTATTTTTTCCTACTACTCCCTCTATTGTTCTAGAGTACAATAGTGGATAAGCTGGCTACTAGCACAGCACATTGTTGTTATTGATAAACACTGAAATGGTTGCGATAAGCTCATTGGTTTTACAAAATTGGTTTGTTCTAGATTTGTTGCACTCAAAAGAAAGGAGAATCTGTCATTGCTGAAGGTTCACCAATGTTGTACCGTTACTCCGGATAAAAGTAAGGATTTGGAGAAGTGTATCCAGAACATTGCAGAGTTGACAAAGGATATTAAGGAGTTGGAAGTGACTGGTGCATGGGAAGCAATTGGAAACAGATTGTCTGCTATAGGCAGGTGGTTTGGTAGTTTGGGAAGTGGAATTGTAGGTTTTGTGTTGAGACCATTGCTGATTATTTCAATACTGGGAATAATTTTGTTGGTTGGATACAAAATCTTTCTGAGAAGGAAGATTCAGAGAGGTCAGAAGAGAAAGAGAGCAGAAGCTGAATTGGAAGATAGTCAGTGTAAATATTGTGCTGATATGAAGTGTTTGGAGGAGTCAGGGTGAAAACTGCTAAAAAACACCTGGGACAGGCAAGATCCTTGCAGAAATGTTTAGATTGAGAAACTGTGTAACTTTCCAGTTTCCTTAATTCAAAAACAGCCCCAGCTGGTGAATCTCCAGATTGAGAAATGATGGCAAATCAAAAGTGCAAAGTTCCAAGGCAGAAAAAAGAGTTCCCAAAGAGAAGTTCATGATTCAAAATAAAAAGATCATCATAAATATGGAAGCAGGAAAAAGTCCAAAAAGAGCAAAAGCCAAAACAAGTAGTATGTGGTTACGAAATGGTCTGCACTGAAATCAGTAGTGTACACATAATCACTGTATGTCAAGTACAAATACAAGTCCAATTCCACCTCTGCCACCAATGTTAGAAATAGGGCCTTTGGTTGACAGTCAGGTTGCCCCCTGTCCAAGCAAGGACCCTCACTCTAATCAGGGCAAAGGAGAAACACCGCTGGTTAACATCCACTCACCCCCTTGGTAGCTTGGCACAAGCAGGTAAGCTTAGCTCAGAAGCAATGTGTAAAGTATGTGTACCAACACACACAGTAATGCAGTGAAATCACTACAAAATGGACACCACAGGCAATATTTATCTAAATCAAACAAGACCAAAAAGACAAAAATCCAACATATGCAAGTTAAAATATGAATTTTCAAAAGAATAAGGCCCTCATTAAAACCCTGGCAATAAATCCTGCTTACCACCGTGCTGACGGCTGCTAACATACCATTGCCACGGTGGAAATCCACTACAGGTATTATGACCCACATCTAGAAATTCGCCACAATATAGACACCCACACAAGTCCGCCACACCAAAAGTCAGTGATAAACTGGCGATAGCAAAACCCACACCCTTACGCCAACAGGAATACGCCCACAGTATCACGACCCACGAATCAATGTGTCAGTCATTCAACTGCGGTAATCCATTGGCGGTACACACCTCTGCGCTCAAAATGCAAAAACATTTACAAAACACAACCACATTGGACAATTCAAAATACACACACCTGACACACATACACATACCACACCCACACACGCACACCACTTTAAAACACACACCCACATTACCCACAAACCCTTACAACAAAAATTTTGGAAGAAGCAGAGAGAGGGAGAATAGCAAAGACAACACCAGCATCCAGAGGCACAAAACACCATCACTCATACAACATCCACGCACCTCAAAGAACACACCCCAACACATCACATCACACATCACAACAAACATGACCTCACACATCACCCACACCACATCATGGCAACTCAATGACATCCCAGGTTCTCTGAGGAGGAGCTCAGGGTCATGGTGGAGAAAATCATCCGGGTAGAGCCACAGCTATTCGGATCACAGGTGCAGCAGACATCCATTGCAAGGATGATGGAGCTATGGCGGAGAATTGTCAACAGGGTCAATGCAGTGGGACAGCACCCAAGAACACGGGATGACATCAGGAAGAGGTGGAACGACCTACGGGGGAAGGTGCGTTTCGTGGTATCCAAACACCAGGTAGCCGTACAGAGGACTGGCGGAGGACCCCGACCTCCTCCCCCAAAACTAACAACATGGGAGGAGCAAGTCTTGGAGGTCATGCATCCTGAGGGCCTCGCAGGAGTAGCAGGAGGCCTGGACTCTGGTAAGGCAAAACATTACTATCCTATCCTCCACCCTACCTACATACCATCACAAACTCCTACCCCTACCCTCACACCCCTCACTCCACCACCTCACAGATACCCCACTATCACAACCCACACATCCCAATACCAAGCCCTGCATGTAACACCAATGCATGGACACCCATTACAGACCTGCATGAACACCCGTCACCTTTCCTTATGGGTGCCTTACATGTATGAAGAGGTTTAGGCCTGGCATGTGGGTACACTTGCCAAGTCAAATTGGCAGTTTAAAACTGCACCCGCAGACACTGCAGTGGCAGGTCTGAGACATGTTTACAGAGCTACTTATGTTGGTGGCACAACCAGCACTGCAGGCCCACTAGTAGCATTTGATTTACAGGCCTCAGGCACCCCTGGTGCACTTTACTAGGGACTTACTAGTAAATCAAAAATGCCAATCATGGATAAGCCAATTACACATATATTTAACATGGGAGCACTTGCACTTTAGCACTGGTTAGCAGTGGTAAAGTGCCCGGAGTATCAAAAACAGGAAAAACAGAGTCCAGCACACCTCAACAACCTGGGAAGCAGAGGCAAAAAGTTAGGGTAGACCATGCCAAGGATGCCAAGTCTGATAGTCTTATTCAAGACTGAAAGGGATTTATGATGACTATCAAAGTCATCAGAGGGAGGGTTGAGAGAGGTTAACTTGGCTGTGCCATTACTTTTCTTAAAACATCAAATGAAGGGGTGGTTGTTTTCTGCATAGTGTAAGAGATGTTTTCATTTAAACTTGGTGACCTGTGAGCGAGTAAAGTGCACAGATGAATGCAATGTTTCATGTATACCATATTTTATCATCGTTTTGAAATAATGATTATTTTATAGTACTCTGGAAAGGTTACTCATTATAACCATTATATATTTGACATGAGACAGATAGAATGTATTTAACCTGAAGTAGTCATGCTTAATTAGTTTGGCCAGAGTGAAGGTCCCATACCTTTAATGAGATGTTTGCATTTTGAAAGTTATCTAAAACTGCCTGTGTCAGGATCTGAGAATGAGTCAATAGGGAGCTCATTGCTTGGGAAGATAAGTCCGGAGGAATGCTTATCAAGGACGGGAGGGGTATCCTGGATTGGCAGCGGTAACTCTTCTGAAATTCCAAAGCATAAGGGTGTACCAAGGTCAACGCTGTAAACTTCAGAAGACTGAAGTGCCAATTAGAAACTTGTGATTTGTGGTTATTTTTTTTAACTGGGAACCGTATTTGCCTATGAGATCACTCTTGGAAGAATTGAGATTTAAGTGTGGTTTAGTTAGCGGTAATATTCCTTCTGTCTTTAGCTGAAGCGGACTTCACTGAGATAAATCCCTTGAACTTTAATGTCTATGTGACTTTATGCTGCCAAATCTCTCTTGATGGAAACTTCTACAGAAGTTCTGTTGTGCTGACTACTTTTCTTTCTAAACCCTATAGAATATTAGCATAGGTAGCATAGGTAGCATTTTTGTTCGAAAGGTTAGGAAGGAAAACTTGGATTCCATTTTAATGCACCAATTGATTCTCCTTATTTTCTGCGTTATCATTATTGAGTTAGTGGTATTTTATATGTTTCCATATTTTGTGATGTTTTGATTCTCCTTTGCTTATTCTGTATATTTATACTATGATTTTGAGACTCCTATGTAAGTCTAACTTTGAGTCTGAAATAATGCTCTTTGAACTTTAAGTTGGTTTCTGGGCCACCGAGTTACACTGTAATTAATTTGAATAATTTGATGCAGTCTCTTCATTCTTCGAAACAGAGACGAAAAATTAATCAGACCCAGGATTTAGAAATAGGGCCCAATGCTGGATCATGTATGAATGGAAACCTGTGGGTTATGGAATGGGTGGAGCCCCACTAGATACAGATCTTCAAGGTTGTAACAAATCTTAAAATAAGAACATTGAAAGCTGACATGGAGCAGTGAACATGGCTCAGTCTGTCTTCAGAGATCAGCAAGCACCATTTGTAAGGGGCAGCAATAGCTTTTGTTTTCTTATCAAAATGTCATTGGGTTTAGAGTGGCAGAGATGGATGCCCACTTCTATACTTAGGTAATATAAATGCTCCAGGTGAAACTGGTGGAGGCCTTTGAAGAGTTCTTATTTTTGTGAAGGACAGAGAACACTAGAATGAATTTATCACAAGGAAGGGGATGAAAATAGAAAGGGGCCATTTGCAGGTCCGCAGCTTGGCAGCATGATCTGAGCAGGCATTGGTGGATACACAGGAAACCAAGCTGGTTATTGTTTCAAGGGCCTTGTCCTTCTTGTCAGCAGCGCCAGTGTGACTGAGAACTCTGGTTAGCAGATCCAATGTCCCATAGCCAACTGGTTGGCAGCTAGCCTTGGTTTGTCAGGTAGACTTCGGTTTGGTGGATAGCCTGGACTACCTGTTTGGAGGCTGGCCAGGACCGCTGATTGACTGCTTGCCAGGGCCATCTGGTTGACTGCTGACCAGGAGCATCTGGTCAGCAGTTAGTCAGGACTATCCAGTGAATAGCTTGAAGAACAGATGGACAGAGGGTCAACCATCTGAGCTACCTCCAACTCGTTACTCCTTTCAGATTCCATAAGCCCCCTGCCATGGGGCACAACAAACAAACAAACAAACAAAATGCCTTCCTAAATAGGCAAAATGGGTGCAGTGAGGTTAGCCCACCTTGATAAACCCATTATCAGGTTCCTATGAATTAGATAGGACTATGTATCAGGTAAACATAAACTTCAGGAAATAGGTACTTGGTGTATCTACACCTTGAAATAATGTTTATATAATTCCTAGCTAGCTCACAGTGCCCCATCTGACCCCCTAACCTTAACAGGGTACCAGATGGTATCAGCAACCTTGAACATGACTACTCAGATTCCCAAGGAAATCGTGGAAACAAATCTACATATTTGTTGATGCATTTTATACCCAAAGTAAGACACAAGAAAAATACAAAAATAGGTTTTCAAACATTTATTGAAACAATCATATTCTTTTGTAGAAAGCATGAGCTGCCATTATTAGGGAAATAAAACAGAGCATGGTAAACAGCATTTTGAGAATTGTAAAAAGATAAACAATTCAACCATGATAATGTTACTATTTTGTGATCTCCTAACTGTTACTACCTCTCCTCAGTACATTATCACAGAAGTGTAAAACCATGCAAAAAGTCACCATTAGAAAACAATGTCAAGATACAATGTGTAGTCTAAAATGGAGACTCAACGTGGGCCCTGACATGCTTCACCACAACTAGGCCTGTGTTCTAGGAAAGCAAATATCACAGACTTGGCTGGCGGTCCCAGAAGGAGAAAAAAGGAAAAATTTTGAACAAGCACCAATAAGAGGTTATGAAGCCCAACAGATGCCTGGGCCTCCCTGTGCCAGGTTACTAGACACTGGCCTGAGCTGCCATTTCTACCTAGTGCAGTGTGCCATCTGATCAAGGATGGGTTTCATGCTGTTCAGGAGTATCACGCTCAGACAACTCTGTGAATGTCTGTGGCCTGGTCTTTCAATCCAGAGCTCCAAGGACCAACCAAAGCCACTTTCCATCCACAGCAGAGTGCTACCAGACGGAGTTCTGAGCTCCTCCAGATCACTGAGCTCAGACACCTCAGCAGTGGGAGCCCTGTGAAGGACATGTTAATGCTCGGGGTTTGCCCCCCTCCCCTTGAGCCAGGCAAGCTAACTTTCCTACCTAGACAGAGTGTCGGCAGCCAGGACATAACCCTTATACCCCTCCTGGGCCTTAACCTCAGCATGAGCTCCATAAAGTCCAATGAAAATCTCTGGAGTCTGGTGCAGTGAGAGCCTCCTTCCTTACCCAGTACAGTGTGTCGGTTGAGTCTTACCAGCTTCCCGCACCAGGGTTTGTAACATTTAAAAAGATTCACCAATTAAAGCTTGACGGGTTTGAAAAAGCATTGTGTCTAAATTTCACCAGTGCTGTTTTTCCTGCTTACCTTTCCTTTTCGAGACAGATTGGGGCAACGGCCAAAAAGGGTTGTGCAAACTCTGAGTCCCTCCTATAATCATATCTTCTTTTTGAATACAAAACGTGAGTCACTAAGCAAGAATAAGAGATTTCACACAGCCCTAGCGATAATATGTTCGAAGACAAGTGTTATTTTGATGAGGTACAGACGGCTTATAATAATACACCAAAAGTGGGTGTGCACAGCTGTGAGGCTTCAGTTCTGAAAATTATTTCATTTTGAATTATGGTTGTGAAAACTTCAGAAACTCATTTTGATGATTATTTTGTTCAGCAATACGTTCACCGAATAAAATCAGCAAATTACTACAGAATTTCAGCAAAGGTGTAATTAAAAACTATAAATAAGAAATTGCGATTCAATTAAATTGCTAATGAATTGTATCTGTTTGCTCCAACCGAATAATTACTTTGTTCATTTCTAAGTTAAATGGGAAAGACAGCAAAAGATTCAGATAACTCAAGAAGCATGGTAGAAGTGGTACACAAAGGGTCTATTTTAAGAATGCGGTGGAGACTCCAGCATTGAATAGTATATGCAGGAAGGCTAAAGAAACAGCATATTATACGTATTTGTGTAAAAAATATGAGGAAATTGAGAATCAGGTGCAGTGATGTTTTGTTTGGTGGCATGGTCGGCCTGATGTGAAAAAAATACTTTGTATTGGTGGTCATTCCAAGTGACTTTTCGAATACAAAGTATCCTTTTGTAATATTTAAAGAAGTGCCAAGTTGGAAAAGGTGCTGCAGGACAATCTTAGCAATTGTTTACACTGTAACTCGTTGGCACAAAGTGCAAAATCAATTATAGCTACAACTCCACTTTTTAAAAAACTGTTAAAATTTCCATAAAAGGAAGGTGCTAACAACTTTAAAAAAAGGTGAAAATTCTCACAAGCCCGACTTTAGTGCAAAAAATGGCAAACTATAAAAGCAAGTAATTTTATATTTTATACATGGACATTGAGTCTGGTTACAGCTCCATGTTTTGCAGTGCCATCATTTTCCCTTCCCCTGTGTTGCAGGGGATGCTCAAAGACCTTCTCATTGCAAAGGGATTGTTTGCAAAATGTATCCAACACCATCCCAGCGTTGACATTTCCAATGTGCTAACACTGCAACCTCTGTTTCTTAAATGGGTTCCCATCAGTGACATGGGCCCTGAGGTATGATCCAGCTAAGAATATGGGCTTGATTTAGATATCCTGTCTGCCGTATTGTGAGTCCATTATATCCTATGGACAGAGTAATACTGCAGATGTGCTATCCATCACTTTTGCCAATCAAATGGTCACACATTCAATCTCGAAGACCAACTTAAAGTTTCAAAGGGCTTTATTACAAACTCAAAGTCAAAATTACATAAAGGAGTCTCAATACCATGGTACAGATATACACAATCATTAAAGGAGAATTAAAACTTTGCACAATGTTGAATAGGATTAGCATATGTAATACCAATATCTCAATAGCGACAGTGCAGAAAATCAAGAAAAGTGTTTGATGTTTAAAATCTAAAATCAAATTTTCCTATATAAGCATTGACTCTTACTATTTTAATGTTTAGGAGGGTTTCAGAGAAAAGTCAGCATAACAGAAGTTCTCTAGAATATTCTGTAAGGAGAGGTGTGTGCAGCATAAAGCCACTGAATCACTAAGAATTGAAGTCTATACCTCAGATAGGTCCACTCTGCTCAAAGAAATAAAGTGGTCTGAGCCTTTCACAACTAAACCACAATTAAATCTCAATCCCTCCAAAAATAATGTCATTGTCAAACTCTTCCTCTGAAAAACTAAGGGCCATATTTATACTTTTCGACGCACAACTGCGCCAACGAAGTTGTGCGTCAAAAAATCTAACGCCGGCTAACGCCATTCTGAAACGCCATGCGGGCGCCGTATTTATTCAATGACGTTAGCCGGCGTCAGCCGGCGGAGCTGCCTGGTGTGCGTGAAAAAAAATGACGTGCACCAGGCAGCGCCGGCGTAGGGGAATATGGAGCTTGGGCGCCAAAAAATGGGGCAAGTCAGGCTGAGGCAAAATTTTCGCCTCAACCCGATTTGCGCAATTTTTTTTAACTCCCAACCCCCATTGAAATGACTCCTGTCTTAGCAAAGACAGGAGTCATGCCCCCTTGCCCAATGGCCATGCCCAGGGGACAGAAGTCCCCTGGGCATGGTCATTGGGCATAGTGGCATGTAGGGGGGCACAAATCAGGCCCCCCTATGCCACAATAAAAATAAAAAATAAATTACTTACCTGAACTTACCTTATGTTCCCTGGGATGGGTCCCTCCATCCTTAGGTGTCCTCTTGGGGTGGGCAAGGGTGACAGGGGGGGTCCCTGGGGGCATGGGAGGGCACCTCTGGGCTCCTTCCGAGCCCACAGGTCCCTTAATGCCTGCCCTGACCAGGCGCTAAAAAACGACGCAAAAGCGGCTGGACGTCATTTTTTTTTACCCGCCCACTCCCGGGCTTGATTTTTGCCCGGGAGTGTAAATACGGCGCACATGCCTCGGAGTCAATTTTTTAGACAGGAACGCCTACCTTGCATATCATTAACGCAAAGTAGGTGTCCACGCTGAAAAGTGACGCAAACTCCATGGACTTTGGCGCTAGACGCGTCTAACGCCAGAGTATAAATATGGAGTTAGTTTTGCGTCGAATTTGCGTAAAAAAAAATGACGCAAATCCGGTGCAAATGGAGTATAAATATGGCCCTAAATCATAAATCAAACACATAATTGGTAACAGTATCTATTTTAAGTTTCTTCTATGTGGCCTCTTTGCAGCCTCATGCTCAGGAATTCCAAAACAATAACTGCCAACGCAGGATACTTCTTTCATCCTAGTAACGCTTCTCTCAGACTCTCTTACTTTTCACACACAGTAGGCTCATTATTAGTCCAAGCACATGCAGCTTTAGAAAAACATGCAAAAAGCAAACTTCACATCGAAAATTAAAAGACAGGAAAAATGCGGGCCCTCACTCTGACCAAGTTAAATATGCAAAAGTACACTTACAAATTAAATGGTTTCTGTGTGTCTTCTTATGTTGAATATAAAATGATTATAAAGAATAATAATGCTTAAAATAACTATGGCATAAACATTTTTCAGACGATGATTAAATGAGGCATACATAAAAAATTGTGTTCATTTGTGCACTTTACTTGTCTGAAATTCAGTGCACCGTGTTTAAATGGAAAACATTTTCACGTTACACAGAAAAACCACCACTTTGTTTCATGGTTGAAGAGACAGAATGGCACAGCCAGGTTATGCTCTTTCAGGTACAAAGCCTGTTTGTGATTGCAGGAGAGCTTTCCTCATTGTGCCAAAGCTCTTTTATGAGTCAGAAAATACTTTTAGATATGTTAAAGATTTTAGCAATCCTTTCTCAATCGCAAATAGGAGGGGCATAAAAAGAGCCACTCCCTTCCTATTTCTGATTCAGAAGTTCACTGGTTTGTGAAGGCAATTTTGGTTACACACTATTGCGGAGTTAGGATGTGAGATGGGGTGGTACCTTACTGTCAAAGGGGAAGGCATTCCCTTTGGACATTGTTCCCTTTGTGAATCATGTCTGGATGCCTTCAGGGGGAACAGGCGGTGGTTCAGAGGGCTAATTAATGGACGCTGGCTACTTTAAAAAATCAAGTTTCTCCTTTGAGATTGAAAATACAGGTCTGCTCTTCTTTGCGGACCTCCATTTCTTCCTTCGCAGAGGGGCTCCCAAACTGTTAACTATCTGATTATTATTCATTAGACAGGTCATTTTGATACCTGCAGCGAATGCACATTTGCACATATAGGCCACATCACAAATCACATTCCAGTTGGCAAATCAGTGGTGTGCATATTGCACATTCCTGATTTGTGAATGGAAATGGTGCATCATGCCTATAGTTTGTAATGAGCCTCCACAGATGGAGTCCTGTTGTCATATGCAAGAATCCATCCCAGTCTTCACAACTTTCACAGTGATTCATACCCTGAATCTTGAATCATTAACCGGTTCTGTGCCGGGGACGTAATGGTTATGTCCTGTGGCACAGTGCTCTTGTGCTGAGGACATAACCATTACGTCCCCGCACCGGAACTCGGAGGGAGCGCTAGCGCTCCCTCCGTGGGCTTCCCCCCACACCCCAATGGCAGGGCTGGAAGGGGAATCGCTTCCTCTTCCACCTCCGACCCCCCCCAGTGACGTCTGATGACATCAGCGCACGATCAATCGCTGACCTCATCAGAGGTCGCCTCCCATTGCGCTGGAAGCTGAGCTTTGCATTTCGCTTCTGATCATGTGATGGGGCCTGAGCGGCTTCAAAGGGAAGGAAAGGAATTTCCTTCCCTTTGAAGTCTCTTAGAGCATTTCAGCAGCCGGATCATGAAGCGATCTGGCTGCTGAAATGCCCACTAGACACCAGGGATTATTTTGAAAAAGGAAATTGGCATAAGAGGAGATAACCCTTTGTGCAAGGGTCACTGCCCGGGGGGCAATTATTTTCAAGGCCGTTTCTACGCCCCCTGGAGGCAGATCGGCCTATTGTTATTCTTTAGAGTTGGGGATTAGGGTCGTTCCCCTAGGGGGCAAATTATATTTAGGCCATCAGCCTATTTTTATTATTTTTTCTTGAAGGTGAATTTCACGCAAAGGGAGCGACGCCTTAGGTAATGGTCGCTCCCCGGGGGAACAAATTCATTTTAGGCCATTTCTGCCCCCCTTGGGGGCAGATTGGCCTATTTTAATTAGGCCGATCTGCCCCCAAGGGGGGCAGAAACCATTAGGGGTCAGGGATTTTGTTGTTGTTTCACAGATTGGGAGGGACCCCCTAGGCAAAGGTCGCTCCCCTGGGGGGCAAATTGTATTTATGCCATTTCTGCCCCACTTGGGGGCAGATCGGCCTATTTGTATTAGGCCAATCTGCCGCCAAGTGGGACAGAAACCACTAGACACCAGGGATTTTTTTTTTATACTTGTGCATAAGGGGAGCGGCCCTTGCAAGATATTTTTAGGCCTTTTCTGCCCCCCCGGGGGCAGATCGGCCTATTATAATTAGGCCGATCTGCCCCGGGGGGCCAGAAACCCCTAGACACCAGGGATATATTTCTGTTTCTGTTTACTTTAGTTTTTTATATATGGGGAGCAATCCCTTAGGCAAGGGTAGCTCCCCTGGGGTGCAAATTGTATTTAGACCATCGGCCTATTTTTGTTAGGCCAATCTGCACCCAAGAGGGGGCAGAAACCACTAGACACCAGGGATCTTTATTTTTTTGCATCAATTTCACGCAAGAGGAGTGACCCCTTAAGCAAGGGTCGTTCCCACGGGGGGGCACATTTATTTTAGGCCATTTCGGCTCCGCTTGGGGGCATATCGGCTTATTTCTATTAGGCCCCAGGGATTGGTGAGTGTGTATGTGTGTGTTTTGTTTGGGGGGGCAGCCCCTTGGGCAAGGGTCTCTCCCCATGGGGGCACATTACTGTTGGCCATATCTGCCCCCTTTGGAGGCAGATTGACCTATTTTTGGAAGGCCCATCTGCCCTCAAGGGGGGGAGTAAGCCAACCAGAGACCAGGGAAGATTTTTTTTTCAAAATAAGAGGGTGGGGGTATGGCCATACCCCCACCCCAAATAAATGGGGCAAAGATGTTCTGCCCACCAGTGGGCAGATGGGGCAATTACCCCCAATCCACACGCCAGGGGGGCAGAAAGTCTACTAGATGCCAGGGAATTAAAAAATAAATAAATAGTGGAGTGGTGGCTACAAACCAGTATGGACTTGGTTATGCCCCCACCCCAACTGAGCGGGGTAACAGTCTTTCAGCTCTCCCCCCACACTAAAACATCTTATTCCACAGCAAGCAAGAGGACATTTGATTATTATGGGTTTTGGTTTTCCATTTGGGCCATGATAGCTTAGCTAACTTTCAAAATCGCCCCACTTGGATTGGTGAGGGCTGCACTTTATGGACTTTGGGACGCTGCCATATAGAATAATCCACAAGAACTAGACACATCTGAAAACTAAACATCTGGGTGATTCCAGGGTGGTGTGCTTCACATTCACCCGCACCATGTTCTTACCCACAATGCCCTGCAAACCTCCAACTTTGCAGGAAATCACACATTTTTCCCACATTTTTGTGATGGAACCTTCCGGAATCTGCAGGAATCTACAAAATTCCTACCACCCAGCATTGTCTCATCAATACCGATAAAATTTCTTCTGCACTTGTCAGCCTAAAAATGTATTTTTTTCAAATTGCCCTTTTGGACCCGCTTTGATTCCCCCTCAATTTCAACATGTTTTTGGTTATTACCTGTCACAAGCACTTGGCCCACCTACACAAGTGAGGTATAATTTTTACTGGGATTCTGAGGGGAATGTTGGGTGTTAGGAAATTTGTCCCGCTGCGGTGATCCCACACAGAAATGTAGGAAAAATTTGATTTTTTTAGCTAAATTTGAGTTTTGCTGAGGGTTCTAGGTAAGAAAACATTGGGAGATCCATGAAAGTCATGCCTCCCTGGACTCCCTCGGGTGTCTAGTTTTCAGAAATGTCTGGGTTTGGTAGGTTTCCATAGATGGCTGCTGAGCCCCGGACCAAAAACGCAGGCTACCCCCGCAAAAACATGTAGATTTGTATTTGATAATTTTGATGTGTTCAGAAAGTGTTTTGGGACATTTCCTTTCGTGGGCAGTAGGCCTACCCACAAAAAAATGTGTGGCTCCTCTCAGATTCCAGACCTTTCTGTCACCGAAGTGTGAGGAAAAAGTGTTTTTTAGCCAAATTTTGAGGTTTGCACAGTATTCTGAGTTATAGAACCAGGTGAGAGCCCCACAAGTCACCCCATCTTGGATTCCCCTAGGTGTCTAGTTTTAAAAAATGCACAGTTTTGGCAGGTTTCCCAAGGTGCCGGCTGAGCTATGGGCCAAAATTCACAGGTTGGCACTTTGCAAAAAAACCCTCTGTTTTCTTTGGGAAAATGTGATGTGTCCACGTTGTGTTATGGGACATTTCCTGTCGCAGACGCTAGGCCTACCCAGACAAGTGAGGTATAATTTTTATCAGGAGACTCAGGGAACGCTGGGTGCAAGGAAATTTGTGGCTCCTCCCATATTCCAGAACCTTCTGTCACTGAAATGTGAGGAAAAAGTGTTTTTTTAGCCAACGTTTGAGGTTTGCAAAGGATTCTGGGTAACAGAACCTGGTGAGAGCCCCACAAGTCACTCCATCTTGGATTCCCCTAGGTGTCTAGTTTTAAAAAATGCAGAGGTTCGGTAGGTATCCCTAGGTGCCGACTGAGCTAGAGGCCAAAATCCACAGCTAGGCGCTTTGCAAAAAACAGGTCTGTTTTCTTTGGAAGAATGTGATGTGTCCATTTGTGTTTTGGGGCATTTCCTGTTGCGGGTGCTAGGCCTACCCACACAAGTGAGGTACCATTTTTATCAGGAGACATGGGGAAATGCAGGGTGGAAGGAAATTTGTGGCTCCTCTCAGATTCCAGAACTTTCTGTCACCAAAATGTGAAGAAAAAGTGATTTTTTTGGCCAAAGTTTGAGATTTGAAAAGGATTCTGGGTAACAGAACCTGGTGAGAGCCCCACAAGTCACCCCATCTTGGATTCCCCTAGGTGTCTAGTTTTAAAAAATGCACAGGTTTGGTAGGTTACCTTAGGTGCTGGCTGAGCTAGAGGCCAAAATCTACAGCTAGGCACTTTGCAACAAACCTGTCAGATTTCAATGTAAAAATTTGATGTGTCCATGTTGCGTTTCTTGTTGCAAGCATTGGGCCTATCCACGCCAGTGAGGTACCATTTTTATCGGGAGACTTGGGGGAACACAGAACAGCAAAACAAGTGTTATTGTCTTTTGTCTTTCTCTACATTTTTTCCTTCCAAATGTAAGACAGTGTGTAAAAAAGACGTCTATTTGAGAAATGCCCTGTAGTTCAAATGCTGGTATGGGCACCCCCGAAATTCAGAGATGTGCAAATAACCACTGCTTCTCAACACCTTATCTTGTGCACATTTTGCAAATACAAAGGGTTTCTTGATACCTATTTCTCACTTTTTTATTTCACCAAATGAATTGCTGTGTGCCCGGTATACAATGAAAACCTGTTGCAAGGTGCAGCTCCTTTAATGGCTCTGGTTACCTAGAGTTCTTGATGAACCTACAAGCTCTATATATCCCCACAACCAGAAGAGTCTTGCAGATGTAATGGTATATTGCTTTTGAAAATATGACATTGCAGGAAAAAGTTACATAGTAAAATGTGGAGAAAAATGGCTGTTTTTTAACCTCAATTTCAATATTTTTGTATGTCAGCTGTTATTTTCTGTAGGTAACTCTTGTAGGATCTATACATGTTACCCCTTGCTGAATTCAGAATTTTGTCTACTTTTCAGAAATGTTTAGCCTTCTGGGATCCAGCATTGGTTTTGCACCCATTTCTGCCACTAACTGGAAGCAGGTTCAAAGCACAAAAAGTATTAAAAATGGCTTATGTCCCAGTAAAATGGCAAAATTGTGTTGAAAAATGTTGTTTTATGATTCAACTCTGCCCGTTCCTGGAAGCTGGGAAGATGATGATTTTAACGCCACAAACCCTTTGTTGATGCCATTTTTAGGGGAAAAAAACACAAGCCTTCTTCTGCAGCCCTTTTTTCCAATTATTTTTAAAAAATGACATTTTTGCTGTATTTTGGCTAATTTCTTGTTCTCCTTCAGGGGAACCCACAAACTCTACGTACCCCTAGAATACCTAGGATGTTGGACAAAAAGGACGCAAATTTGGTGTGGATAGCTTATGTGGACAAATAGGTTTTGAGGGCCTAAGCGTGTACTGCCCCAAATATCCAAAAAAGGCTTGACACAGGAGGGAAAAAGGCCTGGCAGCGAAGGGGTTAGTATTCATGAGACTGACAGACTGCAGTTGATTAAAGAAAATAAACTTTGCTTTCTGAAGCCCTTGAGCATCACTCATACCACAAAGGGAGAGGCTAGCTGCACCACAATCCAGGCATGAAGCCTTTTGTGAGCATTGTGCCCGATGAATTCTATCCCTGCTTGCCTCCACTGCTATTTCGGAGAAGGAGTGGCGCATCTAGAATAAATGATGGTCACTGCCTTTAGCAGATAAGCCAGCTAATGCTGAATATTAACATAGATAGGCCTATATTTAAGAAAAAGTGGTGCATCAGAGGTGATGCACCACTTTTTCTGCAGCCCCCTACTGGCGCCTAACGACACCATGGTTGCACCGTATTTATGGGCACCATGGCGGTTATTAGCAGAAGAGCGTCAAAATGTTTGACGCTATTGTGGGGCTTTGCTACACTAGCGTCACAAATTCTGGCGCTGGTGTAGCAAAGTGCAAGGAGGCTCATAGGTTTCTATGGGCAGCCGGCATTAAAAATGATGCTAAACATGGTGCAGCGAAAACTGTTCAATTTCACTGCACCATTTTTGTGGGCCTCCTTGCTCTGGAACGCCTGCTGGCATATATTATGCATGGCACAGGCGTACTCTAGCACAAGACTTTACAAAGTGGCGCAGTGCATACATTGCACCACTTTGTCAATATGTCACATGGAAAAAGCCACTATCTCACCGCCTTAGCGTAAAACAATTGCCATGATGGTAGCGCGAAGGTGGGCTAAGGGCTCTTCAATATGACCTATGATATCAAGAACTCCCTATTTTTAAGATCTCAAGCCGCCTTTCAGCAGTTTCTAGCTGTCACTGTTTTATACAGAGTTCCTGTATGAAGGGAAGACAGTTCTCTTCCTTTTGTTGTCATATTAATGAGATGAATTAATAGAATAATAATTATAATAGCATATATTATAGATGGTTTAGATGAATATTGCAAAAAAGGTTCTTATGTAGTTAAATTCTTGAAATATTGCATGACGATATAGTATAACTTTTTATATGTTTATCCATTCAGTACTACTGCGTCTCTATGTGCACATAATATTCAGGGGCATATTTATACTCTCTTTGCGCCGAATGTGCGTCAAAATTTTTGACGCACAATCGGCGCAAACACTGCCCCATATTTATACTTTGAAGTCCGACCCCGCGGGCGTCAAAGTTCCACCATGGGCGTCATTTTTTAGAAGGGGGAACCAGCCTTGCGTTAATTATATGCAAGGTAGGTGTTCCCTTCCAAAAAATGACTTTAAGGCCTGTGCGCCTTATTTATACTGTGACGTCATTTTGACGCACAGGAGGGGGCAGGTCTTAAAAAACGGCGCCCAGCCTGATGGGTGCCGTTTTTTAACGCCTGGGTCAGGGCAGGCGTCAAGGGACCTGTGGGCTCAGAAGGAGCCCAGAGGTGCCCTCCCATGCCCCCAGGGACACCACCTGCCACCCTTGCCCACCCCAGGAGGACACCCAAGGATGGAGGGACCCATCCCAGGGAAAGAAAGGTAAGTTCAGGTAAGTATTTTTTTCGTAATTTTTTTGTGGCATAGGGGGGCCTGATTTGTGCCCCCCTACATGCCACTATGCTCAATGACCATGCCCATGCCCAAGACAGGAGTCATTTCAATGGGGGTTGGGCGTCAAAAAAAATGTCGCAAATCGGGTTGAGGCCAAAATTTTGCCTCAGACCTGACTTGCCCCATTTTTTGACGGCCAAGCTCCATTTTCCCCTACGCCGGCGCTGCCTGGTGTGAGTCATTTTTTTTGACGCACACCAGTCAGCTGCGCCAGCTAACGTCATTCAATAAATAAGGCGCCCGCATGGTGCTTTGGAATGGCGTTAGCCGGCGTTAAAATTTTTGACGCACAACTGCTTTGGTGCAGTTGTGCGTCAAAAAGTATAAATATAGGCCTCACTGTATAAACATTTTGTCGCCCATCATTTCTAAAATATGTAAACTTTAAATAATTGTTGAATATTCGAGGTAATAACATTCATTTGAAATACACTGTTGTTAATTTTCAGCACTTTTGACAGGAAGACGGCTAATGGAATATGAATTCTTTAAGTTTGATACAATTCTTGCTATTTAGGCAGTTTGGTTGTGATCTCTACTTTCCTTTGGCATCTATAATAACGAGCAACGAACTGGTTTTGTGTAATAAGTTTGATCAAAAAGCTATTTTGCCAACAATTGGTTTTCTCTCTGCCAACAAGAAAGAGAAGTGACCCATCTCGCTTGTGGGCACCTAAGGAAATCACTGTTCCAATTTGTAAATATTTAACCAAGATTAAATATTTCTACCAAGTGAATAGTTATATTTCAACTCCCGACTAACCCTGGGAGATTGATCAAAGAATATGGACATTAAGAATTGCAGTTTTACCTGGTTTGTCAGGCTTAAGGAGAGTGACTATGAGAGCCTCCCGCACTGAGGGTAGTAGGAAGCCAGCCACACTAGCTTCCTCGTACATTGCGAGGAGATTGGGTGCCAGGAGCTCAGAGTATTCCTTGTAGAAATGGACCACAAGGCTACCTGGGCACGAGGCCAGGCTTCAAATGGCCTGAACTATACCTTCTGTGGTGAAGGGGGTATCTAGGTAAAGCTATGATTATTATCAGGCCAAACTAAATGTATGGAATCGAAGTATTCAGTAAGTCTAACAAAGAGTGCCTTCCCATGGGAAGTATACAACCTGTAATAGAATCGAAGCATGGTCTGAGTAATACTATCGGAGGAGTAGGGGTGTTCTCCATCTGGATCAAGCAATTCTGTAATAATGTAGGAACCACACCAGAAGTTTCTGAGAAGTGCTGCAAGTGTACAACCCGCCCTGCATCTTCACAATAATGGCAAGCCACAGCCTCCTTATGCAGAAACCGCACCTTGCTATCCACACACTCCTCACATTCCGACAGTTGATCACGGAATTGAGTAAGGTGCTGCACCTTAGCCAGGCAAAAGTACTGCAGCTCAAGCTCACGCAATTTCCGCTCCAAAGTGCACAGGCGCATGCAAATGTTGTGCAAGATACCAGACTGTTTACATATGTGAATGCCTCACTCATAAACCTTAAAGGCCTCCAATAGAACTCCAGGAGAGTCAACAGAGCTCGAGTTGCGCTCAAAGTTTTCAATGATTGCAGTGCAAATCTTAAGAGTGAAACAGGGGGTTGCAAAGCACATTAAGAAGAAGCCAACAAGTGAAGGCACTGGACAACAGCTCGCCCAAAGACAAGGTCAGGATCACTGGCGCATGATCGGAGAGGGTCTGGGCCATCTGCTCAATCACAACCACGCAACCATACAAATATCAAGTAAGGAGCCAATAGTCAATGCACGACCAGGCCTCCTTAGAGGTTGTCACACACATTCCCTCAGTCGCATCAGGATGCCAAATTCGACACACATCTACCAGATCATGGTCTGTCAAAAAAGTGCAGAGTTGTGCTGCAGAATGAGGATGCCAGCACATGTGAGATCAAGTGACATTAGAGTCTAGGACAAGATTAAATGTAAACCCCCAAATTACCATGGAGTGGTCCAAACCCAATTTGTTTCCCATTAATGTGCAAAGAAGCATGGAGTGTCAACATTAGACCCCTTAATTCAGACCATTATGATGTGCTTATCTAGTAGGCCCCCATGCAAAATGACATCTCAACGCTCTCATTTGGTGAGGGATAGCTCAAGTCGGACTAAAATAGTCAGCCCATGGGCATAGGCACAGTAGATGAGTGGTGCACCTCCCCATCGAACCGGATGGCAGGCGGTCATGGGCATGAGTTGTAAGGGGTAAGGTGAGTCTCCTGCCATAGGGCAATATCCACCTGGTGGTGGCAAAGGTAGGCAACTGTGTGCTGCACTTTTTGAGTATCCTTAAGTCCATGGACATTCCAAGTCAGCAGAGGACCCCGTCATTGCCAAGAGGGGCCCATCCAGGCCAGTGCAGGTAAACTAAGCAAGCAAGTCACACAGCGCATCACCCAAATAAAAAACAAAGCAATAGCAGTACATAATGGTAGCAATCAAAAAGCCATAATGACTAGCATGGAAACTTCAGGCAGTTCCGTAAACCAATATTCACCCTCCCCACCCCTTTAACCACAAAAACAATTTAAAGACAGTCCTTATCACAACAAACAGCACAATTGATGGACGCTGTGGGACTCACCCATTGAGTTAGCTAGAGAGGCAGGTAGTCTACCAATCCCACATTCAGGACAGGTGGCCAAGAGTGTACATATAGAAAGCTGCAGAAAAAGGAAGGCATGCTAGTTGTTTTCATAGAAGCGACCATCCGCTTCAACATTAGCCTGGGGAGTTTGCATCTTGCGTTCTGCAGGAGCACCTGCAACAGAACTTAAGAGCCAGCTTGGGATCTGTAAATAGATGTGTTTTCTCATGAAACCTGAGGTGGAACTTGTCAGGATAAAGAAGAGCATAAGAGATGCCAGATTTCTGCAATAGGAGCTTGGCAGGAAGAAATTATTTATGGGCCGCTTGCTCTGTAGAGATGAAATCCAGATGGAACGACAGTTTATTGCCATGGTATTGGAGCTCCTGGTTTTCATGAGTGAGGCGCAGGATAGTGTTCCTCTCTCTGTGATGGAGGAGTCTTGCTATAATGGTCTGTTCAGGGCCCCGGGCAAAGGAAACAGTCACAAGGAATGACTGGTCTGTTAAACTGAAAACATAGGGGTGAGATGTTCTCCGGATAGAGAGCATACAAGAGACTCTATGTAGCTTTCTAGTTTACCGAAGTCATGGAGGTGGACTCAGACAGGCCCAGGATCTTGATGTTGTTACACCTAGAGCAAGCTTTCAAGTCCTCATTTTTGTCTTTTATCAGCTTGAGCACCTTTTCCATAGGTAGGAGTTGCTCCTTTTGCATGATGGATCCATCCTTTGAGTCTGAGACTGCTAATCCAGCTGGGAAAACCGGTCATCAAGCAGTTACTCATGTGATCCAGGTGGCTGGTTATCATGTCTATCTTGGCATCTATGATTCTGATACTATTTCTCAGTTCAGCAAGCAGGTCTGCAAAGCCCAGAGGGTCTCTGATGAGCCCCTCTAAGGACTTGTCAGGGAGGTACCCACCAGTGGTGCCATCCTCAGTAGGTCTTTAGGTATGATGTTTGTCAATAGCCAGATTGCACTGCTGCTTATCCAGCTTTCCCCATCCTTAGGTCTTAGGTGAGTCAACAAAAAAGGATAGGTTACAAATGCTACTGCTCCACCAGGGCACCTGGGGTGGGAGGGGATATCCCACTGACAATCTGCTAAAGTCACCCAGACGGCCCCTTCCGACTCCAAACCTGAACCTGGGTGGGGCATGTACAGGCTGCAATGCCAGTGGCATGAAGGATGGAGCAAGTATGCAGGTATGGAAACACACACCTGGAAGGAAGACAGGAGTCCCATGGCAGCCCTGTCACTCCCCAATCCATGTCAGGGGGCACAAGCAGGCCACATATCATGGAAGGCAGCGATGACCCCAGGTAATAACCCTGACTATCTCCATAGTCGGGCCAGAGAAGGAAAGGTCATCACACTATCCACTCGGGCAGATATACCCTTCTTTCCCCATTTCATGTCAGGAGACATGAGCAGGTCACAGGCACTGCAGGGACACAAAGCACTCAGCAGTGGGCCTCCCGACAACATCAGCTCTGGGCCCGGGGAGACTAGTTGGAGTAGTGTCTCCAACAGGAGGGAAATGCTGCAAGTAAGATGGTGGCCTCCACCAAGGGAGTTGTAGTAGAGACAGGAACCCTGGAGCAAAAGTAGGCCACAGCACTGCCACACAATCAAGAGATTGTCCAAGTGGGCAGGGGTAACAGGATCAAAAAGAGTGGCTAATAACACCAAAGGGGTAAGTGACTGGGCAGCTGCAGTGGTGCCGTTGTTGCGTGGGCTCTCATTATCCTAAATGAGAGTACTGGATTTCTAGGTAGCAGGATCGTTCCCGGTGTGGGGGACTGAGTCTGACCCACTTGGAAGGACCTATGTCACCCTAAATCCGGTTTTGCTCCGGCTAACTAGCAGTGCCTCATCTCTCCCAAGGGGAAGAAATGATTGGGCAGCCGAGCGCATGACATCTTTGGAACTTCTCAGGGAAGTCGTGGTCACTCAGATCCAAACCAGCTCTCTCATTTACAGTATGATTTCATATACAAATGACAAAGGCAGTTTAAGTTTTATAGATTGTTTTAATAAAACAACTGCATTTTAGATATTAAGGCGTGAGACGCAATAACCAGAATCATACAACACAGTAGGAATGAAATAGTCACGAGGAGAGTAAAACATAAGAATAACGCTATCATGGTGTTAATAAATTCTACTCTCCCTCAGTTAGTTATATTTCGAGCACAGCATGTTAAGCTTCTAACCTGCCTTTCAGATTCCCGGGGAAGCCATCAACCCTCATACCTGAGCAAAGGCCTGTGATCTGGTTCAGCATCTGCAACAAGGCAGTCAGCGTCTAGTTGTGGTTCCCTGGTCGGAATCTCCCTCTTGCGTGTATTAGGACAAGGAAGTGTTTTTATAACTAACATGTCAGTGTGATCACAAAATGTCCCTACGCAAGAATCCCAAAGACTAAACTCCTACCACGTCTATCTGCAATGTACCAGACTGGATCCTTGACTGAAGCACAGAGTGAACAAGAATGTGTTATTGAAAACTTCAGTGCTGAAGTAGGCTAAACAGTGTGATATAAAAAATGAAACAAGACCGTTGAACTGGCTATTTGAAAAATAACAGTACGAAGCTGAATAACAAGCATGGAGAGCAAAGTGCACAGAGATTCAATGCTGCGAGCAAAGGAATAAAAGACATCCAGGGCAAAGTGCACAAAGGCCTAACGCCTGAAGCCAACGCGCAAAGGCTACCTAAAACTGACCACACTACACCGTGACAGCTGGCCACACCACAGCCTTTAAACTCAGTCAAGCGTTCATGTGACACCCAATAAGTGGGGCCCCCGGTAACAAAATCACTAACCTGGTGTAAACTGGAGGCAAATCCGGTACCTAGGGACATGGATGGCAGCAAATTTAGGAGTATACGGCAGGAGTATTCCTATGAACAGCGGACCCTCACAGGGTAGTGGCATCTTGTGACCCCCCTCTATGAAGCCCCCCTGTTAATGGACTTTAGTTGAAATTTGAGGTGAGTGTGCTGGGAGGGCACTATGAAGCCAATTGTGGCTCCATAGTGAATGGATTCCATTGTGATCTCCAAAAGTTGGATCAAAAGATTTGTAAGAAGCTGGGTTTGAGGGATTTTTTTTACCTAGCATCCCTGAAAGGCTATGCACATTTCATTATGTATAGAAATGTATCTCTTTTGAGTTATTATTGGCGAACCAGCAAATTGTACTTCAAACCTAATCCCATCACTCAAATGTTTTTATTATGGTCCTTGGAGTGTTCCGATTGCTCTGCTTACCTTTCCTAGATTCAGCATTATAATAGGAGATGCGGAAAGTGGAGTTTTCCACTTGCCTTGTAATTTCAGGATGCTTTTCTAGTTTGCAGAAGGATTAAAAGTTATATGATGATTGCTGTGTTACAGATTTTAGAAAACAGCAGACTAATAATTATAGAAAAATAAGTGGCAGATGATGGCTAACTGCTGCTCCAAACAGCCATGGTATGCAAGAGATAGTCTATAAAATTCTAATTGGAAAGACTGTGAATACACTTATGATCTGTATATTTTAGAGTAAAGTTTGGGGGAACTCCATTGCCTTGGGATGGGATGTGGCTTAATGGCCAGGGCTGCGCACTTTAGAATTAACAAAGCAGGTTTCCTTCTCGATCTTGGTTCAACATCCTATATATGTGGGCGAATCACTTAAGGCCTAATTTAGATCTAGGTGGAGGGGTCCGTCTTAATGGTAACGGATATCCTGGCTGTCGAAATCTAAACACCATAGAATACTCCACCAAGATATAAATCAGGCCCTTAATGTTCATGTGCTCTAAAAATGGTGTAATGTAATCTAGAGTTCATGTAAAGATGCTCTTGGACCAAGTTTGTGCTACATAAAACTGATGTTGGTCTATCTGTCACTTCGAAATGTGTCAAGCTAGTCTCCATCAAGAATAGTGCATTGGATTTAAATTATAAAGAAGTAGAAGTGTGTATGGTCTATGTTGCTGAAAGAAAAACTGGTTTCTTTCTGCCTTTATCACTGCTCAGGAGGGTGCTGATGAATAAATGATCAATGACATAGCAAGTAAGTTCTATCCATCTATGGAAGTGAATTATAGATTTACCATAGGATATATCTGTGCTCTCCAATCTGCGTAGTCATTAGAGAAAAATTACATTATGGGTTAAGAGCTCCCCACCAGCTATGTCTGTTAACCATGGCCTTTTGTTGCCCCTTTACCCTACTTAAGCTTCCCAAGATTATAGTTGAGGCCCACCTGGTCATTCAGCATGGATGGGGAGGGGGCTTTTAGCTATTGATGTGTTGTCCACATACACATCCTTGAATGGACAGAAACACAAGGAAATCAAGTCAGACTAGTGTTTATCCTCTAAGTCAAGTACTGGGACATGTACAATCAGGTAGACAATAGTAAAATGTGTTAGGGGAATGTTGTCCTAGTCTCACTGGTACCTTCTAAAACTTCTGGCAGCAGGAGGCACAAGGATAGGACAGGGACAAGCATAGTAGATCACACAAGCAAGCAAGCTGGTACACAGAAGGACTCTGAGACACCAAAGAACACAGTAAAGAGGTAGAAAGGAAATGGAGAGCCTGCCATGACATCAATGGCAGAATTACGTACCAGGCTGCACTCAGACGCTACCAGCAGCAGATAAGAGACACAAAGAAAAAAGCACTAGTGGACAGCATCAAAGGAAGCACCAACAATTGCAAGGGGATCTTCTTGATCATCAAGCACTTCACCTGAGCCTCAGCCTCTGTCACTTTGCAACAACCTATTCAACCTCTTCCATGGTAAAAGTGCAAACATCTACAGCAACTTTGCACACCACCCAAACCCGAGAGACTTTTTTGCTAACCTGCCCATCACCAGCCAAGACATCCACCTGACTGAATAGCCAACCCTCACCGGAACTGAAACACTGGCAATCATGTGGACCATCCATTCACGGGCCCCAACGGACCCATGCCCCCACCACATCTACAACCTGGGAACATCACCAGTCAACACCACCCTAATACACATCATCAACACCTCCATCACGTACTCCACTTTCCTAGATGAATGAAAACTTGCATTATTCAATATCCTCCTCAAGAAACCGATAGCCAACCCAAATACACTGGACATCTTTTGACCATTCTCTCTGCTACCCTTTCCAGCCAAAGTGATTTAGAAGGCCACCAACAAGCAACTCATAAACAGCCTCGAACTTCACCATTTGCTAAACACCATTCAACCAGGACTCAGAAGGAACCACAGCACCAGAACAGCACTTATTGCAGCCACCAAATAAAATGTTAATTATCCTTGACTGAGAAGAAATAGTGGCCCTCATCCTACTTGACCTCTCTGCGGTCTTAAAAACTGTCTCCCATAACATCCTCATCAGAAGGATTGACTCTCAAATAAATTCTCAAATAATTCTGTTCCTACCTCACAGGAAGAACCCAAATGATCAGGCTGCCACCCTTCTCATACGGGACAAAGAAATTGATATGCAGAGTCCCACAGGTATTGTCCCTCAGCCCCACTCATTTCAACATATGCATGACACCTTTTGCTAACATCATGTGATCACAAGACATCACCGTCATCTCCTACGGCGATGACACCCAACTCATCCTCTCCCTGCTGGGCAAAACAACCATTTGCAGAACCAGCTTCACCAATTCCTTCACCACGATAGCAGAGTGGATGTGAATTAACTGCCTGCAGCTCGACTCTGACAAGGTGGAAGTACTGTTTTTTGGCAACAAGCCCTCCCCATGCAACTCTGCATAGTGGCCATTGGGAACTTGGCCCAACACCCACACTCACAGACAACACAAGAAATCTAGGGCTAATCCTACACAATCTTAATATGATAGCTCAAGTCAATGCAGTTTGCACCTCCTGCTTTCACATCCTATGAGTGCTGCGATAAATCTTCAATTCATTGCCTTCGAACACCAACCAGACCGTCATGTAAGCACTCATCTCCAGCAGGCTTAACTATGGCAACACTCTCTATGCCAGAATCTCAAAACAACTTCTACACCGACTCCAGAACACTGCTGCAAGACTAATACTCGATCTCCAAAGCCACACCCACATCACACTACACCTTAGAAACCTTCTCTGGCTCCCCATTCAGAAGTCCAGCCAATTCAAACTTTTCACACACACATACATAGCCCTACACAACACAGGACCAGAATACCTGAACAGCCGCATAAACTTTCACCAATCCACCAGACACCTACCCTCTGACTCACTCTTACTTGCACACATTACCCACACACCCAAAATCAAAACTGGAGGTTGTTCATTCTCCTACATTGCACCCAAGACATGGAATGGACTCCTTCTACACATCAGAGCCTCCTCCTCACTTCTTGAGTTCTGCAAGAAGCTGAAGATTAGGCTCTTCGTATAAGCACCTTGGGGACCACAAAACTATGTACCTGCCCAAGCGACTGGATACCCTCTTAGGTGATTAGTGTGCTCTACAAATCAATATGACTTAACATAACAGGGAGACAGAGCACACTCTTAGGCAATCTAACAGCGTAATGTGCATATGACACAATACTGTCCACACCTTCGATAGCACCAATGACCTCCACAGCTCCTATATTTCATGGACACATGCAGAAAAAACGTGGAAGCTGTTGAAATTCCTTGCACTGAAAAATACAGAAGCATTCAGCAGGATAAAAATAGGGATCGGCTATTCGAGATAGGTAGAACTCTGCTCCTATCCAGAAGTAAGTCCAGCCACCCTAATTAATGGTGGCAACCCTGCGCAGTATTTCTTGACTGCTTTTCAAAGCTGGCTTTGTATCTGGATTTGACACTGCTAGAGGCTTTTGTTCGTTCCATTGAGTTTTGTGATCCAGATCACACCAACAACAATAGAATATACACACTGAGACAGATTTCTGAGGTTGTGCCGCAGCGAGACACCTTGCTGCACTTGAATGGGTCACAGGGAAAGGGTAGGATTGTGCGGTATTTAAAATAATACAGTGCATTCTTACCATTGCCCCTGACCTGGTGCAGTTTTAACAGCCTGGTGCTAAAGCAGGCACCCTTACACCATTTTGCAAGGTTGACTGCTTTGCAAGCAGGATTGTTTTTGTGCAGGAAGGTGCACCTTCCTGCAGAAAAACAATTCCCGGAAGCATTCTCCTCTTTCAATGTATGCTGCAGAATTTCTTCGAGTTACGCCTCATCTGGGAAGACATAGCATTTTGGAGTATTCACAGGTTTATCAATTTTGGTAAATCTGGGAATGCGTCAAAATCCATGGCTTTTACCTGGGAACACCTACACAACACCGATGGAATGCCTTTCTGGGGCCAAGTAATGCAACCCAGCTGTGTTGCATTATGCCGGATATATGAAGCCACTCAGGGCCATGCAAGGCGGCCTTGTGTGGCTTTTTAAATCACAGTTTTGAGTTTTCACCATGTGTGTCATGCAAGTGTGATGAACTGGCCTTAAAAATATGGCCCACTGTATTTACATCCAATAAGATGTTTCTTGCAGGAAAATATGATTAACCCTTTAACTGCTGCCCTACCCACAGTAATGAGTCCTTTTTTGGCTATTTGGGGTAGTTTGGGCTTGAGGCTCCATAGCCTTTTTCCAACAAATGGTATCCATGCCAAATTTGTATCATTTTTTCTGATATACTGGGGAATGCTAAAGCTACCTAGACTTTGAGGCTTCCCCTGGAGACGACCAAGAAAATGGCCAAAATATAGATAAATTGTGATCTTTGTGGAAAATAATAGTTATAAAGTGCTCTTTCAAAAAAAGTCTGTTTTTTTCCTAAAAATGGAATCAACGAAGGGCTTGCAGTGGTAAAGTCACCAGCTTTCAGGAACATGCAGAGTTTAATGGAAAAAACTACTCTTTTTGCCACCGTTTTGCATTTTTCAAAGAGGTAGCCCTTTTTCCAATTCAGTGTGTCTTCAACTTATTGCAATTTATGGTAGAAACAGGTGTGAAAACCGTGGGTGATCAGCAAGGGGTCATGTGCATAGATCCATCACGGTTTTCCCAAAGTAATTTACCGTTGAAATAAGGAAATATTCAAACTAAGCACGAAAAAACGGCCATGTGTGACATTTTCATCTGTAACTTTTTGTCAAGATGGAAATTTTATAAAATCAATATACCGTTGTATTGACAATACTCTTCTGGCTGAGGGGATGTATAGGACTTGTAGGTTCTCCAAGAACCTGAGGTATCCAGAACCAACAGCTGAGCTGCACCTTACAATTGTTTTTCATTATGTACCGAGTGTAGATCAATTAATTTGTTGAAATATGTAGAGTGAGAAATGGGTATCAAAGAAACCTATATATTTCTGACATAGGCACAGGCTATGGAGTTAAGCAGTAGTTGTTTTTTGTACATCACTGGCTTACATTTGGAAGGCTCAAATGCTGCAAAATCCAATTGGTATTAACAAATGTTTTACTATTGTGGAATCTGCGGAGAGCCACAAATTTCCTTCCACCCAGCATTCTCCTGATAAAAATGGTACTTCACTTGTGTGAGTAGGCCTAGTGCCCACAAAAAAGGGGCCCAAAACACAGCGCTGACACATCACATTTTCTACTCAAAACTGACTCTTTTTTTGCAAAGTGGTTAGCTATGTATTTTGGGACCTAGCTCATCTGCGCCTAGGGAAACCTAGCAAACTTGCACATTTTTTAAAACTAGACACATGGGGTGATCAAGAGTGGGGTGATCTGCATGGCCCTTACCAGGGTTTCTTATCCAGAAGCCTTTGCAAACCTCAAACTTTGAATAAAACATACAATTCTTCATATTTGTTTTGCAGAAATATTTCAGAAATCTGTGGGGATCCAAAAATGTTGTACCACCCAGGGTTCCCATGCACCGCCACTTATGTGGGAGAGCCAAGAGACCACCACACAAAAGGGCCCTGAAGCTCTACATCAAGAAATCAGCAGGAGGGGTAGCCTCTTTTTTGTGGGTAATCTGGGCCTTCACCAATTGAAACCTCCCAAGCTTAGACATGTATGAAAAGTGGATACCCACAGGGTTCCACAGTAGGGTGCCTTGCATGGATCCTACAAGGCCTACTATGACCTGCAAACCTCAAGTGTTGGCTAAAATTTAGCATTTCTGTTACATTTCATTCCTGCACTTGTTCCGATAAGGACGCTGCCCCACTTATGTGGCTAGGCCCAGTACCAGCATATGAAATGTATCACACCAAGGTTAATGTGAGTTCGTCTGTGGGACTTCTTTTGACCCTAGTTTGATGCTTTCTTGTAGCAGTCTTTAGTCCCAACTACACAAGTGGAGTATTGTTTTTTACTGAGACCAGTGGGGGAAAACTGAATGATAGGATTTTTGTAGATACCTCCTGATCCCAGAAGTTTCTATCACAGAAATGAAGGGAGAATGTGTGTTTGCTTGCTACCTTTTAGGTTTGCATATTAGGGCATTCTTCCCAATTAGGACAAAGTTCCTATTTGCCCCCATGGGGTATGGCTCTATGCCACAGTGTGTCACCACCTGCTTTTATTGGTTTAGCAAATTTCCTAGTGCCTAGTGTGCTTTCTGCCCCTCACAAGGGCAAATTGGGAGCAAACCCACGGCCTACCTCTGGAGGGGTGCATGAAGAATGGTTTGTCCCTATTGAGGTGGGGATGTGTGTAATGCCAGAGTTCAATGTCACTGCCCCTTTCTTTTACCTCAAAGGAATAACGCCTGGTATCTTGTGGGCTTCCTATACCTCAGGGGCCAGATCAGGGGCAACCTTCCCAATTGGGAAACACTTCCTATCTGCCCTGGGGCAAGCAGAAAGACACTATTGCCCCTTCTGGGGCAGCATATGGCTCGATGCCAGGGTGGGCCATTCCCTCTGCAGGCTTGTTTTGGCACCATTTTGAAAGTCCTAGGGGCATATATATACTCTGTTTGCACTGAATTAGCATAATTTTTTTAACTCTAATTAGGTGCAAAACTTCCACATTTCATATTTATACTTTGGCGCTAGACCCATCTAGTGCCAAATGTATGAGTTAAAGTCATTTTTTGGAAGTGGAAACCTACCTTGCCTTAATGAGATGCAAGATAGGCAGTTCCGTGCAAAAAATGACTCTATGGCCTTAACGCCATATTTATACTCCTGTGCAACAATGGTGCACGGAAGGGAGGAGGGGTCAAAAAATGGTGCAAAGCTTACTTTGCCCCATTTTTGAACGCCTGGGTCAGGGCAGGCATTGTGGGCCTGTGGGCCTATTTCCATGTGGAACATCATGGAATAAGCCCACAGGTGTCCTCCCCAGGCCCCAGGGACAACCCCCCCACACACCAGAGAGACTGCAGAGGATGGCGGACCCCATCCCAGGTAAGTAGAGGTAAGTATTGCATTTTATTTTTTAAAGTGGCATGGGCCCCCGTACATGGTACTGGGTGCAATGGCCATGCTCAGGGGACCCTGGTCCCCTGTGCTGGCCATTGGGGTGGTGGGCATGACTCCTGTCCTTTCTAAGACAGGAGTCATGTGGTATGGATGGTTTTGGGTCAGAAAATGACTATAGGCAGGTTAGAGTAATTTTTTTTTTTACTCTAACTTGCCTAACGTAATTTTTTGGTGCAAAACCCCCTTCTTCCATAGCGCCAGCCCCACCCGACTAATGTCACATTTTTTTACGCTAGCCCACCCTTTGCACCAGCTTGCACCTTTCCATAAACATGGTGCCTGGCTTATGTACAGAAATGGTGCAAGCCAGTGCTAAACATTTTGGTGCAAAACTGCATTAGTGCAGTTTTGCACCAAAACGTACAAATCGGGGCCCTAGTGCTTAGTGGGCTTTCTGCTCCCCGACGATGGTAGATTGGGGGAATATCCCTAGGGGGATAGAAAGTCTATTGGGTCCCGGGGTAAAGGAGAGCACACCCCTCAGATGCTCTCCCTGGTGTCTAGTGGGCTTTCTGCCCCCAGGGGCCAATTGGGGTTAATTGACCCCATCTGCCTCACAGGTTGCAGAAAGACTGTTAAACCCTATTTTGGAGGGGCATGTCCCCCAGCCCTATGTTTTTTCCTGGAATATTGTGGCCATTCTTCCCCCAACGGGGGGAGGTAATTGGAAATCACCCCCATCCATGTCAATGAATGAATGAATCAATCAGTGTTTGTAAAGCGCAGCTACTCACCCATTAGTGTCTCAAGGCGCTGGGGGGGAGACTGTTTGGGCCCTTTTCTCGGCCCTTACCATAATGATTTGTTTTTAAAAAATCACTCTGTTGTCAAGTGGGCTTTCTGCAATCCAGAGGAACAGATAAGATGTAATCATCCCATCCACCCCCAGGAGGGCAGAAAGACTGTCTGCTTTGTTGTTGGGGTGGGGCTATGGCCATGCCCATAGTGGGAAACCCCAACTCTATTTTCCTTCTTTTTAAACAAAAAATTGTTCTGGTGTCAATTGGGCTTTCTGCCGCCCATCCCCGGGAGGACAGATTGTGGGTAATGACCCCTATCTACCACCCAGAGGGGGCAGAAAGACTGTAAACATAGTTGTTTGGGGAGGGGGCATGGTCATGTCCATGGTGGTCTGCCCCACACCTATATATTTTTTATATTATTCCCTGGTGTCTAGTGGGCTTTCTGCCGTTGTGGGTGCAGATCAGGGGTAATTACCACCATCCGCTACCCAGGAGGGCAAAAAGACTATGGGGGTCATTCTGACCTCGGCGGTAAAAGGCCCTTACCGCCGGTCAGAAGACCGCCATCATACCGCCGCGGCCGCGGTAAACCGCCACAGTCATTCTGACCTCCAACTACCAAACCGCCGAAAACCCGACATCCACGGAAGGCCGCCTCATCAGCGGGCAGCGGAAAACTGGAGATGACCAAACCTCCACCGCCACGCCAACACAAACACGCCCATGCCATTACGACCCACGAATCCACGCGGCGGTCATTCAACCGCGGTATTCCATTGGCGGTACACACCGCCGCGGTCAAAATACACACCCAGCTCCAAAACACAGCCACATTGGACAATTTGAAATACACACACCTGATACACATACAAACACCACTCCCACACATCCAAGCAACTATAAAACACACACCCACATCACCCACAAACCCCCACTACTAGAAATTCGGAGAGAAGGCGAGAGAGAGAGAGAGAGAGCACAGCTATCGAAAAACCCAACACACACAGGAACCCAACATCATCAACCACACCACATCTACGCACACATCACCACACACCACCACTCACATCACCACAAACACCACCACACACCTCATCCACACCACCCCATGGCACCCCAAAGACACCCCAGGTTTTCGGACCAAGAACTCAGGGTCATGGTGGAGGAAATAATAAGGGTAGAGCCCCAGCTCTTCGGCACACAGGTGCAACACACCACAATAGCCAGGAAGGCGGAGCTATGGCAAAGGATCGTCGACAGGGTCAACGCTGTGGGACAGCATCCCAGAAACCGGGAAGACATCCGAAAGCGCTGGAACGACCTACGGGGGAAGGTACGGTCGATGGTCTCAAGACACAACATCGCTGTGCAGAAGACTGGCGGCGGACCACCACCCACTCCTCCTGAATTCACTGCATGGGAGCAAGAGGTCTTGAACATCCTGCATCCTGCGGGCCTCGCTGGAGTAGGCGGAGGAATGGACTCTGGTAAGTCTCATCTCAACTACTCTCCCCCCCCAACCACCAGCATGCCAACCCACACCCCCACCCTCACCCCCAACCCCCCAGCACACATCCTCCCTGCCAATGCCTCACCAGCACAACCCACCCAACCCAAAACCAAACCCTGAATGGCAACACAAACCATGGACACCCCTCACCTATGCATGACCACTGCACATACCCATCCCCCCCCACAAACCACCCTCACAACTCCTCCCACAAGGGAATGCCAGCACTGGGGGACAAGGGCACCCACAAATCGCACACCATGGAACACACAGAAGCAATAACCATACTCTTTTACCCCTGCAGGGCCCGAACGCCAACACACCGGCCAGGAGGGTCCAGATTTGTCCATCCCACCCCCAGAACAGGCCCCCAGTGAGGACAGCAGCTCTGTCGACCTAGAACCTGATGACCAGCCCGGACCATCGGGGACCTCTGGACAGTCGGTTCCCCACACACAGACACAGGCCACAGCAGACCTAACCCCCTCTGGGAATATCAGCACAGCTCCCACCCAGCGGGCCCATGCCTCTGTCTCCAGGACACGTCAATCAGTGGTGTGTCCACCACTACAGGGCACCCAGGCTGACCCAACACCCCAACAACAACAGGGACCTGGGGGCAGTGGTAGTGGGCACACGGTCCAGGGGACAGAGGCCCGGGGAAACAGGGCAACTGGGAGGGCTGCAGTGCGACAGGGGGGGGAGGACAGGCCCAGGGAACCGACTCTCCAAGAGGCCCTCACCACCATCATGGGAGCATATCACCACTCCCAGGAGACGATGGCGACGGTACTGACCAGGTTCCAGGAGATCCAGGCACAGCAGGAGGAACGGTACATGGGGTACAGAGAGGAGCTCAGGAACATCGTCCTGGCCCTCAACCAAATAGTCACCACATTGCGGGACCATGTGGCACCCCAAAGGGCCCCTGTCACCAGCCTGTACCAGGAACAGCCTACCACCTCCGCCGGCGCTAGTGGACAGGAGGCCCCCACACAACGACAGCCAACCAGAACCCCACCACCTGCTGAAGATCAACCACCCCACAAGAGGAACCTGAGATCTCAAAGGAAGACAGAGTAGGATGCCAAGACCCCCGCCAGCATAAGATACCCCCTGATGTCATTCCACTGTCCCACATTGTCACCCTGTCCAACCTTGAACTGCCCCTGCTCCATCCTTCCACAGGCAGATGGACAATGCACCTGTGCGACTGAGAACTGGACTCTGCCATGGACATTACTCCACCCCCACCCATCACCGTTTTACTATCATGGACCTATATGTAGCACTTTAAATAAATCACTAATTGCACTTAAAAAATCAGGAGTCTGCTTGTATTCTTAACAAATGTATTACACATAACGGTTCAAAAATGTTCAGTTACATTGTGATGACAACATACCAATGTCAATGTGCTTTACTCCATGGGCAAACAAAGCAGAAGTCACGCAGTGGGTCATACAGCTCTGAAAAGGGAAGGGAAAGTCACAATTCAGTTGAAAGGAACTGGGGGAAACACAGAAAGTAGAGATGCTGGAGTCCTGAAGTAAATGTAAAATGGCATGGGGGATTCTTACCTGTGTGCTACTGAAAATACTGTTGTTTAACTGTGTCCCTGTTGTCCGTGTCGTCCCCGTCGTCTTCCTCCTCTTCACTCTCCACAGCTGCTACAACACCACCATCTGGACCATCCTCCTGCAGGAAAGGCACCTGGCGTCGCAATGCAAGATTGTGAAGCATACAGCAGGCCACGATGATCTGGCACACCTTCTTTGGTGAGTACATTAGGCATCCACCTGTCATACGCAGGCACCTAAACCTGGCCTTCAGGACCCCGAAGGTCCTTTCTATGATCCTCCTAGATCGCCCATGGGCCTCATTGTACCGTTCCTCTGCCCTGGTCCGGAGATTCCTCACTGGGGTCAGTTGCCACCGCAGGTTGGGGTAACCAGAGTCACCTATTAGCCACACACGTTGTCTCTGTAGCTGTTCCATCACATAGGGGATGCTGCTATTTCGCATAACATACGCGTCATGCACTGACCCAGGGAACTTGGCATTTACATGGGATATGTACTGGTCAGCCAAACAGACCACCTGCACATTCATAGAATGGTAATTTTGCCTGTTTCTGTACACCTGCTCATCGTCTTTTGGGGGTACTAAGGCCACATGGGTCCCATCAATGGCACCAATGATGTTGGGGATATGTCCAAGGGCATAGAAGTCACCCTTCACAGTGGCCAAATCACCCTCCTCAAGGAAAACAATGTAGCTCTGCATGTATTTCGTCAGGGCAGACAACACTCTGGACAAAATCTTAGAAAACATAGGCTGAGACATCCCTGATGACATGGCCACTGTTGTCTGAAAAGACCCACTTGCCAAAAAATGGAGGACTGACAGAACCTGCACCAGAGGGGGAATTCCTGTGGGTTGGCGGATGGGGGACATCAGTGCTGGCTCCAGCTGGGCACACAGTTCATGTATAGTGGCTCGGTCAAGTCAGTATCGAAGTATTATATGACGTTCCTCCATTGTCGACAGGTCCACCAGCGGTCGGTACACAGGAGGATTCCTCCTTCTCCTCGCAAGTCCCAGCGGACGGTGCCTAGGAAGGAGAACATGGAGTACAGAGTCAAGCAACCCACAGGTACGTAACTACAGCTTGCACAGTACACGAATCGCTATGCATTGAAAGGCTTGTATGAGTGGCAATGCAAGGCCTAGGCCTGTGTGACGCAGTAGAAATTAAGCCATGTGGGCCCTTGAAATGGCGGCTGCCTGACCTGAGAAGTGTGACAGTGGGATGTGAGGTCAATGCGCTGGCGTGGCACACCGTGGCGGTAGGCGGTTGAAGACCGCGGCGCCAAGCCGCATTGGTTAACATTGAACCCTATGGGTTTCACGAGCCAATGACTAGGTGCGCCGGCGGTTGCGGTACGCACCGCCGCGGTACGCACCGCCACGGGCGTGACCGCCATTTTCTATCTGATTAATCACTCGAGACCTGATCATCCACAGGAGAGGACCTATACTGCAAGTGCTGCTGTGAACTCGGTCTGGAAGAGACAATGGCTGCTGCGACTGGGGAAAGGGCCCCTGCCTTCACTACAGAAGAGTTGGAGAAACTTGTGGATGGGGTCCTGCCCCAGTATGCGCTACTCTACGGTCCTCCAGACCAACAGGTAAGTACACTGTGTGCACGTTGAATGGGCTATGCCTGTGTTGAGTGGGGTGGATATAAGATGGTGGGATGGGGAGAGAATGACGAGTGCAAGGCACGACAGATGAGAGCATGTGCCACATGGCAAGGTTGGGGAGGGGGGGCCAATCACATCTAACATGCAGAAAAATGATGATATTTCATATTCCACCCTGTACATGTCAAATAGGTCAGCGCCCATCAGAAAGTCGACATTTGGCGTGCCATCGCCAAGGAAGTCCGGACCCTGGGGGTCAACAAGAGACGGGGCACCCACTGCCGCAAGAGGTGGGAGGACATACGCCGCGGGACCAGGAAGACCGCCGAGTCACTGCTGGGGATGGCCTCCCAACCTAGGAGGGGTGCCAGTCGTACCCTGACCCCCCTGATGTCCCGGATCCTGGCGGTGGCCTACCCCGATTTGGATGGGCGCGTGAGGACATCACAGCAGACACAAGGGGGTGAGTACCAGCACATTCAGCTATCTTTACGCGCAGTGGAGGTGCCTGGGTGGGGGAGGAGGGCTGTGGGTGACATTAGGCCAGGGCGCTTTCTGTAGTGTAGTCCTCTCCTTTAGCCATGTCCCTGTGCCCCCGCCCCCCACCTCTGTGGGGTGACAAGTACAGCTATCCATGGTCCTGCATCACCCATGTGCGCATTTGTTGTCCCTAGACCTGTTGGCCTAGTCACAAGTTCTGTGTAGTGTACCCCGATTACGCGGCTTAGTGCATGAGGCTCCTGTGTCTGTCCTCTCCGCCAACGGTGTTGACAATGCATGCACTCAACCTGTTTTTATTTCTCCCCCACCCTTTTTCTTTATATTCTTGTGCATGTGTGCATTAGCATCATCAGGCGGAGGAGAATTGGCACCGGAGCACGAGGGAGCTGCAACTCACAAGGCCCCGTGGGTCATGGCACAGACACCGAGGCCACCAGTGATACGGAGGGCGAGGGGAGCACCACAACGGGGAGCCGTGGTAATACCAGCGACACCGACACGTCCTCGGATGGGAGCTCCCTAGCGGTGGCGGCAACATCCGTGCCCCCTGCCTCTACAGGTACAGCCGCCACCCAGCGCACCAGCTCCGTCCTCCCAGCAGCCCCTCAGCCTTCGCTCCGTGCCCGCTCGCCCAAGAAGGCGGGCATCTCCTTCGCCCCAGGCACCTCAGGCCCTGCCCCTGTTACCACTGCTGCCCTCAGTGAGGAGGTCATTGACCTCCTACAGACCATCATTGTTGGGCAGTCTACCCTTTTGAATGCCATCCAGGGGGTAGAGAGGGAGGTGCATCGTAGCAATGCATACCTGGAGGGCATTCATTCGGGTCAGGCTGCCCATCAACGATCGTTCAATTCTCTGGCCTCAGCACTGACGGCAGCCATTGTCCCTGTTTCCAGCCTCCCTCTTCTAACTGCCTCCACCCTGTCTCTGTCTCCTGTTCCTCAGCCTATCCCATCCACACCATCAGACCAGCCTGCACACACCTCAACACCCAAGGGCAGCTCATCCAGACATAAGCACCACAGATCACACAAACATTCACCCAAGCAACACCCAGATGCAGACATGCCAACAGCCACTACCACCTCTGTGTCCCCCTCCTCCTCGTCTCCCTCCTCCCTCCCTGTGACGTCTCCACTCACACGTGCATGCACACCACCAACAGCCAGTACTTCCATCACCAGCACACCCTCCAGTACAGTCCGCACACGTGCAGTCACCACCCCCACTGCCATTTACACGTCCCCTGTGTCCTCTCCCACTGTGTCTGTCACCGCCTCTTCCAAGACACACAAACGCAGGCAGCCACCCACCCAACAGCCAACCACCTTACGACAGCCTCCAGCCCATGCACCTTCACCCAAGGACAGCACACCTGACTCTCCTACAACCACCTCCTCTTCCTCCACTCCCATAACCACTACACCTACCCTTTACCTTGGTCCTAAAAAAGTTTACCTCTCCACTCTTGACCTCTTGCCCTCAACTGACCCACCCCCTCCATCTGCTAAAAGTCCCAAGAGCGCCTCAGCCACCACCAGCCCGGCTTCAAGGGTCACCGTAGTGCATGGATTTTGGAGTCCCCCCTTTGCCAGCAGTGATACATCGGTCAGCAGCAAGGGGACAGCCAGCCCCCCCCCTGGAAAGAGGACCCGTAAAGTAAGGGGCCGCCGTGGGAAGCCTGACACGGCTGCCCCCAAGGACCAAAGTTCTGCCACTTCACCTGCCACAACATCCAGGGGAGGCAAGGCCCAGAGAGCCACATCGAAGGAGGGCAAGGGCAGCAGGGCGGAGAAGTCAGCCAGCAGGAGCGCGGACCAGGAGGGCCCCACAAGCCCCATCCCGGGTGTGAGTGAGGACACCCAAGGGCCCAGGACACCGTCACCGAAGGGTCCAGCAACTGCACGGTCGGAGGGCGACTGAGCAGGGAGTCCTGGCCAGGTCTGACTCCCTTGACTTACAGAACAAGCACCGCTGAAGAGGGCCCCGCCGTCCAGAAAGGCACCGCTGAACAGGGCCCCGCCGTGCAGAAAGGCACCGCTGAACAGGGCCCCGCCGTCCAGAAAGGAACCGCTGAACAGGGCCCCGCCGTCCAGAAAGGCACCGCTGAAGAGGGCCCCGCCATCCAGAAAGGCACCGCTGAACAGGGCCCCGCCGTCCAGAAAGGCACCGCTGAACAGGGCCCCGCCGTCCAGAAAGGCACCGCTGAACAGGGCCCCGCCGTCCAGAAAGGCACCGCTGAACAGGGCCCCGCCAAGACAGGCACCGCTCCGCCGGGCCCTTCCTGTCAAGCACCGCTCCGCTGGGCCCCGCCATCTCAAGCACCGCTCCGCTGGGCCCTGCCATCTCAAGCACCGCTCGGCTGGGCCCTTCCTCTCAAGCACCGCTCCGCTGGGCCCGCCGTCTCAAGCACCGCTCCGCTGGGCCCCTTCATCTCAAGCACCGCTCCGCTGGGCCCTTCCTGTCAAGCACCGCTCCTCTGGGCCCCGCCGTCTCAAGCACCGCTCCGCTGGGCCCCGCCGTCTCAAGCACCACTCCGCTGGGCCCTTCAACTCTAGCACCGCTCCGCTGGGCCCCGCCGTCTCAATCACCGCTCCGCTGGGCCCTTCCTGTCAAGCACCGCTCCGCTGGGCCCTTCCTGTCAAGCACCGCTCCGCTGGGCCCTGCTGTTTCAAGCACCGCTCCGCTGGGCCCTTCCTGTCAAGCACCGCTCCGCTGGGCCCTTCCTGTCAAGCACCACTCCGCTGGGTCCTTCCTGTCAAGCACCGCTCCTCTGGGCCCCGCCGTCTCAAGCACCGCTCCGCTGGGCCCTTCCTGTCAAGCACCGCTCCGCTGGGCCCCGCCGTCTCAAGCACCGCTCCGCTGGGTACTGCTGTCTCAAGCACCGCTCCGCTGGGCCCTTCCTGTCAAGCACCGCTCTGCAGGGCCCCGCCGTCTCAAGCACCGCTCCGCTGGGCCCTGCCGTCTCAAGCACCGCTCCGCTGGGCCCCGCCGTCTCAAGCACCGCTCCGCTGGGCCCTTCCTGTCAAGCACCGCTCCGCTGGGCCCCGCCGTCTCAAGCACCGCTCCCCTGGGCCCTTCCTGTCAAGCACCGCTCCGCTGGGCCCCGCCGTCTCAAGCACCGCTCCGCTGGGCCCTTCAACTCTAGCACCACTATGCTGGGCCCTTCAACTCTAGCACCGCTCCTCTGGGCCCGGCCGTCTCAAGCACTGCTCCGCTGGGCCCTTCAACTCTAGCAACGCTCCGCTGGGCCCCGCCGTCTCAAGCACCGCTCCGCTGGGCCCTTCCTGTCAAGCACCGCTCCGCTGGGCCCTTCCTGTCAGGCACCGCTCCGCTGGGCCCCGCCGTCTCAAGCACCGCTGGCCAAATGACATCAAATCAAATCAAATCATTAACATTTATAAAGCGCGCTACTCACCCGTGCGGGTCTCAAGGCGGTAGGGGGGAAAGGGGAGGATATCGCTGCTCGAACAGCCAAGTCTTTAGGAGTCTCCGGAAAGCGGAGTGGTCCTGGGTGGTCCTGAGGCTGGTGGGGAGGGAGTTCCAGGTCTTGGCCGCCAGGAAGGAGAAAGATCTCCCACCCGCCGTGGAGCGGCGGGTGCGAGGGACGGCAGCAAGTGCGAGGCCAGCGGAGTGGAGGGGGCGGGTGGGGACGTAGAAGCTGAGGCGTCTGTTGAGGTATTCCGGTCCCTTGTTGTGGAGGGCTTTGTGTGCGTGGGTGAGAAGACGGAAGGTGATCCTTTTGCTGACTGGGAGCCAATGCAGGTGTCTCAGGTGTGCGGAGATGTGGCTGTTGCGGGGTACGTCGAGGATGAGGCGGGCCGAGGCGTTTTGGATGCGTTGCAGGCGGTTTTGGAGTTTGGCGGTGGTCCCGGCGTAGAGGGTGTTGCCGTAGTCCAGGCGACTCGTGACAAGGGCGTGGGTCACGGTTTTTCTGGTGTCGGCGGGGATCCAGCGGAAGATCTTGCGGAGCATGCGGAGAGTGAGGAAGCAGGCGGAGGACACGGCGTTGACTTGCTTGGTCATGGTGAGAAGAGGGTCCAAGATGAAGCCGAGGTTGCGGGCGTGGTCTGCGGGGGTCGGTGCGGTGCCGAGGGCCGTGGGCCACCAGGAGTCGTCCCAGGCGGACGGGGTGTTGCCGAGGATGAGGACTTCCGTTTTTTCAGAGTTCAGCTTTAGGCGGCTGAGCCTCATCCAATCTGCGACGTCCTTCATACCCTCTTGTAGGTTGGTCTTGGCGCTGGCGGGGTCCTTGGTGAGGGAGAGTACAAGTTGGGTGTCGTCGGCGTAGGAGGTGATGATGATGTCGTGCTTGCGTACGATGTCGGCGAGGGGGCTCATGTAGACATTGAAGAGTGTCGGGCTGAGCGATGAGCCTTGAGGTACGCTGCAGATGATCTTGGTGGGTTCTGAGCGAAACGGAGGGAGGTAAACTCTTTGGGAGCGGTTAGCGAGGAAGGAGGCGATCCAGTCCAGGGCCTGGCCTTGGATCCCGGTGGAGCGTAGGCGGGTGATTAGGGTGCGGTGACAGACGGTGTCAAAGGCAGCCGAGAGGTCGAGGAGAATGAGGGCGACTGTTTCACCGTTGTCCATCAGGGTTCTGATGTCGTCTGTGACTGAGATGAGGGCGGTTTCCGTGCTGTGGTTGGTTCGGAATCCGGTTTGTGAAGGGTCGAGCAGGTTGTTGTCTTCCAGGAAGGTGGTCAGCTGTTTGTTGACGGTCTTTTCTATTACCTTGGCTGGGAAAGGTAGAAGAGAGATGGGGCGGAAGTTTTTCAGGTCGCTTGGGTCAGCCGTAGGTTTCTTTAGTAGGGCGTTGACTTCAGCGTGCTTCCAGCATTCGGGGAAGGTAGCAGAAGAAAAAGAAGAGTTGATGACGGTCTGGAGGTGCGGGGCGATGATGTCGTCGGCTTTGTTAAAGATGAAGTGCGGGCAGGGGTCCGAAGGGGCGCCGGAGTGGATAGAGTTCATGATGGATTTGGTTTCTTCCGTGTTGATGTGGGTCCAGTTGTTGAGGGTGATGTCCGGGGAAGCGGGTTCAGTGGTGTATGGTTGGGTCTGGTGTCCGAAGCTGTCGTGGAGGTCGCTGATCTTGCGATGGAAGAAAGTGGCGAGGGATTCGCACAAATCCTGTGAGGGCGTGACGGCGTTGGTGCTGGCGCTGGGGTTGGAGAACTCTTTGACGATGCTGAAGAGTTCTCTGCTGTTGTGGCTGTTTTTGTCTAGTCTGTCGGTGAAAAGTTCCTTTTGGCAGTGCGGATCAGGTGGTGGTGTTCGCGTGTAGCGTTCTTGAGGGCGGTCATGTTGTCAGCGGTGTGGTCCTTGCGCCAGGCCTTCTCAAGGGCACGACAAGTTTTCTTTGATTCTTTGAGGGTGTCAGAGAACCAGAGAGGTTTTTTGGTGTTGGTCTGTCGATGCGTGCGTTTGAGGGGAGCAAGGTTGTCAGCGCAGTTGGAGATCCAGTTTGTGAGGTTGAGAGCTGCGTCGTTGGGGTCGGTGGTGAGGGTGGGTTGGTTGGCGGCGAGAGCGGAGAAGAGTTGCTCTTCAGGGATCTTGTTCCACTGTCGACGAGGGATGGGTTGAGTGCGGAGGTGGGAGGTCTCGCGTCGGAATGTGAAGTGGACGCAGCTGTGGTCGGTCCAGTGTAGGGCAGAGGTGTGGCTGAAGAGGACGTGTTTGCTGGCGGAGAAGATAGGGTCGAGCGTGTGTCCGGCGATGTGGGTGGCGGTGTTCACCAGTTGTTTGAGGCCGAGGTTGGCGAGGTTGTCGAGCAGGGTGGTGGTGTTGGGGTCGTTGTTTTGTTCCAGATGGAAGTTGAGGTCGCCTAGGAGGATGTAGTCCGGTGAGGCGAGGGCGTGCGGGGAGATGAAGTCGGCGATGGCGTCGCTGAAAGAGGCGCGAGGTCCGGGAGGACGGTAGACGAGGGATCCTCTGAGGGTGGTCCTTGGGTCGGTGCGAATCTGAAAATGCAGGTGTTCAGCGGCGAGGGGGGGGTCTTCGGTGGAGGTGGTGACGCTGATGGAATCTTTGAAGATGATGGCGACACCTCCTCCTACTTGGTTGGTGCGGTCTTTTCTGGAGATCTTGTAGCCTTCGGGGATGGCGGTAGCGATGTCTGGAGCATGACATGACAGTGCCGGTTCTGTGTCGAGCTACTGTTCACGCTGCACTCGGGCCACCCTGCCTCCTCCATTGCCTGTGGAGACTGTTATCCACTTAATAGACTGTGGCTTTGCACTCCCCAGGATTGAACAGTGGGCAAGCCACCCACTGTAGAGACTTGAGTGACTGTGGCTTTGCACTGCCCAGGATATGGCAGTGGGCAAGCCACCCACTGTGGAGACTTGAGAGACTGTGGCTTTGCACTCCCCAGGATGGCACAGCGGGCATGGTGGCCCCTTTGTGGATCTGGCGTCGTGGACTCATGTGGCTGTGGTGCCCCCCCTTCCCTTCCCCCTAAGGTGCCTGTAGTTTTATCATCTGATGCCCCTGCAGTGTTCTCTCCAACGGACTCAGGTCTCCTGTGTGGGCTTTGCCCATGTGTTGATACACTTTGGCCCACGGACAGTTGAAATTTCAGTGACTGTGCAGGACTTATTGCCTCTATTTATCGGTTACGCAATTTTTTAACTTGATTTTTTTAAATTCATTTTCCTATTTTACCATGACTTCAATGAACCTATTTTATACATAAATTTAGTTTCTCACTTTAATTATATCTTTTCATTATTCCGGGGGGTTTGGGTGGTGTCATTTTGACTTGGTGCTCTGCATTGGTGTGTAGATAGTTGGGGGGTGGGTGTATTGCGTATGTGTGTGCCCGTAACCCTTCCTCCTCCCCCCTCCCCTGTGTCATAGGTGCAGTACTCACCGTTGTCGTCTGCGCCGGAGTTCGTACTCGTGGTAGATGAGCAGGTAGACGAGTGCAGGTAGGATGTTCAATTCGGGTTCCATGCTGTCCTCCGTCCTCGTGGAGTGTATAGAGGTGAGCGTTTTCCCGTTCGTAGTCTGTTTCCGCCGTGTTTTTATCGGCGGGGCTCCCGCCCCGGAAAAGGTGGCGGATTGGTGAGTTGTGATAGGGTGGGCGGTACATTGTCTGCCACCTGCCTGTTGGCGGTGACCGCTGCGCTGTTTATTTGTCCCGCCGTGGCGGTCGGAGTGTTAAAGTGGCGGTCTGGGCTGGCGGTTCCCGCCAGGGTCAGAATTCCATTTTTTTATCCGCTTGCCTGTTGGCGGGTTGGCCGCCGCTTTATCACCGACCGCCAGGGTTGGAATGACCCCATATCTGCCTTTTTGCTGGGTTAGGGGCATTGCCATGGCCAAGCCTATGGTGGGCCATAGCCTCCATCCCTACTGGTGTCTAGTGGGCTTTCTGGATCCCCTGGAAGGAGATTGGGGGTAATGACCCCAATTCTCTCCTCAAGGGGGAAGAAAGACTGTCAACATATTCATTTGGGGCTAGGTCATGACCGTGCACATGGGGGGCAGCCCCCACCCCTATTTTTATAATATTCTCTGATGTCTAGTGGGTTTTCTGTCCCCCCAAAAAAGGTAGATGAGGGTTATTACCTCCCATCTGCCCCCAAGGGGACAGAAAGACTGTCAACATATTTTTTTCGGGTAGGGGCATGGCCATGCCCATGGTGAACAGCCCCCACCCCTATTTCTATAGGATTATCTGGCTTCTAGTGGGTTTCTCTCCTCTAGGAGGGCATTTGGGGGAGCACAAGCCCTTGCCCAGGGGGCCCGTCCCCCAAAATCCCTACTGCCCAGTAGATTGATCCCTGATTGTGGATCACTCTCCTGTGGTGATCCCTAAGCAGGGATCCACTAAGCAGAGATATTATTGGAAAGGGGTTATTGTCCCCTTACCAACAACATCTCTCACAAAAGGATCCGTGCTCGGGGGACTGAGATTTGCCCTGAGCACTGATTTAGTGAAAGTAAAATGAGCCCATCTGCTTGTTTCTCTTTCACTTTTTTGTAATGCCATTAGTACATCCTGTGCACTAATTGTTATTGCAATTAAGACAAAAAATACTCAGGCTGCTCTGGGATCTCTTCCCGAGCAGCCCAAGGTAAAAATGAATTAAAGGAAACTCTTTGATGCAGGCCACCAGAGTGGCCTTTATACCCCACCCCCCCAGTGTTTGCCCATGGCTGACAGATGCACTGGGCAGAGAGGGACAAGTGTTAGCCATTGGCTGACACCTGCACTTAAGAGGTTTATCATCAATGGAGTATTTTATGCAATCCAGTAATAGTTTATGGAGATTGCATATTTGATGTTCAGGAATAGTTCACAGTAGTTGAGTGTGGTGAGAAATTTTAATTTCATATCGAAGACACAATGGGGGTGATTCTAACCCCGGCGGTCGGCGGAGAGGCGGCGGTCGGACCGCGAACAGACCGGCGGTCCAAAAAATGGCATTCTGACCGCGGCGGTCACTGCCGCGATCGACCGCCACTTTCCCACTCCGACCGCCACGGCGGTCATGACCGACGGGCTGGAGTTTGCGCACTCCGGCCCGGCGGTCGACCCAAGACCGCCAACCGCATCATGACCCTGCTTACCGCCGCGGTTTTTGGCGGTCGGGAACCGCCATGCGAACCATGGCGGTAGGCACTATCGGGGCCAGGGAATTCCATCCCTGGCACTGATAGGGGTCTCCCCCACCCCCCACTACCCCCCACGAGTCCCCCCCCCACACCCTCCACCCCCTGCCACCCCCCAGAGATGTTACAAACCCCCTGCCCCCCCCACCCCGACATGCACATACACGCACCCCGACATGCACGCACCCCCCACATGCACATATGCACACCCCCTACACACACACATACACAACGGGGGCACATACCCGCACACATACATGCCAACATGCGCACCTGCCGAACTACACACATTGCCCATAGGCACAGCAGCACCCCCCGCCCGCATGCACGCACTCACACACCCCCTCTACACACCCCCATGCACGCACACATCCCACAACACCCCCCCACCCCCTCCCCTCACGGACGATCAACTTACCTTGCGTTGGTCCTCCGGGAGGCGACGGGAGCCATAGGGACGTGACCGCCAACAGAAGACCGCCAACAGAAGACCGCCACACAGAAATGTGGGTCGTAATTCTGTGGGCGGTGTTCTGCTGGCGTGGCGGTGGAGGTTGACCAGTCTCCACTTTCCCGCCGACCGCCAGTGTGGCTGCTGGCGGTTTTCCGGCGGAACGCTCCCAGCGGTCGGAATACGCGCCGCGGCATACCGCCGCGGTCGGCGGACTTTACCGCGGCGGTAACTCGGCGGTCTTGCGAAAAGACCGCCAAGGTCAGAATCACCCCCAATGTGTTAAGGCTAATACCTTTAGACTTGATTCAGGATAGAAGTCCAGGACAGGTAAGTGTAATAACAAGGAATATAATTATATGTTGCTGCGTGTGTTCTTCTTGGAACAGTAAACTTAGAACAATGAGAAACTTGGTTAAGTAATGAGTGCTAAAAATGTGAAGTATAATACCAACAGAACATGCACAAGAAATGCCACTAAGAGAAAACGTGGCCTAAAATTATGCACACATCTTCACAGACTCTGTCTCAAGTTTCAATGTACTTCACTGAGTTTCTCAAAAAGTGCTAGACTTCACACACCCTTTTGTCAGTGATGGTAAAAACTAAAAGGTATACTGTATGACATAATGACATGAAGAAAAAATATGTATAATAAATAAAATAAACCTTATCATAGATTAAGGATTCCTTTAATGTTTTTTAATCTGTTTTGTTTCTGAAACATCTTCTCCAATTAGTTTGATGTTCAGAGCCAAAACCTATTTTATCCTGAGTTACTATTTTTAGACTTTCTATATGGGTATTCATTTTCACTAAGGTAAGAAAAGAAACTATTTTTTCAGAAAAATGTGTCAATCTATTAGCACTTAGGCCCTCATTAAGAGTGGCATCTTAATGTTTTCCGGTGTGTAACAGCAGTTACTGGCCTCACTGTAATTATGAGGTCTGTGGAAACGCCACAGATCTTTCAGCTTTCACCCTGTGATTTCTGCATCCTACTCATAATGAGCCAGATTTTTCCACCCCTAGATTTACCAGTACCCCAGTGTGAGAAAATAGCCTCTTTTTAGCATGTTTACCCACACTTTTGGCCTGTTTGAGTGTGTGTCAGTGTGTTTTTACTGTGTCACTGTGATCCTGGTAGCCAGGACCACACTGCTCATAGATAAAAACCTATATGTCAGTGTGTTTTGCCTGTCTCACTGGGATCCTGGTAGCCAGGACCACTGTGCTCATAGTTTGTGGCCTAATGTATGTGGTATAAGTAGTGCTTGACTGTTTCACTGAGCTCTGCTAACCAGTACCTCAGGACAGTGGGGAAGCGCGCTGAAAGAGGAGGAGGCGGCGTCACTGGTGTGCAGTGCAGGAGCCCTTTAAAACTTTAATCGCGCTCTTGCAACCGCGGGAAACGTGCTGAAAGAGGAGGAGGCGGCGTCACTGGTGTGCGGGGTAGCAGCCCTTTAAAACTTCAATCGCGCTCCCGCAACTGCGGGAAGCGCGCTGAAAGAGGAGGAGGCGGCCTCACTGGTATGCAGGGTAGGAGCCCTTTAAAACTTCAATCGCGCTCCCGCAACCGCGGGAAGCGCGCTGAAAGAGGAGGAGGCGGCGTCACTGGTGTGCAGGGCAGGAGCCCTTTAAAACTTCAATCGCGCTCCCGCAACCGCGGGAAGCGCGCTGAAAGAGGAGAAGGCAGCGTCACTAGTGTGCAGGGTAGTGGCCCTTTAAAACTTTAATCACACTCCCGCAACCGCGTGACGCACGCGGGCGGTGCCCGGGCAAAGCCCGGGCCAAGGGTGGGCCCGCCTGGCGCCCGTCATCGCCTGTCAGAGGCTGGGCTGGGCCATCCCCTTTCATCTCCAGTGGAGGGTGACTATTTATATATCTACTAATATTGGGGAGCAGTTTGGAGCTTTTTTAGTGGGTTTTTAATAGTTTTAATAGTTTTAATTTTTATTTATTAGTTTGTTCTGTTTGTTGTTTTGTTATTGAAACTTTGTTTTGTAAAAATGGGCAGGAAAAGAGCTCCGTTAACTGGTCCTATGGCGGTGGTGGTGGCGGTAGTAGACAGGGAAGTGGCACCACCACATTGGAATCCTTCCTCGCAAGAGCTGTCGGAGTTGTAATGAAGGAGATTGATCTGGCAGAGAGGAGGTTATCCATGGAACTGGAGGACTGGCGTCAGGCCTCAATAGATAGTGGTCCTCGTGAGGTTGTGGATGTGGAGGTGACTTATCCGGGGGGAGCCCAAGGTACTGTTATGGCTGCTGTTGAGCCTGCTCAAATTGAGCTAACAGAGACAACAGAGGGTTCTGGTGGCCAAGGCCCCTCCAGAAGAAGCAAAAGACTTTTATGATCTTCTCCCCCGGCCTGCTCCATGGATAAATGTAGCCCTCCGCCGAGGAAAAAAAAGGTCTTAAAGAAATCAGTGCCCAAGTCGAAAACATCTCCCTTGGAACTCCCTAAGGGTACGAGCAGTGACCCTGCACCTTGTCAGCATCTGGGTTGTGATGTTACTATTTTATTGTCAAAACTTCGGGAAATGATCCAGGAGATTTTATCCCCCGTTGTGGCGAAGTTATCGGCCATAGAAGAGGCAGTTTCTCTGATATCTTTGCAAGGAATTCAGGGGAGGCACTGTGTAGGTGGATGTGTGTCCCCGACCAGGCGATCCCATCCCTGTGAGTAGTTGCTCCTGCCGGAGGACACTGCGGGGTCATTGGGGCCTCTGGGAAAATCATCTCAGCTATTGGTTAATCCTGGAAATTCTGGGGGTCAGGGCGCTTGTGTTGAGATTGCGCCGGCTGCACCGACTTCTATATTAAGGGCGGATAGGATTGTCAATAGGCTTAGCTGTAGTAGGCAGCCTGATCCTGATTTTGTGGTAGCTGGGGGGGTTGACCAACAGCTGGTTGGGAACAATAATTTGAATCTCCCGACGGCCAGGCCTTCTTTGGCCTGTTTGGATCTCCCCCCGGCTTGTGCCCCCTATGTGGTGGTGTTGACGAATGTACCTGCTCTTGCTCCTGGGGTAACTGAGACCACAGCCCAACTCACAAACAAGGTTGGATATTGGCTGAGTAAGAACTGTGATTTCTCATGTAAGGATTTCAAGGATATTCTGTTTGCCAGAAGAATTGGATGGGTCGGGTCCAAAAATAAGGTGGGGGATGAAGATTGTATTATTATAAATGTTAGATACCCAGCCCTGACTCAAAGGCTCCTTTCTACTTATCGACCTGCTGTATTTAGAGCTGGTACAATAGGTATGGCCCCTTTGGGTTATTTTTATGACCACATGCAATTGAGTGCTGGGGTGTCTCCAGGCTCTGGTAGGAATCCCCCCCTGGGTCAGAATAGTCTCCAGGTAACCAGCAGAAGAACTGTCACTAACAGTAATTTATCCTGGGAAGGGGTGGACTGACAATACGCCGTGACCCTGGCTATACGGGAAGAGGTGCCCCCACAGTGTAAACTTATTTCATGGAATATTGCGGGCTATGATGCTAAGTTATCTGATCAGGCGTGGATTAGGTGTGTGACTAATTATGATGTGATCATGCTTCAGGAAACGTGGTCGGAGGGGTTGTCTGTGTGGGATGGGTATAACAGATTTGCAATTCCAGCTGTGCAGTCTCTTGGTGGCCGCTCAAAAGGTGGCCTAGTTACCCTAATTCGCCTCTCTAAGATAGTGGGTGCTTTTCAAATTAACTGCAATCACCAAGGTATATTGCTGGTATGGGTAATTTTCTCCAATAATTTTAGTATTTTACTGGTAAACTTTTACATCGCTGAGTGGGATGTGGGGTCCCAAATTGGGGCCCTGTTCTCCGTTCTTCAGGTTTTGAAACATAGAATGGAGGAGCTGGGGCTAGAATTCTGTGCTATTGTCTCTGGAGACTTTAATGCTAAGTTGGGGTTGGGGAGGCTCAGTACTGTGGTTAATCCCTTTATTTGTGACTGCGAGGATTTTTTAGTGGATGGTCTGCAGGACTCCAGAGGCAGGGTTCTAATTAAGGAACTCAGGAAGATGGGCCTTCTGAATTTGTGTGATATAGAAGCTGTATTCACTCATCAACTCCCAACCTCTGTGGGAAGAGGATCTGAATCCACTATTGACTATATTTTTATGTCTCCACCTATGAAAGACCTGGTGATTGGGGGTGAGGTGCTGCGGGAGTGTTTCAGTGATCATAATCCCCTTCTAGTATCCTTTAAACTCCCTGGGACCCTACGTAATTTAGGACGAGGTAGGCCAGTAGTAGTGGAGATAAAGGGCCAGGGTAGGCGGCTTGGGTGGAAGCAAGTGGATTCCCAAAAAGTTGTAGGAAGGGTGGTGGGGGAAAATTTACATTTATTTATGGACACACTCCTGACAGAGGCTCCTAATCCTAAAACTGTTATGGACGCAATAACAGAAGTAAATGCAGCAGTGAGAGACTGCCTTTTTTCAGTAAGCAGCCAACCTAGTAAACGTAAATGTGGTTGGTACGACAAGACCTGCAATGTTGCAAGGGCAAACCTGAAGATGGCCACTAAGAAACATCCTAGAGATTGGGTCCTCGTAAAAGAAGCTAGAATGAAGTATAAGAGGGCCCTGAGAGACAGCAACATAAAACAAAAAGATAAAGCCTGGGAAGAGTTAGAACGTGCCATAGCTCTGAAGGATCCTGGCCTGTTTTGGAAAGTGGTAAATAGAGGTTCCTTTAGAACAGATACATCTGAGGGCCTTGGCTGTAACATCGTCCCGAAGGCATAGGTAATTCACTTTTGTAGTATTTTTGAGGGTACTCCTCTAAGAAATAACCGGGAGAATGAGTATGATATGGCTCCCAACCTAGCAATTAGGTTTTCGCTCCAGGAGGTTATGGATGGGATACTGAGTAGTGCGAGTAATAAAGCTCCGGGCCCGGATTCGATCCCTATGGACTTGTATAAAGCTAACCCCCAGTTATGGGCACCTATTCTCCTAAATGTCCTTAATGCAGCAGTTACTGTGGGTATTCCTGCCTCTTGGAGACTGGCATGTATTGTCCCAGTGTTTAAAAAGGGCGACCGTAATGATCCTAAGTCCTACCGCCCTATTTCTCTACTGGACTCTTCTGTGAAGATTCTGGGACGGATTATTTTAAGGCGTCTGGAGTCCTGGATGATAGGGAATTATATTTTAAGCCGGGACCAGTATGGTTTTAGGGAAGACCTTGTCACGCGAGATCAATGTCTCACCCTTTTGATGATGATCGGCAAATACACGCAGGCCAGGAAAGGTACGCTCTATCTTGCTTTTATGGATCTTAGCTGTGCCTTCGAAAAGGTGAACCGGTCTATATTATGGGAGAGGTTAAATCAGCTAGGGTTGGATCCCAATATTGTAGAGTTTCTCCGATATCTACATTCTGGGACGGTTGCAAATGTGAGGGTGGGGTCTAATGGGGAATGCTCAGAGGCTTTTAAGCTTTCAAGGGGTGTGCGCCAGGGGTGTGTTCTGGCTCCTACTTTGTTCCTTCTATATACAAATGGATTGTCTGATTTTCTGATAGAACATTGTAGGGATGTTCCAAAGGTGAATGGTACTGATATCCCTGTGCTGACGTATGCGGATGACGCGGTCCTCATGGCCCGCACTATGAAAGGTCTCCGGGAAATAGTTATAGCTTATGTCTCCTTTATGTCAGCTTTAGTTTTAGAAGTCAATTTTAAGAAATCACATTTTATGGTCTGTGGAAGACCCTTGAGTAGGGTGGGGGAGCTAAGGGTGGAGGATCAAATTATTAGTAGGGTCCATGAGTTTCATACTTAGGGATTATTTTTGATGAGAAAGGATCTTGGAAACCTTGTATTGCCAGAAGGGGTGCGCTTTTTCATGCAACAGTTGGTGCGACTTTTGACTTTGCTGTAAGGGTAGGTAGTAAACCTATCAAGCCTTTGCCTGAAATTTATAGGCGGAAATGCCTCCCTGTCCTGCTGTATGGTGCTGCACTTTGGGGGTATAGGGACACCTGAGCCCTTACGGTGGAAGAAAATTGGTACTGTAGAAGGCTATTGGGAGTTGGACAAAACATCCCTAGTTTTAGCCTTCATTTGGAACTGGAGCTTGAGTTTGTGCAGGACACTATTCAGTCGGCTCCCCTTCTGCTATGGATCTCAATTTGGAGTAACGAATATGCCACTCTTAATAGGGAAATCTTAAGGGATTGTTTGGCTTGTGACAATGTAAAGAATATTCCCTGGCTGATGCACATAAGGAAGATGGCTCATGATTTGGGGCGGCCTGAATTGTTTGATTATCCTGAGGGCCTGACCAGTTGTGATAAGAAATGGGTTAAGGATAATTTTTTAAGAATCCAGGAGAACAGGAGGGAGGGGGAGGCCTTAGGGAAAAAATCGATCAGGGATTTCATCAAGTTCAAGATGTGGGTAGGTCCTGAGCGCTATCTCTTAGAGATAAAGGATGTGAGGGAAAGGTCTCTCATAACCCGTTTCCGTTTGGGGATCATCAGAAGTAATCTGTGTTTCCCGTTAGGTCCGTATGGGGACAAATGTATTAGACCCTGCCCCTGTGATGGGTTCTCCCAACAGACCTTGTCCCATTTTACATTGTTTTGTGTTTTTTATGCACTATTTAGAACTCGATTTTTATTACCTCTCCTAAGGCCCAAGGGTTTCGTGCAATATCGTCCTGCTTTTATGTGGTTGCAGATGGCCTCAGAGGTATTGGTGTGGAAGGGGCTGGGATCATTCCTGAAGGGAGCTATTACTTGGCGTAATAATGTGGAGTTTTTAGAATTAATTTTTCTATTTTATTGTTTCTATGCATGAGGTTATATATGTTTATATTCTTGATGGGTGTTTTTATCATATATGGTTTTTAATGATATTTTTTAACAAATGTATTGGTGATTATTTGTTGTAATGGATGAATTTTTTCATACCGAATAAAAGCTATTATTATTACCTCAGTGCTTATGCTCTCTCTTCTCTTAAATTTGTCACTGTGGGCTAGTGACTTCATGTACCAATTTCAATTGGCACACTGGACCCCCCTTATCGATCCCTAATACATGGTACCTAGGTACCCAGGGTATTGGGATTCCAGGAGATCCTTATGGGCTGCAGCATTTCCTTTGCCACCCATAAGGAGCTACGACAAACCCTTCTAAAGGCCTGCCATTGCAGCCTGCGTGAAATAGTGCACACAGTATTTCACAGCCATTTTCACTGCACTTAAGTAACTTAAAAGTCACCTATATGACAAACCTTCACTTGCTGAAGGTTAGGTGCAACGTTACTAAGTGTGAAGGCACTGTTGCACTAGCAAAGATGCCCCCACATAGTTCAGTGCCATTTCCTGGGACTTAGTTAGTGCGGGGACGCCATTACACGTGTGCACTACATATAGGTCAATGCCTGTATGTAGCTTCACAACGGTAACTCCGAATAGGGCCATGTAACATGTCTAAGATCATGGAATTGTCCCCCCATTCCAAATCTGGTAATGGGGAGCCAATTCCATGCATCCTAAGGCTCCACTATGAACCCCCAGTACTGCCAAACCAGCTCTCTGAGGCTTGCACTGCAGCTACAGCTTCTGCCACCTCACAGACAGGGTTCTGCCCTCCTGGGGTCTGAGCAGCTCAGTCCCACGAAGGCAGAACAAAGCATTTCCTCCGAGAGCAGGGTGTTACACCCTCTCCCTTTGGAAATAGGTGTTACAGGCTGGGGAGGGGTAGCCTCCCCCAGCCTCTGGAAAAGCTTTGAAGGGCACAGATGGTGCCCTCCTTGCATAAGCCAGTCTACAGCAATTCAGGGACCCCTTGTCCCCTGCTCTGGTGCGAAACTGGACAAAGGAAAGGGGAATGACCACTCCCCTGTCCATCACCACCCTACGGGTGGTGCCCAGAGCTCCTCCTGTGTATCCCAGACTTCAGCCATCTTGCTTTGCAAGGTGTGGGGACTCTCTGGAGGGCTCCGAGTGGCCAGTGCCAGCAGGTTATGTCAGAGACCCCTCCTGATATGTCCTTACCGGATAAGGTAGCCAATCCCCCTATCAGGGCTATTTAGGGTCTCTCCTGTGGGTTTTCTTCAGATTCTGCTTGCAAGTTTCCTTCAGGAATCCTCAGCAACTACTACTTCATCCTCTGACCTCAGATCAACCGCAGCCTGCTCCAGGAACCACTGTAACAGCAACAAAGTATCTACAAGGGATACTTTTCCTCTGCAACTTCAGCTCCAGCCAGTAGCTGCAACAGTTTCCATGGTGTGCATGCTCTGAGGACTCCCTGTCTGCATCCTGCACCAGAAGAACTGAAGAAATCTCCTGTGGGGTGGCGGAGTCACTCCCCTCTTCATGCAGGCATCTTCCAAGACGACGACTAGTACCCTTGGACTACTCTCACATTGCCGAGTGTGCTCCTAAGGACACAGAAGGTGGACCCCATCAACATAGACTGACCTGAGGTCCTGCTGATGCAATTTGGAGGAGGTAAGGCCTTGCCTTCCCTGAGAGCGATGGTACTCCTGTTTACTGCGTCTTCTTCACCTCCTGAGGCCTGTGTGCACTATTTGCAAAATTCCTTCATGCACAGCCTTGCCCAGGTCCCCAGCACTCAATCCTGTGACGCTCAACTCACTGAGTTGTTCTCTGGCGGCATGGGACCTTCCTTTGTTGTGCTGCACCAACTGCGTTTTACACCTCCTTCGTACCCATGTCCTGGGACTCCCGTGGGTGCTGTCTGACATCCTGAGGGCTCTCTACAGTGCTGAGAGCCCCCTCTTCCTCATCACACAGAGTTGAGGCCTCCAGGTCCCTCCTCGTTCCAGCTAGCACCATTTTGGCGCAAAACACATATTTGTCAGAACCAAGGCTTGTTGGCGACTTCCAACACGAAATCACATCTGCATCCACCTTCACATGGTGGGACATCTTCTGCATCATGCAGGTACCCACTGGCGTCTTCCTAGGGTGCATTCCTGCATTCTTTGTCCAACTAGGGACTCTTCTTTTGCACCCTCTTCTGGGTTGGCAGGGGCTCCTGCCCTTTCTGGAACTTCTTTCAACTTCTGGACTTGGTCCCCTTCTTTTGCAGGTCTTCAGGCCCAGGATTCCAGCAATTGTTGTTTACAGAATTGATTGGTTACTGCAAAATCCCAATCACGAGGTGTAGTGTGTCCTAAGGAAACTTGCAGTACTTTACTCCTGCTTTTCTGAGCTCTGGGGTGGGGTAATTTACTTACCTTTACTGTATTCTTACTCTCCCAATGATGCTGCACACACTACACCTATCTAGGGGGGAATTCGTTATTCGCATTCCACTTTCTTAGTATATGGTTTATGTTGCCCCTAGATCTATTTTTCTCCCATTAGATTCTATAGCATTTCCTATTGTTTGCACTGTCCTATGACTAATTACTTGTCTAATTTTGGTGTCTAGTGTATATATTGTGTATAATACTTACCTCCAGAAGGAGTATTGCCGCCAAGATATTTTTGGTACTGTGTCACCAAAATAAACTACCTTTATTTTTGGTAACACTGAGAATTGTCTTTACTTGTGTATAAGTACTGTGTAACTATAAGTGGTATTGCATGAGCTTTGCATGTATCCTAGTTCAGCCTAAGCTGCTCTGCTATAGCTACCTCTAGCAGCCTAAGCTGCTAGAACACTACTACTTCACTAATAAGGGATAACTGGGCCTGGTATAAGGTGTAAGTACCAAAGGTACCCACTACAAACCAGGCCAGCCTCCCACACCCAGTATTGGTAACTCTGGGAGGAGGCGTACCTGGCCCATTTACAAGGCACTCATAAAGAGTTCCTTAGTGTTTATAGTGCCATTCTCCTTTGACCCATGTAGACCGAGAGAGAAATCTGCTGATCATCTGACTTTTTTTCAAATTTTTCCTGATGAAACAAACTGGAGCTACTGATCTCCTCCAATGCAAAGAAGTCCCTCATATTACTTTTGGTCACTGTGAGTTGTTTTTTTATTCTACCCCTTTCTTCTGGACTAGGCCTGTCTAGTGCAGCTTGTGCCATAACAATGGCTAGCTGCAATTCGCGTATGCAGGACTTGATCTTCTTATGTTGAATTTATCCCTATAGGAGCCTTGCCACCTCCACAGGGTGGTACTAGCATTATGGCTACCACACTTCGGGCCTCATTTACAAGAATCTGACGCATCAGCTCCACAGTGAAGTCACAGAATGACGTAGTGAAATGTTGTAAATTTCTCTGTGTCAGTTCTGCATGGCTTTTCTCGTGGGAACTCCTCCATTGCATTCATTATACCTGGCGCAGGTATAATGTGACGCAAGGCTCCACAAACTGACGCATTGAGCATAATGCGCCAGATTGTAAATATGGGGCAGTGTAGTGCACTGCTAGCGCCATTGTTTCATAAAAAAAAATTATGCAACAGTAGCACAAAGGCCTTGTAAATGAAGCCCTTAATGCCAGTTCAATCGAGGGGCAGCCAATGTAGGCACAGGGTGCTGCATATGGAGACAACAAGCTTTGGGAGGAAAGTGGTGCTACCCACGACTATTTGCCGATCTCCCTACAACCATTGATCATTCTAGTTGTCCTAATAAATAGCTGAATCAGCGTCAGCCAGAATGTTTGACTAATGCACAAAGTAGTACTTCACTGTCTGAAGCTTCTGCTGAAGTGGAGGGATCAGTAGCCAATGCAACTTAACGCCAGTACTTCCCAAAGAGTTGGCACTGAAAACCCTACTCCATCCATGCAACCATTCTTGGCACAACCTCTCTTAGAGACTATGGCGGTCATTACAACCCTGGCGGTCCAAGACCGCCAGGGCTGTTTTGATGGAAGCACCGCCAATAGGCTCGCGGTGCTTTCAAGCTCATCACGACCATGGCGGTTGCGCCGCGGTCACACCGCCGGGGCTGGCGGTTTCCCGCCACATTTGCCCCGGTGGTGATAATCCGTTTGAACTGCCAGGAAAAGAATGGCGGTACGGGGAGTTCCGGGGCCCCCTGATAGGGCCTTGTGCAGCTTTTCACTGTCTGCACAGCAGACAGTGAAAAGCACGACGGGTGCAACTGCACCCGACGCACGGCCGCAACACCGCCGGCTCCATTTGGAGCCGGCTCCTGTGTTGCAGCTGAGATCCCCGCTGGGCCGGCGGGCGGAAACCAGGTTTCCGCCCGCCGGCCCAGCGGGGATCTCAAAATGACCGCGGCGGGGGTGCGGCTGCATTGGCGGCCGCCCGGCGGTCAGATCTTGGCAGGCAGCTGAAGCCGCCCGCCAAGGTCATAATGAGGGCCTATTTTCTTTAGAGATCTGTGAACTGAAGTTAACACAGGTTCAGGAAGTTGCCTCACTTCACCAGCGGCGGAGTAAAGTCAAGGAAATTGTATTCAGAGAACAGCACATCTGCAAGAAATTGAGCAGAGATTATCTAAATTGGAGGATTATTTTTGGTTTGGGAAAAATATAGACTGGCTGATACACAAAACAAAATTGAGGACATGGAAAATGATGCAAGGAAATCTAATCTGCACTGTATTAGAATACTGGAAGGCACTGAGAAATCAGGGGGCCATCAAAACACTATCCAATGCATGGAATCCCTGATTAAACCTCACATTCTCAAGGATGCCCTAGATGAACATTCCAACATGCAGGCCTATTGAATTCCTGCTCAGCGCCTTTCAAACTTTAAGTATCCTTGTACCATCCTTGTCAATTTTGCGGATTATTGTTTAAAAGAACATATCATGTCATTGGCTATTCAAAAGAAAGCATTTATGTTGGCAGATAAGAGTGAGGTCTGCATCTTTTCAGATATGTCTGCAGTAGCTGCCCCTAGGCGGAGAGATTTTGTAGTACTCCTAGGTCAATTTAGCAAAGAAGAGGCTCATGTTTCGATAGTACAGATGGTCTGGGAACTATTAGCAATTTATGTTAATTTCATGGTTTTATGATGCACATTATGTCTGCTAGCGCAATGTTCTTCAATCAACGACTTCTATTTTTTAATATGTGTTTAGGCAAATTGGCAAGCCAAGAAACAATGCACTTTTTGCACTTTAGCTGGACTTGAATGCAGCTGGGTATGGTAAGATGGCACATATTACTAAACACCATGGAGTCAGGGGGTAAGGTGGGCAGTTCCCCCTTTCAGGGTTGGCAGACCACTGTGTCTGTTATTGTGTCTTACACGTTGGGTGAGGGAGGGTTGGAGAGGGGAAGAGGGGCATGGGAGGGTTGCAAATGTGAATAAAAATGGGCAGGTTCATCAGTTAGCGAAAATCTTTAGATACTCTGAAGGCAGTTTTTGCTTTATTGTTTTTTGCAGTTTTTCTTGCAGCAGGTGATCTTTCCCGATCCACATATATGGATCAGAGTCCAGGCTACGATAAAACTGTTGTTTCTTAAATGGTTTGCAATATTAGAATAATTTAATGTAATGCCAACAGAGCCTTAAATAGGCAGAAGTATGGGGCCATGATAAAACAGTTGTCTTCACTCAATACTGAAATTAGCTTTTTGCAAGAGACACCTTAAGGACAACCCCAAGATCACGATTCCAAAGGAATATATTCACAAGCATATGTTGCACCTGCCGTATGTGCTATGTGTGGAGTTGCAATATATATGGCTTGATCCATAGATTGGTAGATCAGAGAAATTATTAGGGATAAGCAGTGTAGATGGGTCTGGCTAAAGGTGTGGGTTCAAGCTGCTCCATTCAATTTAGTTAGCAACTATGTCCCAATTTCTGATGAAATTGGTTCTTTGAGAGACCTTTATGATCTAGCTCTAAGGGCTGAAGGGCCTCTGATTTTTGGAGACAGTTTTGATTTTATTCAAGACCTTAAACTGGATAGGTCCCAGAAGACATAAATGCAACTGAAACCTCCCTTTATCCTTACCGCAACGAAGCAGGATTGTAATTTGGTCAATCCCTGATGTGTGGACCACTCACACGAGATGCAACATACATGTTTTTCCCTTCAACTCAATTCTGCATCTCAACTCGATTTTTTCCTAGTAACCCAGTTTCTCAGCTGGGGGAACTCAGATATAATGGCCAATGCGTTCTCTGACCACTCTACTGTATGCATCCATTTTGACTTTGTAGAATTGAACTTGTCAGACCAAGGTGGTAGTTCAGTATCTGATCAGGCCTTGTTGTTTGAGACCCAGATTTTTTAAAAATTAAATTGCCTTTCGGCTTCAGTTTTAGGTTGTGGGAGGCCTTTAAGACTATGCTTCGAGGCTGTGTGATTATTTTTAAGGTTTATAGTGCCATCAAGCTCAAAAAGTACAGCTATTGTCAGGCTAACTGTAAGAACATTTGTGCAGTGTCCAAGGACCGAGAGTCCAATATTCTGCCTCATTGTTAATGTTCAATTCACATAGACAGATATTAGATTAGAGTCCATGTTGTTGCTTTCAGTTCAATTGAACACTGCTAAACTAAAGCCCATATTTACAAGTGGCCTCGCCCACCGGTGCGTCACTTTTTGTGACGTACCGGCAGCGCAGGCTGCTGAACCATATCTACAAGGCCACACAAAGCCACTCTGCATGGCTTTTCATGACCTTGTAGATATGGAGTAAGGCAACACAGCGAAAGTTGCTGCGTTGCCTTACTTTGCGGCAGGGAGGTTTTTCCATGGGTGTTGTGTGGGTGTTCCCACGCAACATCCATGGATTTTGATGCATTCTCAGATTTACAAGGTTTTTTTATCCTGGGAACATGTCAAAAGCCTATGCCACCCCAGGGGTGGTGTGAGAGTGATGCAACAGGGAGAAATATCCTCATTTCTCCCCACTAGTTTCGTTTTCCTATGTGTGCTGCTTTCTACAGCCCAAATATAAGGAGGAAAACGCCTTTGATCTTTCTTTTTGTGCAGAAAGGTGTTCCTTCCTGCACAAAAACAATCATCCACACAACGCAGGCATCCTTGCATCATGGTGCAAGGGTGCCTGTGCTGCCGCATGGCAGTAATTTGTGCACCAGTGCAGGTGAAGAGAAAATAAATGTGCCATATCTTATAGACACAGCACGTTTCTGCCCTATCCTGGTGGTGCAGCAGGGTGCACATGGCCTTGCAAATATGTCCCTTAATTCCTAGTAAATACAATAGGCCAGATTTACTAAGGGTTTATGCTGGGGAAAAGCCATGCAAAATGCTGCAAAGCAGCACACATTCTTTCAGATATTTAGGGGCATATTTATGCTTTTTGATGCAAAACTGCACTAATGCAGTTTTGCATCAAAAAGTTTAGCACCGGCTTGCGCCATTCCTCAGCGCCAGACAGGCGCCATATTTATGGAATGGTGCAAGCCGGTGCAAAGGGTGGGCTAGCGTATAAAAATAAATGTTAGCCAAGTGGGGATGGCGGTATGGGAGAAGGGGGTTTTGCACCAAAAAATTACATTAGGCTGGTTAGAGGCAAAGAAATGCCTCTAACCAGCCTAGTGACATTTTCTGATGCAAAACCATCCATACCACATGACTCCTGCCTTAGAAAAGACAGGAGTCTTGCCCACCACCTCAATGGCCAGCGCAGGGACCAGTGTCCTTTGGGCATGGCTATTGCACCCTGTGCCATGCAGGGGGACCCAAGTTGGGACACGATGGCACAATAATTTAACAAAAGATAACACTTACATATACTTAACCTACTTACCTGGGATGGGGTCCCTCATCCTCCGGTGTCCCTCTGGTATGGGTGGGGTTGTTCTTGGGGCTTGACGAGGGCACCTTTAGACCCATTCCATGGTGTTTAACCATGGAAATGGGTCCACAGGTCCCCATCACCTGGTCTGACAAAGGCGTTAAAAAATGGTGCAAAGCAAGCATTGCACCATTATTTAGCCCCTCCTCCTACCCGTGTGTCATTTTAGCACGGGGATAAATATGGGGCTATGGGGTTAGCACCATTTTTTAGACGGGAACGCCTACCTTTCATCTCATTGATTCAAGGTAGGTTCAGACATCCAGAAAATGCTGCAAACTGAAAGCAGGAGTATCACAGTGTCTCTGGGTCATCCAGAACTGTAGTCTACCTCTCAGTTGCTAAATAAAAGTGACAGAGCAAAAGTCAAAGAGCTGTTTAAAAAGTGTGTTACTAAGGTTAGAGTAAACATGGCTCTGGAAAAAACAACCATGAGAGTCCACCTGACTCTAAAAACTAATGCTGGTCCTGAACTTACTTCCCCTCGTCAGAAACCCTTGGGACAGATCTCTTCTTACAAAGATTGGTTGGGGTGTAATTTGATCCAATCTTTGTTTTCCTACTGGACAATTTGACCCAAGCTCTATAACGCCCCCCCACAGCACAGGTACCTGTTGCATTTTCTTAAATCCTAGGGTTTCTAGCACTACACACTAGCTTTTCTCTACCACCAAATGTTGTCTGAGCCCAGTGTGTAATTTGCAGTTGATTCTTTTCGACCGAGTGCCCTGCATGGAGCAAAATATTGAATATTTAATATAATTATGTTTTTAACTCAATGGACAATGTGATTGCCTATGCTATATAATGATTTTTTTTTATCCTTATTTTTTTTCATTGGGTTGTTTTAATGTGTGTTTAAACATTTTTTCTTTATATTATTATGTTTTCTCTTAATACTAATTTCACTGATTTTTATGATGTAACACTCTTTTATGATTATTTTTAATAATCAAATAAAAATGATTCAATCAATCAATGTTTAGTCTTGTTTATTATTTCCGCTAAATTCCCCTGCAGTCCATCATTAAGGCAATGATCAAGATTCCATGTGAGATAAAGCAAAAGGCACAGATTTATAACATTTTTCATTATATACCTCAAACTCTCATTTTTTCTTTTTTAGCAACATTTTCAACAGTATACACAGAAAACAAAGAAATGCAGCATCATCATGCAGTCAGGAGGTCTGAAAGTGTATTTCAGTGTTACAGACCAACCAACTACAAAGGGGAGAATTGAGGGTGCATAAGAGGGCACCATGGATTCAACATCCTAAAGAAGCGCAGCCATACAAATAATATTTGTGTCCATACACAAGGCAGACACTCCTAATGCTTAAACAAGGTCTACAATACAAGAGGCATATTCACAAATCCCCCCTGAAAGCAGACAGGCCTATGATATAATTTCAATGAACTGCCCCAGTGGGCCTCAGATATCCTTCAGATATCCTTAGATCAGGTTAATGAAACGTGCACTTCAGAAGGAGAACCTATATTTCCAAGAGTAGAAGCAGCATGTATGCAAGTCTCCTAATAGGTTTAGAGAGGAATTTAATTTAGTCTAACTATCAGTTTAGAGGTACAGTCAACTTGTATGTCAGTAATCTTACTGGCAACTTGGGCAATGTCCTCCCAGTGTCATCTAATAAACGGACACTCCCAGACTATAAGAAAAAAATAGCCTTCAGGATCATAGAAGTAAGGAGCACGACAAAAAGGTCTGGTAGGATCTATATTGTGCAATAATTTGGGTGAGCAGTATTTTGTGTTTATAAATTTGCAGTAGTTTGTGTCTGTAGTTTATTGCATTTAGGTTTGTTTACGTACAGCAATATTTACATACCCCATTGCTCACATTCTTGTCAAGGTCTCTCTCTTATTTGCATGGCACTCACCTTGCATTGTTTGACATGCGTGTACATCCCAGGGAAGATTTATAAGCCCTTTGGGCTGCCGTCACTTTTTGTGACGCAATGGCAGCACAAAACTTGAACTCATATCTATGAGGCCAAACATAGCCACTTTGCATGGCTTTGAATGGTCTCATAGATATGGAGTAAGGCAAGGCAGCGCAAAACGCTTTGTTGCCTAACTCTGCACCAGGCAGTTATTTCATGGCATTATGGTGGGAGTTCCTACACAACTCCCATGGATTTTGATGCATTCCTAGATTTACAAGAGCCTGTAACCCTGCGGATGTGCCAAAAACATTCACCTCCCCAGGCAAGGTGCAATGAGGAGAACTATCTTTATATTACCCTTGTTTTTCCCTCTTTCTTCGTGTGCTGCATTCTGCTGCAAACACAGAAGGAAGGGAAAGATTCCCAAGTTTGTTTTTGTACAGAAAGGTGCCCCTTCTTGCATAAAAGCAATCCTGCATGCAACGCAGATACCCTTGCACAATGGTGCAAGGGGGCCTGTGTTAACGCTAGGCAGCCCATTGTGCGCCAGAGAAGGGGCAAAGGACAGGAATCCGCCATATGCTATAGATACAGCATATTCCTGCCCTTTTACTTTGACTCAGGGCAGTGCAGCAACGTGACTTGCTGCACTGCCCTGCACCAAATCCCCATAAATAGGACTCAATCCGGAGTACAAATCGAGCCAGCCTCATGATGACATAAGGGTGTGAAATCAGGGACAAATGCCACATTCTATAGTAAGCAAATAAATCCAGGGTGGTAACTGTGAATATAGATGGTCCAGCCCAGTCATTCTGAGAATATTGACCAAGTTTTACATTGCTCTGCCTGGATCAACTGTGTGGACTTAATCGATTTAAGTACAACTATTAAGTCTAATTTCCCTGCAGCAATTTCATCTCTTTAAATGGGGCGATAGGGGGCTCCTCTATTACTGTCATAACAGATTAGGTGCTTGGAGGGAGTCTGGCTTGCCCGGTAGCCCACCCCTGGCATCGGTGATGCATTCCACAACACAGTAATTGTTTTCATGGTTGAGGGGCCTCACTGTCTGCCCGCTGCCTGATTTAACCATTGCACAATTGAGCATAGTACTAAGGAGGCAAGAATGTGAATTCAAGCTTATTCATCATTTATCTTGGCCATCGGGAGAATCCATATATGACTTCATAGCACAGGGTGATTCCATGGTACATTCTACATTTGTCGATAAAGCCAGTGCATTGATGAAGCCATTGCATTGGTGAGGAGCTGTGTAGTGAGAGCAGAGATGGAAAAATCAGATATTCAGTCTGCTTTTAGGCTGTTGCCAGTGCATCTGGATGATTTTTCCCTTTTTGGTTTGCAGTATGATGGAGCTATGTTTATAGGTAGGATGTTGCCTATTGGTTGTTCTGTGTCCTGTTCACATTTTAAATCTCATAGCTCATTTCTACAATGTTTTTTTTTCCAATTTCAGAGTGGTTTTTGTCATGTTACTTTGGATGATTTTTGCCTTGGGTCAAGGTGGCTCCGGTGAATGTCAGAGTAGTTTGGAGAGCTTTCAGGCAGCTATTGAGGAGTTGGGTGTTCCCTTAGCTAAAGATAAAACTGAAGGTCATACCACTTGCATCAATTTTCTCGGGATTGAGCTCAATTCCCTTAAGATGGAAGTACGTTTACTGGCTTAAAAAGTAAGCAAATTGATTTGTCTTTTGGAAGAGGTGGTGGGAAAGCCCAAAATGAAGTTATGACATGTGCAGTCCTTGTTCGATCGTGAGTTGTGAGAGTAGTTAGGGCTTTTTGGAGGCTGTTGGGATTTGCAGTTAAGGTGCTGTTTTACCACATCATAGAATAAGACTCTGTGCTAGCATCAAGGCAGACTGTAGAATTTGAATTTCCTTTCTCAAAGACTTTAATGGTGTGGATGGATGATGAGGAGTGGTTATGGCAGATTAAAATATTTTCAGACGCCTCTGGTGCTGATAGTTTTAGTATGTTTTGGGACTTTCGTTTGGCTGTGGAGGATTGGCCAGCAATATGGAAGGCATTGGTCCTATGGGGGGGAAAGCTGGCTGATAGGTGAGTGGGTTTTAATGTTGATAACCAAACTATGGTTAATTTGGTCAATTCTCAGAGAGCATGATGAAAAGGTTTTGAAATTATTGAGGCTCAATCTCGTGGGTTGTTTGAAATGTAACATTTTGTTCAAGGCCAGATATATATTGGGTGTGAATAATGATATTGATGATGCGCTAACTTGCGCACAGTGGCAGAGATTCCGTTGGCTTGCACCGGGAGCGGATGCAGAGAAGGCAGCACTGCCATGGGAACTATGGGAGCTGGGAGACTGAGGATGTTACAGTTGATTCAAAAGTCAATAGCCCTGTCTACTCGCAGGATCTATGATCAGGCTTTGTCTGAATTCATTCATTCGGGTGCAGTTAGGCGGGTGGATAGTCCTTTGGTTTTGTCACACAGGCGTGATGATGGTATATGCTTCATCATGAATCAGATTGATTTAGAACTTTCAGCTGTCACCATAGTGGTTAAGATGTCAGGTTCCGTCTCTTAAGGTAAGTATTTTTGGGGATACGATCCAGTGGAAGGTATGATTTTCTGAAGACTTGTTGCAGGTTGGGCCAGGGGAGGAGCGAGGGTGGATAGAAGGCGTCCCATTTTCTGTAAGTTATTTCGGGACATCATGATGGTGTGGCATGGTGTTTGTTTCTCCGTATAGGAAACTGCTCTATTTTCTTTTTGTATGTCTTGGTTATATTATGACGCATTAAGGGTATCAGAGTTCTTAAGCATGAAGGGTAAGGTCAGTTTGTTGCATTCCAATATAAGGATTTGTGAACGAGGGGTCCAAATTTGGTTGGCTACATGCAAAACTGATCAGTTGGGTAGAGGCCACAGAGTTCTTTTACAAGCGGCCTCTCACTCCTCATGTCTGCACACTTTATCACTGCTGACCAGTGCTAGAGTGCTTGTGCTCTGTACCCTAAATATGGTAACATTAGCTCATACACATTTTCTGTATTTAATTTACCTATAAGTCCCTGGTACAGTGTGCTAGATGTGTCCAGGGCGTGTAAATTAAATGCTACCAGTGGGCCTAGGTGCTACAGCACTAATTATGCCACCCACATAGGTAGCCCCTTATCCATGTCTCAGCCTGCCTTTGCTAGGCCTGTGTGTTCAGTTTCACTTAGACTTGGCATTTAAAACTACTTGCCAACCCTTAAACTCCCCTTTAATTCTATATAAGTCACCCCTAAGTTAGGCCTGAGGGCATAGAGCAGGGTGCTATGTAAGCAGGATATGTACTCAAACATTTTACATGTCCTGATACTGAAAAACTCCCCAAAGTCATTTTTCACTACTATGAAGCCTGATCCTCTCATGGGCCAACATTAGAGATGTCCTTATATTTCTATTTCTGACCTGAGAGGATTAGACTTGTCATATTTGGTATTGCTGGAATGGTGGTGAAAAATCCTACTTACCGGTGAAGTTGGATTCTACTTTAAAATTTCAGAAATTACACTTTTAGAAACTAGGCATTTCTCTGCACTTACTGTCATCTGTGCCTAATAGCCTGTCTCCAAAACACATATGGCCTGTGCTGGCTGACAGCTCCCTTTGTGCATTCCACCTAGACAGCCTTAAACACAAGACACTCAGCTGCATCTGCATTCATCTGCATACAGATGGGTTTCCTTGGGGTGGAAGGGTGGAGGGGCTCTCTCTTACACTTCAAAGGCCAGTGGCCCTGTCTAACTCAAAGGACTAATAACCCCTCACAGGGCCCCTGGCAGCCAGGGCTGGGTTGAAAGGAGTACTTGAGCACTTAAAAAACACTCTATGAAGTTTCCCCCACTTCAAAGGCACTTTCTGGGTATGTATGCTGGGTCTGTGACCCCACCAATTCCGACATTTCTGGACCAACAACTGGATTCTGTCAGAAGGACTGCCTGGCTGCCCAAAGGACTCATCTGGGCTGCTTCTCTGGAATGACTGCTGGCCTGCTTGTTGCTCTGCTGCCTGCTGACCCCTGACTCTGCTGGATTCTGCCTTCCTCCTCAAATGCTCTCCAAAGGCTTGGATAGAGCTGGCCTCCTCTTCTGAGGTCTCTGGTCTATCAAAGACTTCCTCACAGGGAATATAATCTGGCGCAATGGAATCTCAACGCAAGGCCTGCAAAATTCGATGCAATGCCTGCCAGATTGACACAGAGCCTGCTCCACAGCTGAAAAATCACCACATCACCTGTCAAATGGATACAGTGCCTGTTGTCTCTGCTCAGCACATTCTGTGGTTTCCATGCATCATTCCTGGGCATCAAAATATCCCTACATTGCAGTGAGGAACCAAGGCTGCACTCCTGAAAGCCAACGCTTCACTTTGCAGAGTGGAAAGAAATGATGCACCGCCTTTGCTGTGCTGAAATATTTGACTCATCGCTTTACTTTTCAATGCATCTCTTTTTGTGCTGCACCTCTGCATAGCTATTTTTGACGTATCCCAAGAAGTGTGTGTTAAAAGGATACAAACACTGATTCTTAACCCCCAGTGTGCCGCAGACGTGGTGATCCCGGTGCTAGCGCTCCCCCCAATGGCCAGGCACACCTCTCCCCTAGGCAGGGATGAAAGGGGAATCGCTTCCCCTTCCACCCCCACCCCTCTCATGACCCCGTGGCATCTGTTGACGTCAGCACGCTTTCGCTCGCTGACCTCATCAGAGGCCTTCCCTCCGGCGCTGGAAGATCGGAGGAAAAATGCAAAGCATTTCTCCTACGATCACGTGGAGGGGGCAGAGAAGCCTGAAAGGAGAGGAAAGGACAGCAGAAATGCCTCTAGACACCAGGGATTTTTGTTTTTGTTTATTGGATAAGGAGAGCGGCCCCTTGGGCAAGGGCCGCTCTCCTGGGAGCAATTTGTTTTTGGCTGTTTCTGCCCCCAGGGGGGGGCAGAAATCCCCCTAGACACCAGGGATTTTTTTTTTTGTTTTTTGTTTTTTTATTTGTAGGAAGCGACCCCTTAGGCAAGAGTCGCTCCCCTGGGGGCAAAAATCTTTTCTAGGCCAGTTCTGCCCCGCCTTGGGGACAGATCGGCCTATTTTTATTAGGCCAATCTGGCCCCAAGGAGGGCAGAATCCACTGGACACCAGGGATTTCTTTTTATATGTACACATAAGGGGGGCAGTCCCTTGGGCAATTGCCGCTCCCCATTGGGGCAAATAATTTTACAGCTGTTTCTGCCCCCCCCGGGGGCAGATCGGCCTAAAATTATTAGGCTAATATGCCCCCGGGGGGGCAGAAATCCACTAGACACCAGGGAAAATGTTTTTTTTTATTTTTATGTTTGGGGAGCGACCCCTTGGGCAAGGGTCACTCCGGGGGGGGGGGAATCATTATTAGGCCATTTCTGCACCCCCTGGGGGCAGATTGGCCTTGCGATCTGCCCCCAGGGGGGGGCAGAAACCACTAGACACCAGGGAATATTTTTTTTGTGGGCTATTTCAAGTAAGGGGAGCGGCTCCTGGGCAAGGGCCGCTCCTGGGGGGGCAAATTATTTCTAGGCCATTTCTGCCCCCCGGCTGGAGATTGGCCTAATATTATTAGTCCCGGGGGGGCACCATGGCAAATTTTTTTTTTATTACTTTTATTTTTTTATGTTTGGGGAGCGACCCCTTAGGCAAGGGTCGCTCCCGGGGGGGCGGGGCAAATTATTTTTAAGCCATTTCTGTCCCCCCAGGAGCAGAAACCACAAGACACCAGGGATTTTTTTTTATTTTTTATACTAACGCATAAGGGGAGCGGCCCCTTTGGCAAGGGCCACTCCCCGGGGGGGGGCAAAATATTTTTGGGCCTTTTATGCCCCCTGGAGGCAGATCGGCTTCATATAATTAGGCGGATCTGCCCCCAGAGGGGCAGAAACCTCTAGACACCAGGGATATATATATTTTTTTATTTACTTTATGTTTATATGTATGGGGAGCAACCCCTTAGGCAAGGGTCACTCCCCTGGGGGCAAATTGTATTTAGGCCATTTCCGCCCCACTAGGGGGCAGATCAGCCTATTTTTGTTAGCAGAAACCTATAGACACCATGGATTGGTGTGTGTGTTTTGTTTGGAGGGGGCATCCCCTTGGGCAAGGGTCTCGCCCCATGGTGGCACATTACTGTTTGCCATAACTGCCCCCCTTGGGGGCAGACTGGCCTATTTTGGAAGGCCCATCTGCCCCCAAGGGGGGCAGAAAGCCCACCAGAGACCAGGGAAGATATTTTTTTCAAAATAAGAGGTTGGGGGAATGGCCATACCCCCACCCCAAATAAATGGGGCCAAAGTTGTTCTGCCCACCAGTGGGAAGATTGGGCAATTACCCCCGATCCACACCCCGGGGGGACAGAAAGTCTACTAGATGCCAGGGAATAAAAAAAATAAAAGAAAATAGTGGGGTGGTGGCTACCAACCAGTATGGGCCTGGTTATGCCCCCACCCGAACTGAAGGGGCTAACAGTCTTTCAGCTCTCTCCCGCACACTAAAACATCTTATCCCATGGCAAGCAAGAGGACATTTGTTTATTTTTGTTTTTTGTTTTACATTTGGGCCATGAGAGCTTGGTATCTCTCAAAATTGTCCCACTTGGAATGGTGAGGGCTAAAAAAAATGAAATTTTGGGACGCTGCCATGTACAAAAATCCACAAGACCTAGACACATCTGAAAACTCAACATCTAGTTGATTCCAGGGTGGTGTGCTTCACATGCACCCCGCACCATTTCCTTACCCACAATGCCCTGCAAACCTGCAATTTTGCTAGAAAGCACACATTTTTCCCACATTTTTGTGATGGAACCTTCCGGAATCTGCAGTAATCCACAAAATTCCTACCACCCAGCATTGTCTCATTTATACCGATACAATTTCTGCTGCACTTGTAAGCCTAAAAATGTTTTTTTTTAACTGCCCTTTTGGACCCACTTTGGTTCCCCCTCAATTTCTACGTGTTTGTGGCTCTTCCCTGTCACAAACACTTGGCCCACCTACACAAGTGAGGTATCATTTTTACCGGGAGACTGAGGGGAACGTTGGGTGGTCGGAAATTTGTCCTGGTGCAGTGATCCCACACAGAAATGTGGGGAAAATGCGATTTTTAGCTAGATTTGCGGTTTGCGGAGGATTCTGGGTAAGAAAATATTGGGGGATCGACGCAAGTCACACCTCCCTTGACTCCCTCGGGTGTCTAGTTGTCAGAAATGTCCGGGCTTGGTAGGTTTCCCTAGATGGCTGCTGAGCTCAGGACCAAAAACGCAGGTGCCCCCCCTGCAAAAACAGGTAGTTTTCTATTTGCTAATTTCGATGTGTCCAGATAGTGTTTTGGGGCACTTCCTGTTGCGAGCACAAGGCCTACCCACACAAGTGAGGTACCATTTTTATTGGGAGACTTGGGGGAACGCTGGGTGGAAGGAAATTTGTGGCTCATCTCAGATTCCAGAACTTTCTGTCACCGAAATGTGAGGAAAAAGTGTTTTTTTAGCCACATTTTCAGGTTTGCAAAGGATTCTGGGTAACAGAACCTGGTGAGAGCCCGACAAGTCACCCTGTCTTGGATTCCCCTAGGTCTCTAGTTTTAAAAAATGCACAGGTTTTGTAGGTTTCCCTAGGTGGCGGCTGAGCTAGAGGCCAAAACCCACAAGTAGGCACTTTGCAAAAAACACCTCTGTTTTCTTTGAGAAAGTGTGATGTGTCCACTTTGTGTTTTGGGGCATTTCCTGTCACGGGCACTAGGCCTACCCACACAAATGAGGTACCATTTTTATCAGGAGACATGGGGGAACGCTGGGTGAAAGGAAATTTGTGGCTCCTCTCAGATTCCAGAACTCTCTGTCACCGAAATGTGAGAAAAAGTGTTTTTTTAGCCAAATTTTGAGGTTTGCAAAGGATTCTGGGTAACAGAACCTGGGGAGAGCACCACAAGTCACCCCGTCCTGGACTCCCCTAAGTCTCTAGTTTTCAAAAATGCACAGGTTTGGTAGGTTTCCCTAGGTGCCGGCTGAGCTAGAGGCCAAAATCCACAGGTAGGCACTTTGCAAAAAACACCTCTGTTTTCTCTAGAAAAATGTGATGTGTCCACGTTGTGTTTTGGAGCATTTCCTGTTGCGGGCGCTATGCCTACCCACACAAGTGAGGTACCATTTTTATCGGGAGACTTTGGGAAATGCTGGGTGGAAGGAAATTCGTGGCTCCTCTCAGATTCCAGAACTCTCTGTCACCGAAATGTGAGGAAAAAGTGTTTTTTTTGCCAAATTTTGAGGTTTGCAAAGGATTCTGGGTAACAGAACCTGGGGAGAGCCCCACAAGTCACCCCGTCCTGGACTTCCCTAGGTCTCTGGTTTTAAAAAATGCACAGGTTTGGTAGGTTTCCCTAGGTGCCGGCTGAGCTAGAGGCCAAAATCCACAGGTAGGCACTTTGCAAAAAACACCTCTGTTTTCTGTGGAAATATGTGATGTGTCCACTTTGTGTTTTGGGGCATTTCCTGTCGCGGGCACTAGGCCTACCCACACAAGTGAGGTATCATTTGTATCGGGAGACTTGGCGGAACATAGAATAGCAAAACAAGTGTTATTGCCCCTTGTCTTTCTCTACATTTTTTCCTTCCAAATAGAAGACAGTGGGGGTCATTCTGACCCCGGCGGTCCAGGGTCGGCGGGAGCACCGCCGACAGACCGGCAGTGCCCCGCAGGGCATTCTGACCGCGGCGGTTCGGCCGCGGTCAGACAAGGAAAACCGGCGGTCTCCCGCCGGTTTTCCGCTGCCCCTGTGAATACTCCATGGTGGCGGAGGATTCTGACACCCCCTACCGCCATCCTGTTCCTGGCGGGAGACGAATGGCGGTAGGGGGAGCCGCGGGGCCCCTGGGGGCCCCTGCAGTGCCCATGTCAATGGCATGGGCACTGCAGGGGCCCCCGTAAGAGGGCCCCACTTTGTATTTCAGTGTCTGCTTTGCAGACACTGAAATACGCGACGGGTGCCACTGCACCCGTCGCACCTTCCCACTACGCCGGCTCAATTCTGAGCCGGCGTCATCGTGGGAAGGTTGATTTGCCCTGGGCTGGCGGGCGGCCTTTTGGCGGTCGCCCGCCAGCCCAGGGCAAATCCCAAAATACCCTCAGCGGTCTTTCGACCGCGGAGCGGTATTTTGGTGGGGGAAGTCTGGCGGGCGGCCTCCACCGCCCGCCAGACTTAGAATCACCCCCAGTGTGTAAAAAAGACGTCTACTTGAGAAATGCCCTGTAATTGACATGCTAGTATGGGCACTCCAGAATTCAGTTATGTGCAAATAACCACTGCTCCTCAACACCTTATCTTGTGCCCATTTTGGAAATACAAAGGTTTTTTTGATACCTATTTTTGACTCTATTTATTTCAGCAAATGAATTGCTGTATACCCCGTATAGAGTGAAAACCCACTGAAAGGTGCAGCTCATTTATTGGCTCTGGGTACCTAGGGTTCTGAATGAACCTACAAGCCCTAGATATCTCTGCAACCAGAAGAGTCCACCGTACGCAACAGTATATTGCTTTAAAAAAGCTGACATTGCTGGAAAAAGTTACAGAGTAAAACGTAAAGAAAAATTGCAGTTTTTTTCACCTCAATTTCAACATTTATTTATTTCAGTTGTTATTTTCTGCAGGACACCCTTGTAGGATCTACACAAATTACCCATTGCTGAATTCAACATTTGGTCTACTTTTCATAAATGTTTAGGTTTCTGGGATCCAGCATTGGTTTCACACCCATTTCTGTCACTGACTGGAAGGAGGCTCAAAGGACAAAAAATTATACAAATGGGGTATGTCCCAGTAAAATGCCAAATTTTTGTTGAAAAATTGGGTTTTCTGATTCAAGTCTGCCTGCTCCTGAAAGTTGGGTAGCTGGTGATTTTAGCACCACAAACACTTTGTTGATGCCATTTTCAGGGACAAAAAATCACAAGCCTTCTTCTGCCGCCATTTTTCCCCATTTTTTTTCATAAAACAGATTTTTCACTGTATTTTGGCTAATTTATTGGCCTCCTTGAGGGGAACCCACAAAGTCTGGGTACCGCTAGAATCCCTACGATGTTGGAAAAACAGGACGCAAATTTGGCATGGGTAGCTTATGTGGACAAAAAGTTATGAGGACCTAAGCGAGAACTATTCCAAATAGGTAAAAAAAGACCTGGCACAGGAGGGTGAAAAGGCCTGGCAGCGAAGGGGTTAAGGATTGAGACTCAATTAAACATTTAAATGGATCGTTGTCATTTTGGTCTTGTTATATTCAGATAAATATTATCTATTTTCCTAAACTGGCGCCGAGTACTGAGTACTTTTGTGGTGTTTTCACAGTATTACTTTTTGTTGAACCTTTATTTTGGAGCTTTTATACCAACAAATACAGTGACATTTACCACAGTAAACGGTTCAGAATCTGTAAAATCAAGTCATACTAGCAATAATAAAAGGTATTGGTCCAAACATTAATGACATTAAACATCATGTCCCAGCTATTGCAACACAGTAGAAGGGGCAATAGCATGCATCCATAGAGGAAGGCTCCAAATTGGATCATGATTTGAAACCGTGCCAACAAGCAGAACATGAGAAGAAGAGGAAGAGTACAGGGAGTCAGTCATCAAGTGGTACCTGTGGTTTTGTGGGTTGAGTGTACATGGGGGAGTCCGTGTGAGTGGCGGCACATCAAGAGATAGTTTTGAAGTGGCTGCCATATATATTTGAGTCTTGAGGAGAGTGGCTACAGCATTGCATAGATTTCACTGGTAGTATCACAAAAGGACATATCACAGAGCCAGGGTTATACAGTAGGGAGAGTACCACTTCCCCAATAAAGTGTCACCCAGTGCTTTGCAAAAAGCAGGGCCAGGGCAGTGAACCGCCGAATGTGTTTAAGTAGTGGTTTTACATATCCCAGCAGTGCCAGTAGCTGTGACGGAGAGAGTAGATGTCCTATCATCTGTGTGATAATATTGTGGATGGAATCTCAATAAGGGTGAATCGGGTCACAATTCCAGGCCAAATGCACAAAGTCAGTGTGTTCTGCAGAGCACGTAGGGCAAGTATGTGCAGGGGAGGGGTCAAGTCTGGCCAGTAGCTGTGGTGTAGCATTGGTGCGGTGCAGGAATTTATAATGTAGCAGTTTTGTGTTGATGATTGTTGGAGATGAGCTTAGTTTGGGCACAGCAGTATTGCCATTGTTTGTCAGTCAGAGCGCTGCCTAAATCCTGCTCCCAAGCAGCCCGATATTTCTCCAGTCCAGTGGGTCACAATGTAAGAGAGGCGCTATAAAGCCTGGAAATCAGATGTGGTACAACGGGGGCAGTGAGGATCAAAGATAGAGGTGGAAATTCAAGCGGTTCCACCTGAGAGCAGACAGAATAATGCGCAATGAACTGTGCAGGCGATGAAGGATGAATCTATCTAAATATGTCACATTTCCCCTCTCCAGTAATGTGGACACAGTTTTAAGAGTGTCATTGCTGTAAAGGTCATCTTGAGTGTAGAAGCAATGAGTATCTAGCGTACGTTAAGTAGCCCGCTGCAGAGTAAGTGGGATCCAGGTTTTTTTTTACAGGGGCATGTGTGGGGAGTACAAAGTGGTGCATCCACAACATTTCAGTAGTTTGGAACAAGCCCAGCACATAGTAGGAAGTGTCTGGATCTCATTCTGGCTCCTAGGGAGGCCCAATCGAAGCAATGTGGGAGGGAATAGGGGAGGGCTTGTGAGGTTCAGGTTTAGGAAAGGGTAGTCGCATTCCAGATGGTACCAAAAATAAGCAAAGTGTGCCTGGGCCACTAAGTAATAAAAGCACAGGTTTTGCACCGCAAATTCACCACTCTCATAATTAAGAGTTAAAGTATCCCAATGAACATGCGCTGTCCAGCTCACACTAGTTTAATAAGCAGATCCCGAAGCGTATCGAACAATCTATTACAGAGGGCAATGGGGATGTTAAGAAACAAGAGTAAAAAGCACAGGTAACCATCTTGATTATAGCAATTCTGCCAGCCATGGATAAAGGAAGCACGATTCACCTATGAATCTGCATCACAAGATTGTCCATTTCAGGGTTGTAATACAGCCGTGCCACCTCAGCACTGTCTCTATGGAAAGAAATGCCAAGGTATTTTGGTGGGTCTACGCACCACAGGAGGGGGTACTCCAAGGAGTAGGACACCGTGGCATCAGTCAATGGAATATATCAGAATTGCTCCAGTTAATCGATAAACCAGAGTAGGATCCAAATCGCACAACCTCCCAAATGAGATAAGGGAGGTTCATAGCAGGGACCCAGACGAATAGCAGGATATCATCAAGGCCAGCAGCGGGCACCGAGAAAACCTCAGTCCCCAATCAAAATGACATTCCTGGTAAGCGTGCACTAAAGGATTTAATGCTATTATAAATAGCAGTGGGGACAATGGGCAGTCCTGACGAGTACCAGGGGTTAGGGAGAAGGACGGTGTGCCATTCACCCAGACACGGGCGAGAGGGGCAGCGTAAAGCAAGGCAATCAAGTCTCTGAAACCTTTGGGGAGCCCCAGCTTCACCAGAGCAGCATGAAGAAAGGGCCATTCATGAGAATCAAATGCCTTTTTGGCATCCAGCAACACCTCTGCCACTGGCAAAGTCGAAGGTATTTGGTTGATCTTGGCAAAAATTGTACAGACGTTCATCACTGTTGAGTGGTGCGGTACAAACCCCAGTTGCATTGGAGATATAATTTGGTCCATCAAAAGAGCCAGCAGAGTGGCTACAACCTTTGCCAGTGTCTTCCTGCCTTCCTCAGTGTAGTGGGGGGTGCCCATCTGCAGAGATTCTGCATAAACCTCAAGTAGGTGTGGGGTTAGAATATCGTTGTAAGTTTCATAAAAGTCCCCTGTGAAACGATCCATTCCCGGGGCATTCAAGCCACCCAGAAAATCTATGGCCTGAGCGATCTCTTCACATGTTATAGGGGCAGCAAGGTACAGCTGCTGCCCTCTTCCAAGCCACACCGTGTCAAAGTCTGATAGATATTCTGCCAGTGCCTCGGAAGAGGCGCTGCCACGCGCACTGTATAATGCACAATAGTAGGTGGTGAATTCAGAAACAATGTCAGCAGTGGATGTAAATTCTGTGCCATCTGAGCAATCCAAACTAGTGACAATTGTAGCCTGGTATTGGGGGTGCAGGAGGTGGGACAAAGTGCGACCCGGTCTCTTGCCCTTTGCATATTGGTGGGCCCTGGCTTACTTACCAAGGTGGGCAACCTCGCGCAATGCCAAAGTGTGAAATTCATACAGCAGTTCCACTCTTGCGTGCACATGGTCTGTGTGCACCAGAAGCTGGCTGTCAGTGTTGACCAACTGCTTCTCCACTCTGGCCTTGTACCCCATTAATAGCGCGAAGGACACTAGAGTGCTTCGCCATACAAACACACCTAATGTGTGCCTTAAACGCATTCCACAGTGTGGAATAATGTTTGACCGAACCAATATTCAAGGCAAAATATTCAGTAATGGCTGTGTGTGTCTCGGACCAAAATATTTTGTTATGCAGTGCTTTTACAGGTAGCTGCCAAGTTTTAGTCGTGGGGGTGGCACAGGGTATCTGCAAATGGGCAACCACAGGGGCGTGGTCAGATAGAGTACAGGGGAAATGGGAAATGTCTGCAAACCATAGCAGGACCGAAGGGGAGAAGTACCACTGGTCGATACGTATGTGCCCATGTGTCGTCCGCCACAGAATAAAAGGTGAAGCCTGGCGTGTTAGATTGCCGGGTGCGCCAAGCATCTGATAGCTGAAATATGTCTAACATGTCGGTAAAGATGTGCAAGGCATGAGGTTTGGTGACTTCCGAGCATCCTGTTGAGTCTAATTGTGGGTCATGCATTATATTGAAGTAGCCACCTAGCAGGATCTGCTCAGCGGCCAAGGAATTCATTTGGGTATGGAGAATAGCAAAAAAGTCAGGGGAGTCAACATTTGGAGCACAGACAATAGCTAGCAGCACAGGGATCCCCGCCAACCCCAACGAAGCAGCAGGTACTACCCATCTGGGTCCCGATCCACAGCATGGCACACAAAGGGGACACTCTTATGAAATAATAGGCAAACTCCGCACAAATAAGAACTGTAACATGCAAAATATAGGTTAGTGGCCCACTGTGCAGGATAGGAGTGTTCAGTCCGAGGTGGCAGATGAGTCTCTAGTAGAAATGCCACTTTTATCTCATATCTGTTAAGGTAAAAGAAAACCTTTTTACCTTTCTTTTGGATCGTTCAGGACCCTAATGTTCCTGGTCATACACGCTATCTTATTTAGGTGCACAACAGTAATGTGTAGCGTAGATATATGAACTGATCAGCGGGTAACAATGCCAGTAAATAAAGAATTCAGAAAGAGTTTCAGCCTCTGCGGAATCAAACATACAATGAAACTGAACACAACTCCTACCTCCCACACCGATGTGTAGAATTCCCCAGTAAATCCCAACACATAGTACAACCCATAAACATTGAAACATTCTGCCATACACTATTGGGGTCGGGCAATGCTCTCAGAAAAGGGAGAATGCCAGTGCCTGAAGTAGGATAAAATGAAGCAAGTATTGTGCCATCACATACAGTACATATGCTAAGACAGTGTCAAATACGCTGTTAGCTCTTCCATGTCCGGATCAGGGGTATCCCCACATGGATTGTGCTATATTGGGGATGCTGGTGGGATGATGTGCCCGAGCCCCCGGGCCGCGAGGGCACTGTGGCTGTACTCCCAGTCAACGCTGTTTGCAAAATGATGCAACCTCAGAAGTGGTGGAAAAGGTGTAGTGCTTACCTTCCAATTCTATGTGCGAGCATGCAGGATACCTTGAATACTTAATATTACCCTGTTGGAGCAGTGACTTACTGTCTGCATATTTGGCCGTGACTCCTGCACCACGGTAAAGAGAAATGCCAATGTCTTCATATTTTAGTGGACCGTTTTCTTGCGCTAAACATAGTGCAGTGTCTCGATTACGGAAATTTTAAAAGTGAGCAATATTAGGATGCAGATGGGCCCCAGGAACTGGGTGTGGCCCCAGGGATCTGTGCACCCTCTCCACAACAAAAGTGCTTGTAAAAGCGTCCCTGCCAAAGAGTTCATATATTGCCTTCTCAACAAAGCTGTCCATGCACCCGGTGTTCATAGACTCCACTACTCCTGTGATGCAAACTTTATTATGGTACGAGCGCACCTCTAGATCCTGATTCTTGGATGCAACAGTTTTTAACAGATTTTCCAACCGAAGTAAGAAATTTTTGAGTGCCAATACACCTATCCCCAATCTCACATATGCGTCTTTCGTCCCTATCTATTCTAACGGCCTGATGCTCAGTCATCCGATCCAGCCGCGCCGTGAGGGAACCAAGCAACAGTCTATAGACTGGAATCCAGCATTGAGCTTGCCCATTATCGCCGCTGTATGATCCAGTGGGGGATTTATCACAGTGCTAGTTGCAGAGTCATCAGAGGCGTGCAGATCCATAGTGGAGCACCTGGGAGCCTTGCTGTTATCAAACATCAGCTTGAGTTGTCGCGTGTCCCCATGGCCCATTCTGTCATCCTGCAATGGAGTAACGCAGCAAGGAAGCCTATGGCAATTGCTAGAGGTAGTGTAGCAGATCTGGGACTTTGCCCAGATATGCAGTGCAGGATCTGACTATGTACGCCTGCAACACTGGGGCTCCAAAAGTCAATGTTGTCAGAGGGTGAGCTTGTGTCTGTATTTAGGCGTTTCCTGAGGTGTAGTCACGACCCGGTCACCCGAGTCAGCCCTTCATGGTGGGCTCTATGTGGGATTCATCTAGGATTTATCTAGGAGGGGGAGCACCTGTAGGACAGAAAGCACCTGGGGAGCTGTAGGATGGTGATGAGGGCCCCCGCCAGGTTCCAATGTCTCCTATCCCGCCACAAGGCCCAGAGTCCAAACAGCACCAGATGTAGGCCCAGGATACCCCGGCTCTAGCCCAGCCGCCGCAGTTCAGTGTGGCCTCCAGCGCTGCCTACCACTCACCGCCGGAGAGAGCCGCGTGTACTGGCGGCACCGTTGCACCTCGACAGCAAGGGCACTTATGAGGTAGGAGGAGGAGAGAAGCCGGCCGCTCTCCAGTCCTCCCGGGACACACATCACCAGGCGGTCTGGGCACTCCCTCTGCCCACTGCCAGGATCGACACCAGCAGTAGGCAGACAGGCCCAGCCACGACCTGGGAGGGCCAGTCAGGCCCCAGCACAGGCACACAGCGGAGCCCAGGATGTACCACAGGCCCACCTCAGCTCTGCCCTCCGGCTCACCCCAGCCCCTGTCGCTACAGGGTCTCCGAGGGTTGTGTCAGGCCTCAGCAGCTGGCTTCTCACTGCATGAGGCTCTGGGCACGGGCACCAGGGCTTTCAGGCCCCATCCAACCCCAGGCAGGTGAGTAGTCAATCTAGGTGCATCACGGCCATCAGAGCAGATTTTTTAGTTGTCAACTTCCAAGATTTGTGGCAGCGCTCCCTGGAGCTTCAGTGCCAAGTGGCCATGTTGGTCACTGGCCCGGCCCCACCCCCACTGTATTACTATATGAGTTATTGCACAACTACTTTTCACATTTCCTTCTAAGTTAAGCCTGCCTGCTCTGTGGCAAGCTACCGGAGGGTGAGCACATGATAATTTAGGTTGATTTGTGACTTTTCCTGACTAGGATTGTGGTCCCTACTTGGACAGGATGCATACCTCTGCCAACTACAGACCCAATTTCTAACAGTCGCTGTAAGATAAGGTAATGTATTTGTTGACTAGGTTTCTGGCTGGGACCCCAGATATGTGTCTGGGATTTAATACTTTCTGGAATTATGTGTTGTAATCCTTTATGTGACATCGATACATACTGTGAGCACGTATGATGCTTTACTATTATGCTTGATCAAAATGGGAACATGTGAATTTTGTCCTATAATGAATCAATTTGGTAAATTTAGCTTGGATTTCAATTTTCACAAGCACATTTGGACAACCTTATTACGATTTGAGGACTAGATTGGTACACAGACTCATAAATAAACAGTTTACTTTGGTGATTAGGGCTAGGAAGATGCTGTCATATAACTTGGCTTAAAGGTAAAGCCTGGTTTTATGTCTAATACAGATGTAAAATTGATTGAGAGCATGGTGCCTGGTTAGAAGGCCAGAATCAGGACCATTGCTAGGACAGAGCACTCTCCCATCGGTCTGTGATATGGTATGTTTTGGTATATTATGGTGTGTTAGACCTGGCAGGTCTTGGCAAGGTCTATCTTCCTACAGGGAATTTTCTGTGGAACACCGCCCTGGAACTGTTCACGCCAACGCTAATGGTTTTCCGAGGTTTTTCTGCTGTAGTGACAAGAACTCCCAAAAGGTTGGGTAGTTCTCCCCACTTTTAGCTGGAGGCGACACGTGTTAGACCTGGCAGCTTTTGGTGTGGTTTCCCTGTACTTTTTTGCTTCTGACCCCCTGTGCTGAAATATGTTTTTGCTGGGTTTGATCCTCTGGGTACTTTACCACTAACTCTCTGTCTAAAAGTTATTAGTAATTGGTTTTCCATGACTGGCACATTTGATTTACTGGTAAGTCCCTAGTATAGTGCACCATGTGTGCCCAGGGTCTGTAAATCAAATGTTACTAGTGGGCCTGCAGCACTGATTGTGCCACCCACATGTGTAGCCCTGTAAGCATGTTTCAGGCCTTCCACTGCAGTCTGTGTGTGTGCAGTGTTGCTCTTCTAATTCGACCTAGCAAGTGTACCCACTTGCCAGGCAAAATCTTCCTTATTACTACATGTAAGTCACCTCTAAGGTAGGCCCTAGATAGCACCATAGGTAAGATGCAGTTTATTTAAAAGGTATGACATGTACTGGTGTGTTTTACATGTCCTGATAGTGAAGCACTGAAAGATTTGTTTTTCACTATTGCAAGGCATATCTCTCCATAGGTTAACATGTGGATTGCCTTTAAATATCTTTTAAGTGTAATTTCCCATTGGGAGCAGATAGATGTGTGGAGTTTGGGGGTCTCTGAACTCACTATTTAAAAATACAGCTTTTGGTAAAGTTGGTTTTTAGATTGTAGGTTTGAAAATGCCACTTTTAGAAAGTTCTGGCTGCCGAATACACGTCTGGGTCATACTGATAGTTGGGCTGTTTGTGAATTTACTCTAGAGAGTGAAGTAAGAGATTGCTGAGTCGTGTCCTGCTTATCCTGATGAGTCTTCCTGAGCTAGAGTAGGAGGGAAGAGCTGACACCTGCAGTTGAAAGGGCTGTGCTTGCCTTCACACAATACAGTCTCCAACTCCCTAGTGTGTGTCTGGGGCAGGGCAAGTAAGAGGCAGGGTATTGTGCACTACAAAGACTTCCCATTCAAGTGTGCCTACTTCAAAGGCAGACATGAGTATAAATAGTGGATCCAAAACCCCAGACTGTTATAATACTTATTGATTATGAGGAACCCCTGCCAAGGAGAAGAGCTTGATGTTTGAGGAGGACCTGCCACTCTGCCTTATGCTTTGCTGTGCTGGCCTGCTGCTTCTGTCTTAAGAGGGAAAGGACTGGACTTTGCTTTCTGCAAACTGGCTTGTGAAGTTTCTCCAAGTGCTTTAACAGAGCTTGCCCTCTGTTCTAGAGTCTCAGGGACATCAAAGTCTTCATTGCCACCTCTTGGGCTCTTCTGCTGAGAGTCCTGACTTGCTAAGTGGTGCCAAATCCAGTCCCTGGGCCCTTAGAAGTGGAAGCTGGTAGCTTGCAGGAGACAATTCACACACAACTGCATGTGCATCAGAAAAATCAACGCAGAGCCTGTGGCTGAAAATTCAACGCAGTGCCTGCCTTGCAGCTGGAGAATCGAAGCAGTGCCTGTTCTCAACTCGGATCCTTCACACAGCACATCAGAATTTTTGACCCAACGACCCTGGGTGTTAAAATCTTCAACATCAACTGCACCGACCTGAGGCTGCTTGTCCAGAAAGCGATGCATCCTTGCCCTTCAAGGACAGAATCAAAGCATCGCTTCCTTTTCTGATGCACTCTTGCCCGTGCCACTTTATTTTTGACGCATTCCAGATACCTCGTGCTAAAACAAAGCATCCTTTGATTTCTATGGATTGAGACTCTTTTTACTTTAAAAATTCATATCTTTGCTTGTGTGTGTTGGATGTTTGTAATTTTGGTCTTCTTTGAATTAGATAAATATTGGCTATTTTCCTAAACTGATGTGGAGTCCTTTTGTGGTGTTTTCACTGTGTTATTGTTTGTATTGGCACAAACACTTTACACATTGCCTCTCAGATAAGCCTGACTGCTTGTGCCAAGCTACCAAGGGGGTTAGTAGGGGTTATCTGAGCTGTGTATTTCCCTCAACCTTAACAGTCCCTACTTGAACAGTGTGCAAACTCACTGCCAACCAGAGACCCCATTTCTACATTGGTGAACATAGGAGAGGACATTACTTGTATTTGTACTTGACATATAACTTTGATTTGTTGCTTAGTAGTTAACTTACAGGGATCAATTATTTATAATGAGCAGTGAAATGAATGTCTCTGGTATGATGTAAAGTATTGTGTTATATGGGGCAGAGTGCTTTGATATGTAGTACCTCAAATCACAGGTAGAAAATAATTTAATCAGCAGCTCAGGAAAACATTCTGCAACCAGGACAGTTCATGATCCACTGGCTTTGCCTCTTGCATTCCATGGTCAACGTTTTCATGTAATCCAGAACACAGAGCAAAACATAACATAGGCATGTGCACATGATGTGCTGGAAATAGAGTTCAACACATCTCCCTTCAAAGGAAAACAAATCAAATTAAGGAAGAACAACAAATAACAGAAAACAATAGCTAAGCAAACAAAACTATTGAAACTCTAAAGCCTATTTGACATGTTCAGCAAATCACCCAGGTGGTCATGTGATCCTGCTCATTTATTTAACCCTAGAAGCCACAGATTCAGGATACTCAGGACTGACAGTGTTTTTACCATAATGGTGAGCATTTTGTAGCACGTCACTAAACTTCACAAGAAAACCTTCAACGTGTCCCTTATCTTTCCTCATGACACCATCTTCAATTCCAGTTCCAATATATCTGTCAACTTTTTCATGCTCCATACTTTTCCAATCCTGCATAACCCCACAATTTGTGAACACTCTAAGAACTTTCATGGATTTGCCAAATCTGAAAAGTCCTTTGTGCACAATTCCTGGTTTGTGAATACTCACCCAATTACCTATTTGGATTTGATAAACTCTCATCTTCCACTTGGCATCACATCATTTCTTGGATGTATGTTGCTTCCTCTTCACCCTTACGGCAACATCATTCACACCACTCTTGTCCACTGCTCCTTGAACCACTATGGACGCAAAGTGGAAGCTGGTTCTTCTTAAAAAGTTTAAAAGGACTGACTCTTGTTGTGGTATGGGGAATATTGCGATATGCCCACAACTTTTGTCTCAAAGCATTTCTCCAATCCCCTCCTAGTTTGTGTGTTTTTATGACATATTCTTTCAAACCTTTCCACTCGACCATTCTCATGTGGATCAAATAATGCAGTAGTTACATGTTTAATGCCACAGTGCCTGAGGAAAGCTCCCATCTTAGCAGATGTGAATTGCACTCCATTGTCCATCACCAACACTGACGGATAATCCTCTATGACTACATTAGTAGACTTCTTTGATACAAACTTCACTTCTGACCACTTAGAAAGATAAACTATCATAACTAAAGCAAAATAAGTATCCACAGGTAGAACGTTAAATAGACCAGAAATATCAAAAGCTACATGTTGCCAAGGGTGCTCCGGCCACTCCATGTACCTCAAGGGAGTAGAACTGACTTTCAACATCTTCTCACTATTTCCACAAACCTCACATTCCCTGACCATCATGTCTACCCCAGGGCATCAAAAATAATTTCACAAAAGGCACTTCATGGTGGACATCCCAGGATGTCCTTTATTGGCTAACCTTAAGATTATCTCCAGTATTTCTCTATGGGGAACATATTTCCCTACTTTAAACATTAATTCTCTTTCCAGTTCCAACTCATCCACAACCTTATACATAGGTAAATGTTCTGACTCTACATCCTACCTTGTGGGCCAACTTTCCATCATATATTCTTTGTAGCTTGCAAAATCTCCTCAGATCTTTAACTCTCTTTCCAAACACCTTCTGAAATCTCTTCAAGTCCCATGGACACTATGGGCTTCATTTACAAGTCCCTTTCACCACTGTAGCACCATTTTCTTTTACTTTACGGCAGCGCAAACAGCCCCCCATGCAGCACTGCATTTACATACAGGATCTATGGTAACATTGCACCAGTTTGTAAAGCCTTGCACCACATTATACCTGTGCCAGGTATAATGTGTGCAAGGTAGGTGTTCCTCCACAAAAATCCCAGCAGAAACAGCACAGTGAAATCTACAAGATTTCACTGCACCATTCTTCGCCATCACAGTGTCATTTTTTTAATGCCTGCTCAGGACAGGCATTAAAGTGGCACCGTGCTGTTTTGAATGGGGCCCCTTTAGCATTGCTGGACTTGCATCAACATTTTTTATGCTAGTTTAGCAATGCTGAGGTTTAGTGCCACAACTGCACTAGAATGTCTGCTGCAGTTGTAGACAACTGGTGCATCAATCATGGTGTGCAAGTTTCTTGTATCTGAGGCCCTTTGTCTTTTATGGTGGCAACCATTTCACACTCAACTGCAATACTTCCATCTGCACTTTGCTGGAATGGAAAACAGGACAAAGGAATCAACTGTCAATTATTTTTTTTCCCAGTAAAAGATGATGCTCTAATAATGTATTCTTGTAACCTTGAATTGAGTCTGGCAGTATGTGCTGTTGAATTCCATCCTCCTCTAGGAGACAATATGTTAACCAAAGGTTTGTGATCCGTTCTCAACAAAACTATGCTGCCACATACATAGTTTTTTAAATGTTCTAATGCCCAAACATGTGCTAAAAGTTCCCTTTCAGTCACTGCATTCCTACGTTCAATTTCATTCAAGGTGTGAGATGCAAATGCCACATTCCTCTCTTCCTTTCCACTCCTTTGGGACGGTACACCACCTACTCCATACATGCTTGCATCTACAGTGATCACACACTCCTTCCTTATGCAAAAAGGTTTGAGCGTAGGTGCTTTCAAAATCTCTTGCTTTATCTGCTCAAATGCCACTTGCTGTTTGTCCACTTAAACTCTTTATTTTGTCTCAGAAGTCCTCTTAAAAGTTCCATCTTGGTGGCACAATTTCCACTGAATTTACTGTAATACTCACACATTTCCACAAAAGAAAGCAACTGCTCTTTGTTACTTGCCCTGGGGCACTAGTAATGGTTTCCAAATTGGGGGGCATATTTATACTCCGTTTGCGCCGAATTAGCGTCGTTTTTTTCGACGCAAATTCGGCGCAAAACTAACGGCATATTTATACTTTGGCGTTAGACGCGTCTAGCGCCAAAGTATGGGCAAATAGCGTCATTTTTTTGCGTGAACGCCTTCCTTGCATTAATGAGATGCAAGGAAGGCGTTCCCATCTAAAAAAATGACGGCGACGCAAATGCGTCGTATTTAAACTCCCGGGCAAAAATCACGCCCGGGAGTGGTCGGGTCAAAAAACCCTCATTTGCGCCACTTTTTAACGCCTGGGTCAGGGTAGGCGTTAAGGGGCCTGTGGGCTCAAAATGAGCCCACAGGTGCCCTCCCATGCCCCCAGGGACCCCCCCTGCCACCCTTGCCCATCCCAGGAGGACACCCAAGGCTGGAGGGACCCACCCCAGGGACATTCAGGTAAGTTCAGGTAAGTATACATTTTTTTTTTTTTTTTTTTTTTTTTTGGCATAGGGGGGCCTGATTTGTGCCCCCCTACATGCCACAATGCCCAATGACCATGCCCAGGGGACATAAGTCCCCTGGGCATGGCCATTGGGCAAGGGGGCATGACTCCTGTCTTTACTAAGACAGGAGTCATGTAAATGGCGTCTGGGCGTCGTTTAAAATGGCGCAAATCGGGTTAAGATGATTTTTTAGCGTCAACCTGACTTGCGCCATTTTAAGACGCCCTAACGCCATTTTTCCCAACGCCGGCGCTGCCTGGTGTACGTGGTTTTTTTCCACGCACACCAGGCAGCGCCGGTCTGCTTGCGCCGGCTAACGCCATTCAATAAATACGGCGCCCGCATGGCGCTTCAGAATGGCGTTAGCCGGCGCAAATTTTTTGACGCTAAACTGCGTTAGCGCAGTTTAGCGTCAAAAAGTATAAATACGGCCCTGGATCTTTTCGGACCACCCCATCACCTGACAGTACGTGACCAAGGTATTCAACAGACTTCTTCAACATTTTACATTAGCATCCCTTGGGAGTCAAACTATGCTCTTTTAACCTACTACACACTTCGATAATATGTTGCAGATGTTCTCCTTCCATCCAAGAGAAAATCAAAATATTATCTTGGAAGCATTTCACATACTTATCAACATCTCTAAATAGATGGAACACAGCTCTCTGAAACACAGAAGCTGCAGTGGCTAGCCCAAATGGCATTCTGGTAAATTGATACAAACCCTGAGGCGTTATAAAAGCTGTTACATGTTTAGGCTTTTCAGGTAACACAGTTTAGTGTTATGCCGACCAGAGGTCCAAAGTGGAAGAAATGTTTGCTCCCTCCAACATGGACACTACTTCAGTTAAATAGGGTAGTGGGTGACAGTTCACTAATATACTGGAATTTAAGGCCTTTAAATTAACACAATGTGTCAATTCGTTATCAGGCTTGCAGGCTAAAACTATGTGAAAAACCCATTCTGCAATTTTAATTTCTTCAATCTTATTGTCTTTCACCAATCTGTCCAACACTTTCTTCAATTCATCTCTCACATTGATGGGTGCCCCCTCATTTTCTCCCTAACAGGTACAGCATTACTCATAGTTTTGATCTTGTGTACAAAATCTTTTAATTTACCCAATTTACTGGTATATACTTCTGGGAATCGTTCTTTGCCCAATCTTACACCATTACTCCATCAATGCACAGCACTTTTTCTCCGAGGTCATCATCACACAGCAACACTGGTTCCTTACCATGGGATTCAAAATTAGTCCCAACTTCCACTGATCCCTCTAGTCCAGCACATTCACACCTTTCACAGCCACACAGAGTTTAATAAATGTGCTTCTCTTTTTAAATTCTAACTTCACACACACCTAGCCAACCATATCAATGGTCGATCCATCGAAACTCTCTGCAACGATATCTGAGGGTTGTAAACTACCAATGTCAATTATCCCTTCAACTCTTTCCAAGAAATACTCCGTGGATATTATGGTCCAAGAAAAACCTGAATTCACCATTAGAATAAGTTCCACACTCCCTACTTTGACCGTGCATCTAAGAGGATTTTTCCCAGTTTGTTCATCCATACTTTCTCCAGATTCTTGTAAAGATTTAACAATGCTACTGCTAAGGTTTGCATTTTTCTCACTTTCACACATAGGTCTGTTTATTCTCACATCAGACGTGCATGACACTTTGCCCCCTGTTTGAGTAGAATTCCTCTTGATAACTCTGCAAACTTTTGCAAAATGTCCCACACAATCACACTTCTTACATTTTTTGTGAATTGCATGACAACAAACATAAAATGCTATATGCGTGCTACTACCACATCTAAAGCAAGCCCCTCTTCTCTTTGGCTTTTCCCAGAGACACTTCGCAAGTTTCACAAACCTATCTGTTTGCTGATACCACTCGATCGGCTTCTCTTTCAATCTGGGATAATCGTTAGTAAAATATAGAATGTCTCCTCTGGTCCATGGCACATGAACTAGGACACCACCAGCAGTCTCTCTCATAGGTAATATTTATACTGATTCCAAATCGGGTGAGGCCTTGGTTTGATTAGACCCTGGACTGTCACCTTTTCCCTTGTCTCTTTTCTTTGCCCATCTGCCTTCCCATTTCTCCAATGCACCCCAAATTTGTGCACTTTGCAACAAATCTTTCAAATGTGCCTTCATTCCAGCAGACCTCATGTGCTCAAAATCTTTAGAGTCAAAATCTAATCTGTGACTTCTTTTCAAATGTTTAGTGTTTCCGATATCAATATTGTATTTATCGGCCAGGTTCGCTAATCTCTGATGCACCTTGCCTACTTCCTTGGTAATTTTGGGACATAGGAATCTTAATTCTGCTTCCGTGTATGACTCCAATCTGTTTACTCCAATTGTACCTTCCACTAACTCAGCAACCTCTGCCCCTAGTCTTACAAAGTTCAGGTATTCATCTTGTTTTTCTTTTTCTGGTTCGACTGTAACTACTGCAGTCTTTTGTGAAGCATAAGTCTTTTCTAACCATTCATTTAGCTGTTGGACTGTGAAACCCTGCAATGAGATGTTCCCTGCATGTATCATTGGTGAATGCGAGGTGTTTGTACTCATTGTCTGTGGAGATAAAACTCCTAACCCTGCTTGACGTATTGCTTCGATGGGTGCTCCCACTGGACTAAGGTCCATTAAAGACCTCGGTTGTTCAACTGCTTGTTCTCCTGGAGCCATTATCTGGGGGGTTCCTATAGACCCTCCTCTTATCGCATTTTGAGTCATCACTCCCTGATCACATATGCCAGGTTTACCCTGTGCATACAATGGCACTGGTGGACCAACAGTAATTGGTAACGATATGGCAGCAGGTGTCTGACCTGGTCCCAGACTCCGTGGAGCAGTGACTCCATAGATCTGTTCCAAGGTACCTGGAATTGGTACTAATGGCGGACCAGCTACAGGGTTGTACCCTGGTATCAGTTGTGGTTGTGATAGTAATTTCGGAGTTGATTCAATCTGTATTAGCTTTGGCTTTGTGTATATCGGGTCTGGCGGTACTATCAGATTTGTAGTAGTCTCAAGTACTGGAAAGTCTGCGTAGATTCTCTGTATCTGCGGTGGAGGTTGAAACTGTATCAGTATGTCTGGTGCAGTGGGTACACTGACACCATTCTGTATCGAAACCATATCACTAGTCTGTACCGTATCAGCAACTCCCTTTTCCTGCGTCTGGTTCCCAGGATCCATGCTAGTACTTGGAGCACTGTCGCTCACTGCATAAGGTGGCGGGCGATCATGTAATAACCTGTCCATAAATTCCTCATCGTCTGAATCATCTTCCTCTTCCCAAGATCTTTTATTCTCTTTAGATTTGTTCGAGTCTTTGTCTGTTTTACAGGAGGCTTTCTTTCCCTGTGTCTCTTCTCCCTGTGCTATCGCTGGGAAATTTTTTAATCCATCTACAATCCCCCATCTCCACATTTTGTTCTCGTTATCCCACCTAGGCTCTGCATAAGATTTTTCTGCTCTTCTCAGTTTCTTCTGAAACCTTTCTTGTCTATGTTTAAGAGCCATCAAGTCCCAAATCGCTAATGCCTCATACTGAGCTGGTCTCGGAGGTGGTTTCTGTGTACTTAACATCCACCTTAAGTTCTCCAGTACCTTCGGATTGAATGTCCCATGTTCTGGGAATGCTAGACATCCCTCTTTCTCTGTTAGTTTGCACCACTGTTTCATCCATAAACAAGGAGCAACACCTTTCTCTTCCATGACTATATAAGCTGGAGTACCCTCGGTGGTGTAGGTTCCCCATCAGTTGCTACAATATATGTCTCCTTTCAGAGCGCTCTTGAATGCTTTAACAAAATTCATTTTTTTTACGATTCTGTCTTAGTTTTGTATTTAATCGGAAGTGACTTAGTTCCCAGGACACTCTTCACCCACATTCCTCAGCCTATTGCCTCTCCCGGACGGCAGCCAATCCATGCGCGACCCCTCTTGACAACTGACCTATCTCAGCGCGGCACCACTGACGTCATACTCACACACACTGCAGCTGACAAAAATCTTGCGGCTCGTCCGCTCCTCACTAAACCCATACAAACCCACACAAACTAATGCAAATTATTGCGAGCACCTTAAATGACAACACAAATCTGCTGGTTTACTACAGGAAGGGTAACACATTCGCTTCAGAACTTTACAGAGATTTCACTTGAAGCCTCAGCTGCTACTTTCTCCTTATCAGTTCCCGCATACGCAAGTAGAATTCGACCCGCAAGTTCTACTCTCGACTTGTCAATGGCTCCTTCTAGTGCACTTTAGAATTTGCCAAATCTCCATTGAAGGTTTCACACATACATTATGATTCAAACTTGACGTGTCAATCACGCCCGATTGACCTATTAAACCGCACAGATTAAAACAAAAACCCAAGCGTCTCCCACACTTGTCTACATACTCCGGAGTCTTAGACCTCGACAGGTCCGTACATAACAACCAACCACGTGGATAATTTTGAGCATTAAGCGCCACACTCAAATGAAGTACGCCAACTTCCCTGCTCTCATACTGTGGAGTACGCCCACTCCTACTAAACAACACATATTTGGCCTAAATACATACAAATTTCACAATCACCTGCAAAAGGCATAAGCTAAGCAAGCGCAGAAAACCTAAACCACAGACATTATGGCGCCAAGAACTTTCCCAACTCACTTAGGCAGGCTCTGAGATCCCGGGAAAGTCATGGTGGACTTAGAAACCCATCATACCTCCAATTTGCATTATCACAGAAAAACAAATTAAACAATGACTCTCCGTCCTAGGGCCCCCAAGGGCCAAACCGTCCCTCTGCTACCAGAACTGTTAATGCGTCCCTTTATGTCAATTTATACACATTAGGACTCGTTTTAGGCCAATGAATCTTTTGACCCAGTGGTGAGACACCGTAGGACGAGATAACTGATCAATATGTCAAGCAATATATCAATGATGTCACCAACATTTATCACCACAATACACTTTACTTTGGATAAAGACATTGATCAAACTGTCGACGCAACCATGACCTTTCAGCCATGAATAACCACACCCTTTGATAGAATTTTATGAATTTTATTCCCTATTGATTACAATCTACTAGCAGAAGTGTCAATCTCAGAACCAAGAAACATAAGAGCATAGTCACAGCATGGCAACTGTGATAAGATTTCATTAATGCGAGAATCACAAACATAAGAACATAACACGGTGTAAACATAGATCAGAATACAAAGAATATTACGTAAGTCTCAGTTCAGCATAGCGCAACGTCAGTCTTTGTCCATTTATGTCAGTCAGAGTGATCACCTATCCTAACCACTAATTAGCATCAGCATGTTGGGCTTCATGCAAAAATAATTTAGAACACCAATTTAGAAAACATCTAACTATGGCCTCTATTAAAAAATACAGCAGTTGGTACCTAGAAAGGAAAAGCAAGCAGACAGATTACAATAGCATTGTCATAATTACCCTCCAAGGATTTAGTCAGCACACAGGATCAGTCTTCGTCTTCAGGACATCAGTCGAATCATCATTCGTTTAACTTCATCTAGAGGACAAGGGACACTTCCCTCATAAGGAGGAGAAGCATAAAAGAGCAGTCTATGGGTGAGGATAGTTTATTAAGTCTCAAAGTCACCAAACAGAGTGACAAAGTTTCTGGATAAATCGACAGCATTCCCAACCTAGTTTCTCCGTCCCTTCTGTGTCATGAGTTTTTATCCCTTTTTCGTAACACCTTCCCCCAAAATTCTATTGGTCATTTACTATAACCACTATCTTTACCCTATCAAATTATACATTAGGTAATTTCAATTGTCACCACACGATAATTTACAACACTTTGATTGGTTTTCATAATTGACGTCTTCGTAGGTGGCACATCCGGGGTTACTTCACTGTTTTGGCACTTTTCTCGGGTCACAAGTTCCCTTTATCCATGGTCAAATGTCCTTGTACATTCTTTCATTTACTTTTGTTTCTATTTTGTATAAAAAGTTATACCAAAGCAGCAAGCATGCGAAAGGGAATGGAATCACAAAAGATACATGAATCTAACGAGTTGGAAGAAAAGAACATTTTGCAGGGTCATGGCCCTTTATGAGTTAGCACACTGAAAAACAGAGAAAAATGCTTAATATGAGAGCTAGGCAGCCGAGTCTACAACTTACGCTAACTTAAGGCCTATGAACTTTTAATACAAACGCGATATCATAAATGTTAATACAAATCATAGCATGAACAGTTTTACTTATCATTGTTAGCTTTACGTATATAATTTTGACCACACACGTTATAGTCAAATTTTCAGATGCATATTTTAAGCATTACTCTAATTATTATCGTTTTCTATGCAGCATTATTGATCTTTAATATAAGCATTTCACGTCTAGTATATGTAATATTTAAACTAGGCTCTCTCACCATCAATGGCTTTCATGGATGTGATGAACTCCACCTTCTACCTAATCCAGGGAATGGGAGGTTCTCTTTTGTTTTTTAGAAACTTAGCTGGTGGATCAAACTCATAGCGTCAATACGAGCTTACAACAGTATCAAAACAAAGCAATTTAGGAACAGTTGTAGGTGTTTTCTATCAAATTAAACTCATCCGGTGGAATCTTTGATAAGATATCTTGCAGCTCTTCCTCTAGGTTTTGCTTGCAACTCTTCCTCGCTACTCTTCCTCGAGGTTCTTCTTGCAGCTCTTTCTCATGGCTTCACCTCGTTCGCACACCGGTTTCTTCGCATTGTCTTCACACGCCACCAGAATTTGCCAGGATGTCACTGCACAGAAGTAAGTAATGTTGTTGACATTTAAATACTGTGCAATTTTTAAATGGTTGACAAAAAAAGCCAAAATGCTCATAAATAAAGTTAACACCTAGTTGACAGCTAGGAGTTCCAAGGAAATAAATACGATCTAGTATGAATACATTTTAAAAAATGAAATAGGTTCTCAGGAGGTAATCTGTTCCTGTGCTGCACTTGATGACGGGGCACCTCCTTCACTCGTCACCTTTTGTTGCACCCCAGATGTATAATAAATCCAATCCAGCTGTATAGAAAAGAGTTTAATCAATAGCACAGCAAAAAGTCCTGGAAGCTGGACAGTTCAAGATCCACTGCTTTTCCACCTGCATTCCATGATCAACATTCTCATGGAATGCATAATGCAGAGCAAAACATAACATAGGCCTGTGCACATGATGTGCCAGAAATAGAATGATTGTGTGGTATTGTGGCATTCATCTCCTATGTGCTGATTTATTAAGAATGTGCTCCTGATGTCCTATTTATATGAGCCAGTAGTATGGAGGGCTCTAGAATGATGTGGATTATTTTGATATAGAGAAAATATTCTTTATGTTTGGTATTATAAGAAGTGACATTGGGTGTTAAGCAATGTAGTATATGATAGGGTGTGAGTAAAAGTGTTCCTCTAAGTGAGTAGAATGTGTAGTTGGATGTAGAATAATGGTTTTTCATCTGATTATATGAGTTTCAGGTTCTGTTGGGATATAAATCCCTGCATCACACACAAAGTCAATTCCTACAAATTATTTGATATCAGGACAAGGTAAGGTGTTGTTTGACAGACAATGGGTACCCTACTTTCTTTACCATGGTGAACAGCTTGTAGCAGTATTGAATATATTTTTGTAGATACTATGTGGATTCTTGATTAGCAGTAATTTATTTTTGAGGTACTAACTTTTTCATGTTGGCACGTGCACTACTATAAATGGGTGTTTCAATCTTGGCATACTTAGTAGCATGAGTCCTTAAGAACGCAAGATGGGGTTTGTCACTTTTTCGGTGTTATGAAAAACATGCAAATCACAAGTGCAATGTAAATGTGAATTGTATTTTACACAGGTGATATTATTGTTGTGCTTAGGTATTCATGGTTTACCAGTAAATTGCTATGTTATTATTATTCATGTTGTCACTTTCACTATGCCACTATAGCTAGGATGACCAGATATCAAAAAACAATAACCAGACTGTTGGAAATGGCCTTTCTGCATGGTCACCCCAAACTGTTTGCCTTCCTCCTTCTCTTTTTCTGACCTCATTTTAGCTGACTATAGGACTTTGCACACTTTATCACTGCTAATCAGTGCCAAAGTCATATGCTTTCTCCCTAAAACATGGTGACATTGGCTCATACCCAATTGGCATATTTAATTTACTTGTAAGTCCCTAGCAAAGTGCACTACATGTGCTCAGGGCCTATAAATTAAATACTACTAGTGGGCCTGCAGCACTGGTTGTGCCACCCACATAGGTAGCCCTTAACCATGTCTTGGGCATGCCACTGCAAGGCCTGTGTATGTAGTTTTACTGCCACTTTGAATTGGCATTTAAAAGTAATTGCCAAACCTTAAACTCCCCTTTGTCTACATATAAGTCACCCCTAAGGTAGGCCCTAGGTAACCCATAGGGCAGGGTGCTATGTAGGTAAAAGGCAGGACATGCACTTGTGTAGTTTATATGTCCTGGTAGTGGAAAACTTCTAAATTCGTTTTCCACTACTGTGAGGCCTGCTCCTTTCATGGTATAGCATTAGGGCTACCCTCATATACTGTTTGAGTGGTAGATTCTGATCTGGAAGGGGTAAACAGGTCACATTTAGTGAGGCCAAAATGGTAATAGAAAATACGGCTTATTGGTGAAATTGGATATAATATTCTAGAAATGCCACTTTTAGACAGTGAGTATTTCTCTACAATAAAATCCTTCTGTGCCTTTCAGCCTGTCTCCAGTCCATGTCTGGCAGGGCTGATTGACAGCTCCTTTGTGCATTTCACCCAGACAACCACAAACACAGGATGCTTTGTCACACCTGCACATATCTGCATACTGAATGGGTCTTCCTAGGCTGGAAGGGTGGAGGACCTGGCACTTACATTTCAAAGGACAGGGGCCTGCCCTCACACAATGGACTCCCAAACCCCCTACTGGGACCCTAGCAGACAGGATGGAACTGAAAGGGGACCTTGTGCACTTCTAAGCCACTCTTTGAAGTCTCCCCCACTTCAAAGGCACATTTGGGTATATAAACTGGGTCCCTGACCCTACCAACTCAGACACTTCTTGAAAAGATAACTCCTGGGGAAGGAACTCTGAACCAGAACCTGCAACCGGCTAAGAGAAGCTGCCTGGCTGCCCAGAGGACTCACGTGACTGCTTTACTGTAAAGGTCTGCTGCCTTACTGTTGTCCTACTGCCTTGCTGCCCTATGGCTCTGCTGAGAAGTGCTCTCAAAGGGCTTGGATTGAGCTCATGTTTCCTGAAGTCTCAGGGCCAAAAAGACTTAGGCGGTCATTATGAACACAGCGGTAAACACCGCTGACTGCCGTGGTGACAGTGAACAGAAGACCGCCATTGGTGGTGAACAGAAATCCACCATATAATGAACCAAAATTCAGGTTCCGACAAAAATCACCAGTACACCAGTCTCCGCCAGGACCTTTTCGGTGGAAATCCTGGACCACCCATGACACCACCGCCGAGCACACCCACACCCCGCCCTCCAAATAATGATGCACAAATCACCTTGGGGGTCAGTGGAGGCTGAATGACCATTGGCGGTGCAGCCCGCCACGGGCAACAAGTGGACCCAACAGTAAGAAGTGCACACATTGGAAAAGTTAGAAACCCACACACCTGACCCACATCCACAACACCATAAAACACTCACAGACACAGCCCACAATCCTTTGCAACAAAAGTAGGCCAGGGAAGACAAAGAGCACCAGAACCAGACACCGAACACCACAATCCATGATACTCATACTCAACCACACAAGAGCACTCTTACTGAGAACCACAACAGACACCAGTCACGACACTCACCATGGCATCCCCCAAACACCCACGCTTCACAGAAAGTGAGCTAAGGACCATGGTGGACGAAATCATTAAGGTCGAGCCACAACTATTCGGGGCTTAGGTACAGCACACACCCATCGCAAGGAAGATGGAGCTATGGCAGACCATTGTCAACAGAGTCAATGCAGTGGGACACCATCCATGCGCCAGGGAGGACATCCACAAGAGATGGAATGATCTGTGGGAGAAGGTCAGGACCATGACATCCAGGCACCACATTGCAGTCCAGAAGACTGGGAGAGGATCACCACCAACACCACCCGAATACACTGACTGGGAGGGAAAGGTACTGGCCATCCTGCACCCTGAGGGACTCACTGGACTCACTGGAGGAATGGACTTGGATAAGTCATCTACATTTACCCCATATCCATCACACCTGGAATGCATGCACCACCCCACCCCTCCATCACCCACCAGAACCACTACCCCACCCAGGCCACAATCACTAAATCCTGTCAGCCTGCGTTCCCACAAACCCACTAACAGACCCACATCCCTCCCCCTGTGAACAGCCATCCACCCCTGCAAGGAAACACACTGGCCTATAACACCCACAATGCACCTCCACATCATAAGCTAAAAGCAATGCTAACCTCACCAAAGCATCCTGCATGGCCCCAAAGTGTGTAAGCTGTACAAACCCGCCCAGGCGCCTGCCCCCCATCCGACCATGCAAATGTTACAGACATGTCCATTTTCCCCAACAGGCACCACTACCCATGCCACTTTGATGGACAGAAAAGGAGTGCCTGTGCCCCATAGGGAGACAGAGGCACCTCACAGGACACTGGGGATGGAACCCTGGACAATGATGAGCAGGCTGGCCCCTCACACAGTCCTGGAGTGTCACCATCTAGCAGCCCCACCCAGGATACCACTGACACCCCTACCACCCAGCCAATAACATCAGGCCAGGGCAACAGTCCACACACCTGTGTATCCAGGCCACACACTGGTGGAGCACAACTACAGAGGCCACAGTCACCCCCTGCCAACAGGCAGGAAGACAGTGGCCCCAGTACCAGTGGCACCGCCAGACCTGTGCAGGAGACACAGGCACAGGGGGTAGGCCCAGTGGCAGGGCATCACTGGCCCAGGGGGGAGTGTGAGAAAGTAGCCTCTTTCTAGCCTTGGTACCCCCACTTTTGGCCTGTTTGTGAGTGTATGTCAGGGTGTTTTCACTGTCTCACTGGGATCCTGCTAGCCAGGGCCCAGTGCTCATAGTGAAAACCCTATGTTTTCAGTATGTTTGTTATGTGTCACTGGGACCCTGCTAGTCAGGACCCCAGTGCTCATAAGTTTGTGGCCTATATGTGTGTGTTCCCTGTGTGGTGCCTAACTGTCTCACTGAGGCTCTGCTAACCAGAACCTCAGTGGTTATGCTCTCTCATTTATTTCAAATTGTCACTGACAGGCTAGTGACCAATTTTACCAATTTACATTGGCTTACTGGAACACCCTTATAATTCCCTAGTATATGGTACTGAGGTACCCAGGGTATTTGGGGTTCCAGGAGATCCCTATGGGCTGCAGCATTTCTTTTGCCACCGATAGGGAGCTCTGACAATTCTTACACAGGCCTGCCACTGCAGCCTGAGTGAAATAACGTCCACGTTATTTCACAGCCATTTTACACTGCACTTAAGTAACTTATAAGTCACCTATATGTCTAACCTTTACCTGGTAAAGGTTAGGTGCAAAGTTACTTAGTGTGAGGGCACCCTGGCACTAGCCAAGGTGCCCCCACATTGTTCAGAGCCAATTCCCTGAACTTTGTGAGTGCGGGGACACCATTACACGCGTGCACTACATATAGGTCACTACCTATATGTAGCTTCACAATGGTAACTCCGAATATGGCCATGTAACATGTCTATGATCATGGAATTGCCCCCTCTATGCCATCCTGGCATAGTTGGCACAATCCCATGATCCCAGTGGTCTGTAGCACAGACCCTGGTACTGCCAAACTGCCCTTCCTGGGGTTTCACTGCAGCTGCTGCTGCTGCCAACCCCTCAGACAGGCAGCTGCCCTCCTGGGGTCCAGCCAGGCCTGGCCCAGGATGGCAGAACAAAGAACTTCCTCTGAGAGAGGGTGTGACACCCTCTCCCTTTGGAAAATGGTGTGAAGGCAGGGGAGGAGTAGCCTCCCCCAGCCTCTGGAAATGCTTTGTTGGGCACAGAGGTGCCCAATTCTGCATAAGCCAGTCTACACCGGTTCAGGGGACCCCTTAGCCCTGCTCTGGCGCGAAACTGGACAAAGGAAAGGGGAGTGACCACTCCCCTGACCTGCACCTCCCCTGGGAGGTGTCCAGAGCTCCTCCAGTGTGCTCCAGACCTCTGCCATCTTGGAAACAGAGGTGCTGCTGGCACACTGGACTGCTCTGAGTGGCCAGTGCCACCAGGTGACGTCAGAGACTCCTTCTGATAGGCTCCTTCAGGTGTTAGTAGCCTATCCTCTCTCCTAGGTAGCCAAACCCTCTTTTCTGGCTATTTAGGGTCTCTGTCTCTGGGGAAACTTCAGATAACCAATGCAAGAGCTCATCCGAGTTCCTCTGCATCTCTCTCTTCACCTTCTGATAAGGAATCGACTGCTGACCGCGCTGGAAGCCTGCAAACCTGCAACATAGTAGCAAAGACGACTACTGCAACTCTGTAACGCTGATCCTGCTGCCTTCTCGACTGTTTTCCTGCTTGTGCATGCTGTGGGGGTAGTCTGCCTCCTCTCTGCACCAGAAGTTCCGAAGAAATCTCCCGTGGGTCGACGGAATCTTCCCCCTGCAACCGCAGGCACCAAAAAGCTGCATTACCGGTCCCTTGGGTCTCCTCTCAGCACGACGAGCGAGGTCCCTCGAATCCAGCAACTCTGTCCAAGTGACCCCCACAGTCCAGTGACTCTTCAGTCCAAGTTTGGTGGAGGTAAGTCCTTGCCTCACCTCGCTGGGCTGCATTGCTGGGAACCGTCACTTTGCAGCTACTCCGGCCCCTGTGCACTTCCGGCGGAAATCCTTTGTGCACAGCCAAGCCTGGATCCACGGCACTCTAACCTGCATTGCACGACTTTCTAAGTTGGTCTCCGGCGACGTGGGACTCCTTTGTGCAACTTCGGTGAGCACCGTTTCACGCATCCTTGTAGTGCCTGTTTCTGGCACTTTTCCGGGCGTTACCTGCTTCAGTGAGGGCTCTTTGTCTTGCTCGACGTCCCCTCTCTCTTCAGGTCCAATTTGCGACCTCCTGATCCCTCCTGGGCCCCAGCAGCGTCCAAAAACGCCAAACGCACGATTTGCAACTAGCAAGGCTTGTTGGCGTCCTTTTGGCGGAAAAACACTTCTGCACGACTCTCCAAGGTGAGAGGGATCCGTCCACCAAAGGAAAAGTCTCTAGCCCTTTTCGTTCCTGCAGAAACCTCAGCTTCTTCTGTCCAGTAGAAGCTTCTTTGCACCCGCAGCTGGCATTTCCTGGGCATCTGCCCATCTCCGACTTGCTTGTGACTTTTGGACTTGGTCCCCTTGTTCCACAGGTACCCTAGATTGGAAATCCACAGTTGTTGCATTGCTGGTTTGTGTCTTTCCTGCATTATTCCTCTAACACGACTACTTTGTCCTTAGGGGAACTTTAGTGCACTTTGCACTCACTTTTCAGGGTCTTGGGGAGGGTTATTTTTCTAACTCTCACTATTTTCTAATAGTCCCAGCGACCCTCTACAAGGTCACATAGGTTTGGGGTCCATTCGTGGTTCGCATTCCACTTTTGGAGTATATGGTTTGTGTTGCCCCTATCCCTATGTTTCCCCATTGCATCCTATTGTAACTATACATTGTTTGCACTGTTTTCTAAGACTATACTGCATATTTTTGCTATTGTGGATATATATCTTGTGTATATTTCCTATCCTCTCACTGAGGGTACACTCTAAGATACTTTGGCATATTGTCATAAAAATAAAGTGCCTTTATTTTTAGTATAACTGTGTATTGTGTTTTCTTATGCTATTGTGCATATGACACTAGGTGGTACTGTAGTAGCTTCACACGTCTCCTAGTTCAGCCTAAGCTGCTCTGCTAAGCTACCATTATCTATCAGCCTAAGCTGCTAGACACCCTATACACTAATAAGGGATAACTGGGTCTGGTGCAAGGTGCAAGTACCCCTTGGTACTCACTACAAGCCTGTCCAGCCTCCTAAATTGGTTGTGCAGTGGTGGGATAAGTGCTTTGAGACTACTTACCACTCTTGTCATTGTACTTTTCATAAGAGAAAAATATACAAAACAAGGTCAGTGTATATACACATAGCCAAAAAGTTTTGCATTTCCTCTTTTCACTCTTTTCTAAGTGCTGAAAAGTACTTCTAACTTTCTAAAAAGTTCTAAAAAGTTTAAAAAGTTTTTTTCTCTGTCTTTCTAAAAGCTCTGACAAACTTTTTATCTTTTACTATCACTTTAACTCTCTCTAAAAATGTCTGGCACAGGCCAAAATGTTGATCTGTCCAAACTTGCATATGACAACCTTAGCTGGAAAAGAGCAAGGAGTCTCTGTATAGAGAGAGGTTTGAGTGTAGGGAAGAATCCTTCCTTGGAACTGTTACTTAACATGCTTAGAGAACAGGATAAGGCCATAGGTGCCTCATCTGTTGAAAAAGTACCTAATAGTTCCCAATCTGATTCAGGGACTCCCCCAGGAAAAGATTCAGGAAAGAAACTTCCTAGCCTGCCCATTACTAGACAGTCTAGCATAGTTGGTAATGATGATGAGCCACACCATACAAATAGTGTTGTCTCACATCATAGCAAAAGCGTTTATTCTCACCATACTGGTAGTAATGTTTCTGTTAGACAAGCTGTTAGGGTGGCTTCTGTAAGGGACAGGTCTCCTTCTGTTCATTCCCATCATACCTCTGTATCTAGGAATGTCCCTCCCACCAACCCTGATGACAGAATGTTAGAGAGGGAACTCAATAAGTTGAGGGTGGAACAAACCAGACTGAAGCTTAAAAAGCAACAGCTTGATTTGGATAGACAGTCTTTTGAATTAGAGAAGGAAAGACAGAAGTTGGGTTTAGAAACCCATGGTGGCAGCAGCAGTATTCCCCATAGTCATCCTGCAAAAGAGCATGATTCCAGGAATCTGCATAAGATAGTTCCCCCTTATAAGGAGGGGGATGACATTAACAAGTGGTTTGCTGCACTTGAGAGGGCCTGTGTTGTACAGGATGTCCCTCAAAGGCAGTGGGCTGCTATCCTATGGCTATCATTTAGTGGAAAAGGTAGGGATAGGCTCCTTACTGTGAAAGAAAATGATGCTAATAATTTCCAAGTTCTTAAGAATGCACTCCTGGATGGTTATGGCTTAACCACTGAACAGTACAGGATAAAGTTCAGAGAGACCAAAAAGGAGTCTTCACAAGACTGGGTTGATTTCATTGACCATTCAGTGAAGGCCTTGGAGGGGTGGTTACATGGCAGTAAAGTTACTGATTATGAAAGCCTGTATAACACAATCCTGAGAGAGCATATACTTAATAATTGTGTGTCTGATTTGTTGCACCAGTACCTGGTAGACTCTGATCTGACCTCTCCCCAAGAATTGGGAAAGAAGGCAGACAAATGGGTCAGAACAAGGATGAACAGAAAAGTTCATACAGGGGGTGACAAAGATGGCAATAAGAAGAAAGATGGTGAAAAATCTCAAGATAAGCATGGGGATAAGGGTAAAACCAAAGATCCCACTTCAAATCTTAAACACTCTTCAGAGGGTGGGGATAAAACGAATTCTTCCTCTTCTTCTCAACCTACACAATTTAAAAAGCCTTGGTGCTTTGTGTGTAAAAACAGAGGCCATAGGCCAGGGGATAAGTCCTGTCCAGGTAAACCCCCTGAGCCTACCACCACTAATACATCAAGCTCTAGTGCCCCTAGCAGTAGTGGTACTAGTGGTGGGACTGCTGGCAACAGTCAAGTTAAGGGTGTAGTTGGGTTCACTTTTGGGTCCATAGTAGAAACTGGGGTAGTCAGTCCCAAGACAGTTTCTGTCACACCTAGTGGCATTGGCCTTGCCACACTGGCTGCTTGTCCCCTTACAATGGATAAGTACAGGCAGACAGTTTCAATAAATGGTGTTGAGGCCTTGGCCTACAGGGACACAGGTGCCAGTATCACTTTGGTGACTGAAAACCTAGTGCACCCTGATCAACACATCATTGGACAACAGTATAAGATTATTGATGTCCATAACTCCACTAAGTTTCTTCCCTTAGCTATAATTCAGTTTAGTTGGGGTGGAGTTACTGGCCCTAAGCAGGTGGTGGTATCACCTAGCTTACCTGTAGACTGTCTCTTAGGTAATGACCTAGAGGCCTCAGGTTGGGCTGATGTAGAGTTTTATGCCCATGCAGCCATGCTGGGCATCCCTGAGGAATTGTTCCCTCTCATTTCTACTGAAATGAAAAAGCAAAGGAGAGAAGGCCTGAAAACTCAGGATCCCTCTCCATCAACAGGTAAAAAGGGTATCACAGTATCCCCTAACCACCCTACCATTCAGGATACCATTCCTGTGGTGGGAGAAACCTCTCCTGGGGTGGCACCTGTTCCAAGGGAATCATCAGTTGGCAAAACTGTACTCCCTGAGGTGGAAGTACCTCTCTGTGGGATAACTAACATTGGTGAGAAAAAGAGCACCATTTTAGTTAACATGGAGCATCCCTCCAACCCTCCCAGAGAAACTTTAGTGCAGAAACTCTGCACTGCCTCACAACACTTAGGACAGCATCCCTGCCCTAGTGTGGAGCTCATAGGACAGCATCCCTGCCCTGCTCCAACCCAAGAGAAACAGCATCCCTGTTCTCTCTTCCAGCCATATGGACAAAGTTTTTGCCCAGCTATGGCTTTTCTGAGACAGCATCCCTGTCTGGCATTTCCATCATTACAAATAGGTTCAGTGGACAATTCCCACTGCTCTAAACTAAAACTTACTGATAGAAACTCTGAAAATACATCTTCACATTGTTGCTTAGCTAAAAAACTTCAAACAGGGTGGTTTACATCCCCACAGGGAAGTAACCATATAGTGGATGATAAAGGGAGTAACCAGTCTATTGCAGAGCTACTCTCTACTTATCACCACTTAGACAATAAAGTCTCAACTGGCCAAGGTTAGCCTTATTGTCCTTCGTTTGGGGGGGGGGTTGTGTGAGAAAGTAGCCTCTTTCTAGCCTTGGTACCCCCACTTTTGGCCTGTTTGTGAGTGTATGTCAGGGTGTTTTCACTGTCTCACTGGGATCCTGCTAGCCAGGGCCCAGTGCTCATAGTGAAAACCCTATGTTTTCAGTATGTTTGTTATGTGTCACTGGGACCCTGCTAGTCAGGACCCCAGTGCTCATAAGTTTGTGGCCTATATGTGTGTGTTCCCTGTGTGGTGCCTAACTGTCTCACTGAGGCTCTGCTAACCAGAACCTCAGTGGTTATGCTCTCTCATTTATTTCAAATTGTCACTGACATGCTAGTGACCAATTTTACCAATTTACATTGGCTTACTGGAACACCCTTATAATTCCCTAGTATATGGTACTGAGGTACCCAGGGTATTGGGGTTCCAGGAGATCCCTATGGGCTGCAGCATTTCTTTTGCCACCCATAGGGAGCTCTGACAATTCTTACACAGGCCTGCCACTGCAGCCTGAGTGAAATAACGTCCACGTTATTTCACAGCCATTTTACACTGCACTTAAGTAACTTATAAGTCACCTATATGTCTAACCTTTACCTGGTAAAGGTTAGGTGCAAAGTTACTTAGTGTGAGGGCACCCTGGCACTAGCCAAGGTGCCCCCACATTGTTCAGAGCCAATTCCCTGAACTTTGTGAGTGCGGGGACACCATTACACACGTGCACTACATATAGGTCACTACCTATATGTAGCTTCACAATGGTAACTCCGAATATGGCCATGTAACATGTCTATGATCATGGAATTGCCCCCTCTATGCCATCCTGGCATAGTTGGCACAATCCCATGATCCCAGTGGTCTGTAGCACAGACCCTGGTACTGCCAAACTGCCTTTCCTGGGGTTTCACTGCAGCTGCTGCTGCTGCCAACCCCTCAGACAGGCAGCTGCCCTCCTGGGGTCCAGCCAGGCCTGGCCCAGGATGGCAGAACAAAGAACTTCCTCTGAGAGAGGGTGTGACACCCTCTCCCTTTGGAAAATGGTGTGAAGGCAGGGGAGGAGTAGCCTCCCCCAGCCTCTGGAAATGCTTTGTTGGGCACAGAGGTGCCCAATTCTGCATAAGCCAGTCTACACCGGTTCAGGGGACCCCTTAGCCCTGCTCTGGCGTGAAATTGGACAAAGGAAAGGGGAGTGACCACTCCCCTGACCTGCACCTCCCCTGGGAGGTGTCCAGAGCTCCTCCAGTGTGCTCCAGACCTCTGCCATCTTGGAAACAGAGGTGCTGCTGGCACACTGGACTGCTCTGAGTGGCCAGTGCCACCAGGTGACGTCAGAGACTCCTTCTGATAGGCTCCTTCAGGTGTTAGTAGCCTATCCTCTCTCCTAGGTAGCCAAACCCTCTTTTCTGGCTATTTAGGGTCTCTGTCTCTGGGGAAACTTCAGATAACCAATGCAAGAGCTCATCCGAGTTCCTCTGCATCTCTCTCTTCACCTTCTGATAAGGAATCGACTGCTGACCGCGCTGGAAGCCTGCAAACCTGCAACATAGTAGCAAAGACGACTACTGCAACTCTGTAACGCTGATCCTGCCGCCTTCTCAACTGTTTTCCTGCTTGTGCATGCTGTGGGGGTAGTCTGCCTCCTCTCTGCACCAGAAGTTCCGAAGAAATCTCCCGTGGGTCGACGTAATCTTCCCCCTGCAACCGCAGGCACCAAAAAGCTGCATTACCGGTCCCTTGGGTCTCCTCTCAGCACGACGAGCGAGGTCCCTCGAATCCAGCAACTCTGTCCAAGTGACCCCCACAGTCCAGTGACTCTTCAGTCCAAGTTTGGTGGAGGTAAGTCCTTGCCTCACCTCGCTGGGCTGCATTGCTGGGAACCGCGACTTTGCAGCTACTTTGGCCCCTGTGCACTTCCGGCAGAAATCCTTTGTGCACAGCCAAGCCTGGGTCCACGGCACTCTAACCTGCATTGCACGACTTTCTAAGTTGGTCTCCGGCGACGTGGGACTCCTTTGTGCAACTTCGGCGAGCACCGTTTCATGCATCCTTGTAGTGCCTGTTTCTGGCACTTCTCCAGGAGCTACCTGCTTCAGTAAGGGCTCTTTGTCTTGCTCGACGTCCCCTCTCTCTTCAGTTCCAATTTGCGACCTCCTGGTCCCTCCTGGACCCCAGCAGCATCCAAAAACGCCAAACGCACGATTTGCAACTAGCAAGGCTTGTTGGCGTCCTGTTGGCAGGAAAATACGTTTGCACGACTCTTCAAGGCGAGTGGGATCCGTCCACCAAAGGGGAAGTCTCTAGCACTTTTCGTTCCTGCAGAAACCTCAGCTTCTTCTGTCCAGTAGAAGCTTCTTTGCACCCGCAGCTGGCATTTCCTGGGCATCTGCCCATCTCCGACTTGCTTGTGACTTTTGGACTTGGTCCCCTTGTTCCACAGGTACCCTAGATTGGAAATCCACAGTTGTTGCATTGCTGGTGTGTGTCTTTCCTGCATTATTCCTCTAACACGACTACTTTGTCCTTAGGGGAACTTTAGTGCACTTTGCACTCACTTTTCAGGGTCTTGGGGAGGGTTATTTTTCTAACTCTCACTATTTTCTAATAGTCCCAGCGACCCTCTACAAGGTCACATAGGTTTGGGGTCCATTTGTGGTTCGCATTCCACTTTTGGAGTATATGGTTTGTGTTGCCCCTATCCCTATGTTTCCCCATTGCATCCTATTGTAACTATACATTGTTTGCACTGTTTTCTAAGACTATACTGCATATTTTTGCTATTGTGTATATATATCTTGTGTATATTTCCTATCCTCTCCCTGAGGGTACACTCTAAGATACTTTGGCATATTGTCATAAAAATAAAGTGCCTTTATTTTTAGTATAACTGTGTATTGTGTTTTCTTATGATATTGTGCATATGACACTAGGTGGTACTGTAGTAGCTTCAAGCGTCTCCTAGTTCAGCCTAAGCTGCTCTGCTAAGCTACCATTATCTATCAGCCTAAGCTGCTAGACACCCTATACACTAATAAGGGATAACTGGGCCTGGTGCAAGGTGCAAGTACCCCTTGGTACTCACTACAAGCCAGTCCAGCCTCCTACAGGGAGGTCACAGGATGGATGCAGCAGCCCACGATGTGAGCTCCTGGGAGCCTACCACTATACCCAAGACAGATTGGCCCAAATAGTATCCACCCTGGAGCAGAGTCAGAGGATGCACTAAGCACACCACCAAGAGGCCAAAGGGAAACTGCATAATGCCACAATGGCCAGCATAGCAGGTGCGCTGCAGCAGCTTGTCCAAACACAGGCTGAGGCCCACACAAAACAGGAAGCCCTCACTACAGCACAGGAGACAGACCAGACAATACGAGCATCAGCAGCAACCTCACATGTACTACCTTCTGAGGAAATACAGGGGACATCCATCTCATCCCCTACAGGCCAACAACAGGAGCCGAAAGGGACACTCAGGCCAAGATCTGGGACAAGAACACCTGCCAAGAACAAGGCCCCCTCTAAGAAGAGACTTTAAAAACAATTGTCCACCAACTATCCCACACAATCAACCACCAAACAGTGCTACCAAGAATGAAAAACACATATTAGCATTGATGGACCTGCCAATACTGACAACAATGCTGTCACCATGGTGCCATGTCTGATAACCACCATTGACCCACTGCACCCACTGTAATTTGTACGATTTTATCCCTGCACCAAATAAAACACATATCACACCTGTTACAATGTCCCCTGTCATAATGTGTGAACAAAGTGAGTTATGTATGTAACCGGTTGACAACTCCTTTATTTGTACCTGAGTAGCAATGATTGCACCACTCGCCTTACATGTTGTCCTGCCTAAATCTGTTTTGAGACAAATTCATAAAATTGTGTTCTGTCCTTTGCAGACCTGGACACAGTGGCAAGTTATATATTACAAACTCCTCCCCTAGATGACAAGGTACACTGACAGTATGGTGCACAGACACCAATCACATCCAATTGTCCCAAATAGTTACTGGAAGTAGAGTTCTATCAGTTGGGTCCTGGAATTGACATCTTCCCCTTCCTCATCCTCACCATCACTCTCTTTCCCTCTCTGAGGAAGCTGGTCTGGATATACAGCACCATCCTCCTCCAAGAGGGGGATAGAATTTCTCACAGCCACATTGTGCAGCATGTAGCAGGCCACCACTATTCTACACACCTTATCAGGCCCATAGGCCAGGGAACCGACAGGGATATGTAGACAACGAAATCTAGCCTTCAGGAGACCTATTGTGCGCTCTATCACCCTCCTAGTCATCCATGGGGTCCATGGGCCTCATTGTAATTCATATCTGCATCTGTCCCAGGATTCCTCACTGGTGCCAGGAGCCAACGTAAGTTGGGATAGCCAGAATCACCTAGAAAAAGGTTAACACAACTTAAAATGACAATCCTCAGAGGCAGACAGGCTGTCTGTCTGCAAGGTGGCAATAAGTGACAGAAACACCTACCTATGATCCACCCTCTTTCCTCTTGTAGTTGTTCCATCTTCTGTGGCACACTACTGTTCCTCAGCACAAATAAATCATGGACTGAACCAGGGAACATAGCATTCACACGTGTGATGTACTGGTCTGCAGTACATACCAATTGAATGTTCATGGAGTGAAAGTTCTTCCTCTTTCTGTACACCTGTTCACTCACTCTTGGGGGATTATAGGTATGTGGGTGCCATCAATGGCACCTATCACATGGTATATGTTGGCAAAGGCAAGAAGTCCAACTTGATGCCAGGGAGGTCAGTACTTTGGGGAAACCTCAAATAGGACTGCAGGTGTCATACAAATGCATTCAGGAATCTTGTCAGTATAATGCTAAACATAGGCTGTGAAAAACCATCACCCATGCCCACTGTCACTTGAAATGAGCCTGTGGCCAGGAAATGGAGTGCAGAAAGCACCTGCACTTCAGTAGGGATGGCATGCTGATTACGATTTCCCAGAGTCAGTGCAGGATCCAGTAATGCACAAAGTTCAAGAATAGTTGCACGGGTGAGTCTGTAATTGATAATGATGTTACGCTCCACCATGGTCTGCAAATCCACAAGTGGTCTCTACACCGATGGGGCCCTTCCTTGCCGCAGGGGGTCTGTACCTAGGAGGATTTGGAAACACGTGTGAGGAACACACATACATGGGCACAATTTGTCCGTCATTGAGCACTGCTGCCTTGATTGTCGCAACACAAATGCATAATGTGTATGACATAACATCAACTTGGCCACAATGATAGATCAGGGCTTGTCAGGTGAGGCAATGTTAATTGTCACATGCCTATGTGTGTTTGGGGAACAGTAAGGCCTGCATTGTGCAGATGGGACTTTTATAACTGTGTAGTTTTGCCAAAATGTCTACCTCCTGTAATCCTGAACTATCGTTGTGGAAGTGATCTCATACCGCTAGCAGTTGACGTAACAGCGTAAGGTGGTGTTTGCCGCCATCCGCAAATTCATTGGTTAACATGGATGTCAATGGGGAATCTTAGCGTATCATGATCGCTGCCGGCATTGATGGTGCACACCGCCGTGGTGCGTACACGAACTCGTCACTCCAACTTCACTTGACTCCCTGATCTCGTGCAAGCAGGTACTCCACTGAGTGTACTGTTGTGTCCTGCCTCTGGTCATGGAAGTGGCACGTGTTGCAGGGGAAAGGGCCCCGGCCTTCACCCAAGAGAAATTGGAGAGGTTCGTGGACGGGGTCCTGCCCCTGTATGTCAAGCTCTACATATCGGCCAGAGATACAGGTGACTAGGAGGATTGGGGGCCATGGATGTGTGTAATGGTTGGTGTTGGCAGCATACATGTGTGCACCTCCGACCCTGGATAGGCCAGGGTTCCTGACATGCTGCGTGTGTATGTGCTGTTAGTCCGTTTGTACTGTCCGTCCCATATTGGACATATAGCCAGCTGTATGCACTTGGCCAGTGCTTGACCTCTGTGTTACCTTTTTGTGTGTCCCTTTTAGGTAAGCGCCCAACAAAATAGGGCACTTTGGCATGCCATCGCCAAGGAGGTGCGTACCCTGAGGGTCTACAACCGGCAGAGCACCCACTGCAGGAAGAGGTGGGAGGACCTGCGGCACTGGGTGCGAAAAATCTACGAGGCCCAGCTGGAGAAGTCCTACCAACGGGGAAGGGGTGCCTGTCGGGCATTGACCACCCTTTTGCTATGCATCCTGGCGGTGGCGTACCCAGACCTGGTTGGGCGCTTGAAGACTGCACAACAGTCACAAGGAGGTGAGTACATATACCATATATTGGACCGTTGATGGCTGTCTGTGTGTGCATTTGGGTTTCTGCTGCTTAGTTGTAGGGACTCTGACTGATGTCCATCTACATTAGGGCCCCCGTGGGGGGTAGGGGATGTTTTGGTCAGGTCTCCTACACGTCAGTTCCTTAAGTTGTTTGGGGAATGGCTGTAGAGCAGTGTTCTGGGCAATAGTCAGGGACATTGCCATGGGTATAGCGGTAGGTGCTGCCTGTTTGTGGGTCTTCTGGGTGGCTGTATGTATGAACCACTATGTTCACTCCATTCAGCTATTTACAAATGTCTCTGCTTTTTTGTCTCCCCATCTCTGTTCTCTTGTGTTGTCTGTGTACATCAGCATCATCTGGCAAGGGAGCTGAGGCATCAGCGAGTGGGGATGCAACAGCCCACGGATCCTCAGAGGAAGAGTTGTCCGACGCCAAGGGGACCAGTGGGCTGGAGGGCAAGGGAAGTTCCACGGGGGAGGCAACTACCACTGGAGGTAGTGACTCCGATACCTCCTCCGATGGGGGGCTCCCTGGTGGTGGCGGACCCTAGTGGGCCCACACCTACTGTGACATCTTACGGGACCCCCCATTCCATCACTGCCCTCCCATTTGCTCCCCACTGAGTTGCCCATGCCCGTTCACCCTGAAGGGTGGGCATCTCCTTTGCCCCAGGCACCTCTTCCCCTGCCCCAGTCAGCCTGTTACCCTCATGGAGGAGGCTATTGACCTCCTGAGAACCATCTCTGTAGGGCAGATAACCATCGTTAAGGCTATCCAGGGGCTGGCATCAGAGATGCAGCAGACCAATGGCTATCTGGATGGCATTCAAGGTGCCGTGTCTGGCCTACAGAGATCTTTTCAGGCTCTAGCCTCGTCTTGGACGGCAGCCAGTGTCTCTGGTCATTCCGTCCCCCCTCCAACCTCCTCTACCCCTTCCAGCACCCCACTCCCTTTACCCGTCCAAAGCACACATTCTGACACACAGTCACACACCTCAACACACAAGAAGCACACTTCCAAACACAAGCACCACACCTCCACAACAAGCATTCACACAGCAAACAGACACATGCACACACAGCAACATCCACTTCCCCCAGTGTGCTCACCTCTTCCGCCTCCCTGTCTGTCCCCTCTACATACACATCCCCAGGCACTGAACCTTCATTCACTGTTGTTGACACTATTCCTGCTGTCACCACAATAGCACACATCCATACATGCCCCCCGACACCACACCTGCACTCACCACAACAACTTTAGTTGACACATGCAGCACACTCACCAGACTTGCAGACACCAAAGCAACACACATACACAATGGCAGCCTGTCTTGTCCTACTGTGTCCTCCCCCCTCCTCGAAAAACACACAAACGTACCAAAACACCCACCCATTACACATCCACCCCACCTCAGCATACTGTACAGTCACCTGCACCCACAACACGCACACCTACACCACTTACGACCACACCCTCTACCTCCACTTCCACGCCTTCCTCCTGGCCCAACCCAATTGCACCAAAAAAACTTCCTCTCCCGTGCTGACCTATTCCAACCCACTGGCCCCCCCGACTCATCCCTAAACGTGCACACCTCCTTGCCCTGTCCACTCCTTCCACGTACTTCCACCTTCCAGAGCCCCCCCTGTCCGCCCTTCACAATCCCGTGCTCCTTCCCCAGCGAGAAAGAAGCCCCATGCTGAGGCAATTCTATCTGCCTTCACCCGATCCAAGCCCACTCCCCCACCTTCCAAGGCCAAACCCAAACCCCCTCCACTTTCTGACTGCAAATCCAAGGCCCACCCCCGTCCTAAATCCCCACCACCTCCTGCCCCTGTTCTCTGAGGTGCCTGGATGCCCCATTATTGCCCTTCTGAGGTGGAGTACTGTAGCACTTGTGGGAGTTAGGTTGGGGCCATTGTAGCCCATGGGACTCATGACACTATGGACTCGCCATTGGCCTTTCTTACAAATCGTTTGCTCAGGGAGCTGAATTAAAAGTTAATGTTTGCCCTGTGTTTTAACAGCACACTCTGTATCCCTGGTCTCTTGTTTCATTGTTTATGGGTGAGGGGCACATGTATGTACTTTGTACAGGTTTGATTTGCCTTGTGTCAGGTAAGTACATCTTGATGTGAGATGTATGGCTTGTGCTGCTGTGAAGGGTTGTGGGTGCGTTGCGGGTGAGTAGAGTGGGTGATTATGTAACTGTGCCCTTTCTTGCCTGGTTTCGTAGGTTGCAGTACTTACCATTGTCGTCTTCGTCAGCAGTCTCGGTCGTGGAGGTGTACGGCAAGGAGAAGGGATGGCATGATCTGCAGCTCTCTGTCCATGTCTGCTTCGGCGTGTTGTGTGATTCTCCGGTGAGTGTTTCCTTATATTTGGTTTGTTTCCGACTGGCTTTGCGTGTCGGTCGTTCCCGCCCCGGAACTAACAGTGGTCTAGTGGTTCTTTATCTGATGGAGGTGGGTTGGGCCTTTCCGTCGGCCTGTGGGCGGGCTCTGCCGTCGTTGTCGGCATTCCTCTGCTGGCGATGGTTGGTTTTCAGGATGCCTGTGTTTCAGTTGGCTCATTATCTGGCGGTCCGGACCGCTCCTCTGTTGGCAGTTTTTACCGCCGCTTCCGGCGGTGCGATGTTTACAGCCGTGTTCATAATGAGGGCCTTAATCTCTGCAGAGAACTCCTTGTGCAGCAAAAATCGACACACAGCCTGCCAGAATCGACGCTGAGTCTGCCCTGCAGTGAGAAAATCACTGCATCACTGAACCGGAACAACGCAGCCCGGCTCCCCGAGTGGAGATCGACGCAGCACCAGCGTTGCGACCAGAACTTTGACACATGGCCCACCGGATTGACACATCGCTGTGCCGAAACGACGCAGCCCAACATCCTGCGAGAGGTATCGATGCAGCGCCTGCCGTGTGATAGAACTTTTCCTGCATCGCCCACTAGATCGGCGCTGCTCCTGTGACTTCATCCTGCACACCCAGGATTTCTCTGCATTATCCCCGGGGCATCCAAATACCTCGCAACCCGAAGAGGATCCAAGTCTGCGTGCCCGAAATCAACGCAAAGCCCTTGCTGTGTGGAAAAGCATTGACGCATCATCTGTGTGCGCCCGGAGAAGCCGACACACACCTTCCCGTTTCCACGCATCTCCTCCTCTGCAGTCCCGTGCGGATAATTGAGACACAAACCAGGTAATTAGCGCTCACAAGAGACCATTGTTGTTTTTAAGAACTGAAAGACTCTATTTATCATTACAAAAGTGATATTTCAACTTGTATTTATCAAATCTTGATTGTTTTGACCTTAATCTACTCAGACAAATATTCTATATTTTTTTTAACCTGTGTGGTTTATTTTTGTGGTGTTTGCTCTGTGTTATTGCATGAATTATTGCACAAATACTTTACACATTGTCTTCTAAGATAAGCCTGACTGCTCAGTGCCAAGCTGCCAGAGGGTGGGCACAGGATAATTTGGATTTTGGGTGACTTACCCTGACTAGAGAGAGGGTCCTTGCTTGGACAGGGGGTAACCTGACTGCCAACCCAAGACCCCAATTTCTAACACAGGACATGTCACTAAACTAGAAGGACTAAATTTTTCATCAGCCAAGGGGCACAAAATGGCAGTGCACGTCAACCTAGAAAAACAGATGAGGCACTGAGGAGATAAAGTGCAATTTTTAAACCTACTATCACACCTGTTAATTAAAAGGTTTTCTGAGAAAAGCTGCAAACTAGTCCTGCTTTGGAACATAGAAAAATGTGCCTACCTCGGTTTTGAATCAACCCTCTTGAAAACCGGGACATGAACGAAATTTGCTGAGATCTGCCAGGACAGCTGCTGAAAAAACAGTACTGTTCTGGCAAATCCAGAATGCCTGGTCATCCTTACTATAACAATGTTGGAAAGTGAATTATTGGTAAGGGAAGGGGGGTCCAGTCAAAGTCTCCAAGTCCAAGAGCAGTTAGGCTTAATTTAGGAGCAGGTGTGTAAAGCATTTAATACCAACAATACAGTAAATAAATAAAATAAACAAACACTCAATAATAATCCAATAATACTTTATAGAAATACGATATATTTTTATCTTTAAAATGACATCACAACCACAAAAATCCAATGTAGGGGTCAAGATATTAATTTTTAGAGATGAAAAGTAAAACTATTGCTTAGCAACAAAAATCGCTGAAAGGGTTAAAAAAAGGTTGCACTGGACAAGGACAAAATCGAGTGTGCCAGCCACCCACAATGGAACACTTTTACACATCTTTCAGAACTGTTTCTTGATTCAGAAAAGTGGTTCACAGGACTAGCCAAGGGTTCCGATGCTCTGGTTTGCCCCTTGGAATTTGGGACTACAGCTCGCACAATGCACCTCTTCAAATTATGGCGTTTTTTACAACAGTTGCTCCAAGCATCTCCAAACTTCTGGATCTTCTTCCAGGGGTCCTTTATGGGTCCTTGAAGTGTCCACAAACTTGATCCAATGTTCCATAAGCTTTGAGTTGCTCCTTGGGAATTGGAACTACAATTCCCAGAATACACCTAGTCAGAGTCCTCAAATGGCCACTGAATGCTAGTCAGCGGGGCTCTTCTTGCAGGACTTGGTGCTGGGGACTCTGGTCAACTCCTGTGTACCTGTAGTTTACAGGGAGTTCACCCCTGGAGTTGCAGAAACAAGTCAAAGGCCCTCATTCCGAGCCGCGGGCAACGGAAGCACCGCCAACAGGCTGGCGGTGCTTCATTGCCCATTCTGACCGCGGCGGTAAAGCCGCGGTCAGAAAAGGGGATCCGGCGGTTTCCCGCCGGATTTCCCCTGGCTGGGCTGAACCTCCATGGCGGCGCTGCAAGCAGCGCCGCCATGGGGATTCCGACCCCCTTCCCGCCAGCCTGTTTCTGGCGGTTTTTACTGCCAGGAACAGGATGGCGGGAACGGGTGTCGTGGGGCCCCCTAACAGGGCCCCAGCATGATTTTCACTGTCTGCATAACAGACAGTGAAAATCGCGACTGGTGCTACTGCACCCGTCGCACACCTGCAACACTGCCGGCTCCATTCGGAGCCGGTTTCTGTGTTGCAGGCCCTTTCCCGCTGGGCCGGCGGGCGCTCCCTTGGAGGGCGCCCGCCGGCCCAGCCGGAAAGTCAGAATGGCCCCGCGGTCTTTTGACCGCAGGGCGGCCATTTGGCGGTTCCCGCCAGGCTGGCGGCGACCGCCGCCCGCCCGGGTCAGAATGACCCCCAAAGTCATTTTCTTGGTGAAGCCCAAAGTGTACAGTCCTTGTGGGTGCAGTCCTTCAGGTGCAGAACAGGGATTCAGCAGGGCAATCCTTCTTCTCCAGTATCTTCTTCCAGCAAGGATCTGAATTGTTGTGCAGCTCTGCCATATTTATCCTTTCTCCTGGCCACTTCCTGGGAAGTGTGGTAAAAATCAGTCACTGAAAGCAACATTTTCAAAAAATCCAGCATGGAGGAAATCTCTCCTTCAAGGTTACATCTGACTGAGCCCACCCGCTGGTGTGGCCAAGTTTCCCTAACACACCCCTCCCAGACCCTCTTCTAATCTAATTATTGGGGCTCCCATCTGGCTGAGGGAACAGGAAATGGGGGAGTTCCAGTTTCTGTCCCAGGTGGCTCTCACTCCTTTGAAAATAGGTTTGGCCACTCCTGCTCTGTCATCTGCTGCAGCAGTTCTCCTCTCACCAGATACTTCCTTTGTTTCAGCCCAGGACACTTCACATCTCATTAAGGGAGCTTGGCTCAGGCTGCCATAGATTGACCAATCAGGAAAGGGCAACACAGGGCTGATTTTTGTAACTTTCGGAAGGAGTTCTAAAACTCTTTCTCTGTACTGATTATAATAAATCCAACCTTGGCAAGTTGTTGGATTTAAACTAACTTTTAATTAAATACCAAAGTTTGCATATTTAAACTCTTTTCTAGTGGAAATCAGACTTTATTAATTTTAAATAAAGCCTCCCAAGGCTCTATGTTAGCCTATAGAGCTAATGCACTACAATGTGTGAAACAACTTTGGCTATTTTACCCTCGCCGGGGATTATACAACATATTTTCTAAAGTCCCTGCTTATATTTACACTGCACTCAACCTTTGTGGCACCTAGGACAGGCCTTAGGGGTGACATATGTAAAAATAAGGTAGTTCAGGACTTAGGAAGTACTTTTAGTTCTGAAGTTGAATTTGGGGTTCACTTTAACTTAAAAGCACCCAGCAAGGAAGGCCTGCCATTGAAATGACCCTGCACCTATGGGTGAACCAACTATACTAGGGTACCTAAACCTACATGCCCTACCATATACTATTGACTTATAGGTAGCTTGTCAAAGCCAATTATAATTAGGCCTACTTTACATATACCATTTTAAACAGAGCACTGGCCCTGGGACTGGTTAGCAGTGCCAAGTCACAGTTAGAAAACACCGGTATCAGCTAAAAATGAGGGCAAAAAGTGAGGGGGCTTCTGCAATCAGACCAGTTATCTCACAGTAACGTATACATTATCAGAGTTGGTGGGGGATAACTAATATATAGTTAAAAAACAATCATTTTAAATGTGAGATATTTGTTTATTGCCCTGATGAAGTTGGAGGAGAATATGCTGCATCGATCAAACATGTGTTGGCTTACGTGGATGGCAAAAGTTGTTGGCTTGTGGATTTCAAGAGGCCTGTGAATCCTACAAAGAGACTATAATAAAGAAATCGAGGAAGGCTATCCATTGCACATGTGAGTTCCTCTAAATTTAGGGCTTCTCGAAGGTAGGTGGGCATGCTGCCTACAACCCAGGCTAGTGCTATGCCATTTAGACAGCTCACAATGCCATCCTTATTTAAAGTTCTCTTGCGTGAATAGACATGTTCGTAGCGTGATTTGAATGCATAAAATATATTAGTATTATCAGTTATGATTTCATGAGCGACAGTAAACTGTGCGTGGACTACAGCATGTTTATGGTCATGTTTTAATAGCCGTGATAGTGTCCTCCTTGTAAATTCACCCTTGTCACATTTCCAAACGACTGCTTCTTTAGCTAAAATGTTTAGGCCCGTATTTATACTCCGTTTGCGCCGAATTTGCGTCGTTTTTTTCGACGCAAATTCGGCGCAAAACTAACGCCATATTTATACTTTGGCGTTAGACGCGTCTAGCGCCAAAGTATTGGCAAATAGCGTCATTTTTTTGCGTGAACGCCTTCCTTGCGTTAATGAGATGCAAGGAAGGCGTTCCCGTCTAAAAAAATGACGGCGACGCAAATGCGTCGTATTTATACTCCCGGGCAAAAATCACGCCCGGGAGTTGGCAGGTCAAAAAACCCCGCATTTGCGCCACTATTTAACGCCTGGGTCAGGGTAGGCGTTAAGGGGCCTGTGGGCTCAAAATGAGCCCACAGGTGCCCTCCCCTGCCCCCAGGGACCCCCCCTGCCACCCCTGCCCACCCCAGGAGGACACACAAGGATGGAGGGACCCACCCCAGGGACATTCAGGTAAGTTCAGGTAAGTATAATTTTTTATATATTTTTTTTTTTTTTGGGTGGCATAGGGGGGCCTTATTTGTGCCCCCCTACATGCCACTATGCCCAATGACCATGCCCAGGGGACACAAGTCCCCTGGGCATGGCCATTGGGCAAGGGGGCATGACTCCTGTCTTTACTAAGACAGGAGTCATGAAATGGCGTCTGGGCGTCGTAAAAAAATGGCGCAAATCGGGTTGAGGCGATTTTTTTGCCTCAACCTGACTTGCCCCATTTTAAGACGCCCTAACGTCATTTTTGCCCAACGCCGGCGCTGCCTGGTCTACGTGGTTTTTTTCCACGCACACCAGGCAGCGCCGGTCTGCTTGCGCCGGCTAACGCCATTCCATAAATACGGCGCCCGCATGGCGCTTCAGAATGGCGTTAGACGGCGCTAAATTTTTTGACGCTAAACTGCGTTAGCGCAGTTTAGCGTCAAAAAGTATAAATATGGGCCTTATTCTTTATTGAGTATGTTGAATTTACACCTGTTGAAAGTCGTAACATATGCATCCCGCATAGGCGCCTGAATTACGTTGTTTTTATCATAGATGCAATTGTGTATATTATGCATACACAAATGTCTTGCACATCCGGGCATTATTAGTGATGTGTCTGAGGACTGATTACATATGTCCTATGGCACAGGACCAACACCCACTAAGGCCCGTATTTATACTCCGTTTGCGCCGAATTTGCGTCGTTTTTTTCGACGCAAATTAGGCGCAAAACTAACGCCATATTTATACTTTGGCGTTAGACGCGTCTAGCGCCAAAGTATTGGCAAATAGCGTCATTTTTTTGCGTGAACGCCTTCCTTGCGTTAATGAGATGCAAGGAAGGCGTTCCCGTCTAAAAAAATGACGGCGACGCAAATGCGTCGTATTTATACTCCCGGGCAAAAATCACGCCCGGGAGTTGGCGGGTCAAAAAACCCTGCATTTGCGCCACTATTTAACGCCTGGGTCAGGGTAGGCGTTAAGGGGCCTGTGGGCTCAAAATGAGCCCACAGGTGCCCTCCCCTGCCCCCAGGGACCCCCCCTGCCACCCCTGCCCACCCCAGGAGGACACCCAAGGATGGAGGGACCCACCCCAGGGACATTCAGGTAAGTTCAGGTAAGTATAATTTTTTATATTTTTTTATTTTTTTTGGGTGGTATAGGGGGGCCTTATTTGTGCCCCCCTACATGCCACTATGCCCAATGACCATGCCCAGGGGACCCAAGTCCCCTGGGCATGGCCATTGGGCAAGGGGGCATGACTCCTGTCTTTACTAAGACAGGAGTCATGAAATGGCGTCTGGGCGTCGTAAAAAAATGGCGCAAATCGGGTTGAGGCGATTTTTTTGCCTCAACCTGACTTGCCCCATTTTAAGACGCCCTAACGTCATTTTTGCCCAACGCCGGCGCTGCCTGGTCTACGTGGTTTTTTTCCACGCACACCAGGCAGCGCCGGTCTGCTTGCGCCGGCTAACGCCATTCCATAAATACGGCGCCCGCATGGCGCTTCAGAATGGCATTAGACGGCGCTAAATTTTTTGACGCTAAACTGCGTTAGCGCAGTTTAGCGTCAAAAAGTATAAATATGGGCCTAAGTGTTACATAGAAAATGTTTACATAGATGAGCAACTTTATTTCTAACACGATTCATCACCTTTAAGGAACACACATCTTTGTGTGAGTGCTTACGTGAGTTCGAGAAAATGTACCACTAAGCATAGTCACGAGGTTGTGGAAAGGAAAGCCATTGTGTTAAAAATATTTTAAGAATTGCTAACCCCCAGTATATTTAACACACTGTGTAAAATAAGCACAAGCAGGAGCCCTCGTTTACTAAAACATCTGTGACCATTTGTGGCAACACAGTGTAACGCTCTACCTGTGGACCTTTAAATATCAAGGGGCATATTTATACTCTGTTTGCACCGAATTAGTGTCATTTGTTTTTACTCTAATTCGGTGCAAAACTAACTCCATATTTATACTTTGGTGCTAGACCCCTCTAGCACCAAATTTATGGAGTTAAAGTCATTTTTTGAAAGTGGAGACCTACTTTGCCTTAATGAGTTGCAAGGTAGGCGTTCCCGTGCAAAAAATTACTCAATGGCCTTAGCGCCATATTTAGGGGCATATTTATACTCTGCGGCATATTTATACTCTGTTTGCACCGAATTAGTGTCATTTTTTTTTTTACTCTAATTCGGTGCAAAACTAACTCCATATTTATACTTTGCTGCTAGACCCATCTAGCACCAAGGCCCTGATTTAAACTTTTTTTTCACCGCATTAACGTCAGTTTATGACGCAAAAGTGGCACAAACTTACAAAATATTGGCCCTTATTTATACTTTTTGCTGCAAAACTGCACTAACTCAGTTTTGCACCAAAAAGTTTTGCACCGGCTTGCACCATTTCTGTGCACCAGCCGGGCACCATATTTATGGAATGGTGCAAGCCGGTGCAAAGTGTAGGCTAGAGTTTTAAAAAATGACTTTAGTCGGGTGGGGCTGGCAGTATAGAAGGAGAGGGTTTAGCACCAAAAAATGCCTTTAGGCAGGTTAGAGTAAAAAAAAATGACTCTAACCAGATTAGCGTCATTTTATGGTGCTAAACCTACCATGCCACATGACTCCTGCCTTAGAAAAGGCAGGAGTCATGCCCACCTAAATAAAATGCACTTACCTGTACTTACCTGGGATGGGGTCCCCCATCCTCGCAGTCCCTCTAGTGTGGGTGGGGGTGCCCCTAGGGCCTAGGGAGGGCACCTCTGGGCTTATTCCATGGTGTTCCACCATGGACATAGGGCCACAGGTCCCCTAACACCTGCCCTGACCCAGGTCTTAAAAAATGGGGCAAAGCAAGCTTTGCCCCATTTTTTGACCCCTCCTCCCTCCCTTGCACCATTTTTACATGGGAGTATAAATATGGTGTTAAGGCCATAGAGTCATTTTTTTGCACAGGAACGCCTACCTTGCATCTCATTAAGGCAAGGTAGGTTTCCACTTCCAAAAAATGACTTTAACTCCATAAATTTGGTGCTAGACGGGTCTAGCACCAAAGTATAAATATGAAGTTAGTTTTGCACTGAATTAGAGTAAAAAAAAATGACGCTAATTCAGTGCAAACAGAGTATAAATATGCCCCTTAACGTCAAAAAATGATGCTAATCTGGTCAGAATCATTTATTTTGACTCAAAACTGCCTAATGTCATTTTTTTTTTTAAGCTAGCCTACCCTTTGCACCGGCTTGCACCATTCCATAAATATGGTGCCCAGCTGGTGCTAAAAAATGGTGCAAGCCGGTGCAAAATAAATAAGGCCCCAAGTACATTGATGCCGTCTTTTGATTTGTTTTGCATCGCGCGATCGCACGCAGGGAACTTTTGTGAATGTTGGCCAGGATTTCGAAAGAGGCATCCAATATGTTTTATTCTGAATGGCATGTTGTTGACATGTTTTAGTCCCACACTTATACCTGGTTGAGTATGAACATTTTGTGAGTACCCCATGCAACAGCAGTGAACATCCCGCAGGTGGTGCATAATTGGCAAAACGTCTCTTTTTGTTATGGAGCCCCGCAGTAATTTCAGCACAGTGCATAATTTGTGAAAATAGGTACAGGAATATATAGGCTTTTATATGATCCCATCGCTTGAGCTGCAGGATTGCAGAATACAAAGACTGCTATTGTCTTAATTCCACGCATGCGTCTCTTTCACAACTCTGCAGGCAAGCTAATCCATTAAATGCTAGGCGGATGTCCTGTCCACTGTATTACAAGTGCATTATAGCTTAAGGCACTGGTAATACAGAGGACAGGAAATCTGTCTCCTTTTGACGTAGTATGCCATTTGCCAACTCTAAATAAGATCCCCTGTTTGTTGAATGACTTTTTGTCCCAGGGGTAGGAATTTGTGATACATTAAGGCAGCTTGTATCCACAAATCAAGTTCTGGCAATTTGTACCCATGTTAGTACCTCAAGCGATCAGGTTGAAGTTTTTCGGAATTACAGCTACTTAATAACCCTTGAAGACATATAGCATTTATGATTGATGAGGAAATGATCCATGTATATTTTATGTCTGTTATATACCTTGCCATATGGCTACATAGAGAGGTACACTCAGCCAGGCACTGCAATAAACTATGTTGCTTTATAATAGGATCCAGTGAAATGGTCTAGACTGTGACAGTCCAGGTAGTGATTTCAGTGAGTTACTAGTATTGCAGCACAGTGGACAAAGTTAGCCAATGAAGAGATATAATGTATAAATCTGAACATATTATAGTGGATTCTATTTTAGACTAGCTCCATGCACGTTTATTGAGTGAGTGTAAACTTGTTTATGGAGTGAGAATTTAAATATTGATGCACGCATTTCTCTCCTGCTGCTCTAGATCCTTCCAGCAAGAGAATGTTCCACCGATTGTCATTGGAATTCATATTATTTCACGCATCGATTTGAAAGTCGGAGGCCCCCTTTCCATCTAAGGCACGAGACTGTTCATAAATATAAGGCTTACAGACTCAGAGCTTCCTTCTGGCACATACAAATGTGAGAAATCCCCCTGTTCCCCATAGGATTCCAGGTGTAAATCTCGTGGTGAATTATCACGGGTGAATATTTTCGGAGTGATAAATCTAATTATAATTGTTTTTATTACATTTTTTACTACCTTTGGGTTACTTATTTCTGGAAACCCCATTTGCTTCCTTTCTTTAACCTTTTAACCCTTCTACATTTTCGTATATTTTTCGTGTTACAACATTAATAAATTAGTTTGTTTATTTTTTACATTTACTTTGTAGTTGTAAAGGGAGACCACCTAAATTCAACTTTCCTTAGCCTTACTTGTCCCTGTTACCTTATGTTGGACCCTACTCTCGTTATAAAACTGAATAATAACCCTTTATACTATCCAGTCCCTTCTTATTCTTTGTATACAATGTCTTTGATTTCCCTACATCATGAGATGCTTGCATCCGAAATACAAAAAGCCGTCATCACCACTAGTGGTTTCAGTAGAAGAAACAGTACAATGAGCTCTGAGAAAACACATGAAGAATTATGACACACTAAGTGCAATTAAGTACGTTTTAATAGGGATCTGGTTTTTGAACGAAGTGGGTGGCCACATTCTCACATAGTAATCCACATCTAGAAATTCCTACATATAGTCTAAAAAATAGAAATTCAAGAACAGAGCATTGCTTTTCAATTTCTATGACTGAAATTAGGCAAACACAAAAAAGGTCCTTGACACATGTAGTTCTCTCACTTCTAAGCATCACATTTTCTTTTTCACTATGACTATCACATATGAGAACACAATCTCACATTTTAGCTCCATTCTGAAACCTTGGAACATTTACTATCCTTGAATTTTTTTCATTAATCATTTATTATTTTTTTAATTTTCTTAAGCTTAAAAAAATATTTGTTGTTATGACTACCGATCTCCAGGCCTGATGGTAGCCAAGTATTCAAAGAGCTTCTGGGATTGCCCACTCATTGGGTTTAGCCTGTGTAGGAAAGTACCCTCTTTTTGCCATGGTTACCCCCATTTTCTGCTTGAAGTCGGTATGCTTGACTGTGTTCACTGGGATCCTGCTAACCAGGACCCCAGTAATTGTGCTCTCTCTCCTCTAAATTTGGTTGTTGCATAGTGGTAACCCAGTTTTTCACCCACATATGAATACTGGTGCCCACTTATAAGTCCCTAATATATGGTACTTAGGTACCCAGGGCATTGGGGTTCCAGGGGATCCCTATGGGCTGCAGCATATCTTTTACCACCCAGAGGGAGCCCATGTAAAGGCTTCTGCAGGACTGCCATTGCAGTCTGCATGAAAGGGTGCATGCACCCTTTCACTGCCATTTACACTGCACCAGGTCACTTGTAAGTCACCCCTATAGTAGGCCCTCCAGCCCTGAGGGCAGGGTGCAGAGTACCTGTGTGTGAGGGCACCTCTGCACCAGCAGAGGTGCCGTCACACCTCCAGAACCATTTTACCAGACTTCGTGATTGCGGGGATGCCATTTTACGCGTGTACTGGACATAGGTCAATACCTATGTGCAGCTACATAATGGTAACTCTGAATATGGTGATGTTTGGTGTCAAACATGTTGGACTCATACCCCAATGCTAATTCCAGCATTAGTTATATGATTCCATGTGCTTTGAGGGATACTTAGAGGACCCTCAGTATTGCCATTACAGCCTTCTGAGGGTTTCCAGGCAGCCCCAGCTGCTGCCACCCCCCAGACAGGTTTCTGCCCTCCTGTTGCTTGAAAAACTCAAGCACAGGAAGGCAGAACAAAGGATTTCCTTTGGGAGAGGGGTGTTACACCCTCTCCCTTTGGAACTAGATATGGCAGGTTTGAGAGGTGTGGTTTCCCCAAGCCACTGGAAATGCTTTGAAGGGCACATTTGGTGCCCTCCTTGCATAATCCAGTCTACACAGGTTCAGGGACCCCCAGTCCCTGCTCTGGCACGAAACTGGACAAAGGAAAGAGGAGTGACCACTCCCCTGTCCATCACCATCCCAGGGGTGGTGCTCAGAGCTCCTCCAGAGGGTCTCTGGGTTCTACCATCTCGTTTCCAAGGTTGTCAGGGAATTCTGGGAGCATCTGAGCGGCCAGTCCCAGCAGGTGATGTCACAGCCCTCCCCTGATAGGTGCTTACCTGCTTAGGTTACCAATCCCTCTTTTTGGGCTTTTTAAGGTCTCTCATTTGGGTAGTTTTTCAGATTCAGATTGCAAGACTCCAGCATGAATCCTCTGCATCATCTACTTCACCTTCTCACCAAGGAAACTGCATCTGGACCCTCTAGGAACTCTACAAACTACAACAAAGAAGCAAAGATGACTTTGTATATTCAGCTCCTGCCAGCAACTGTTTCCCAGTCTAGCATCCACAGAGGACAGCCTGTCTTCAGCCTGCACCAGAAGAGTGATGGAATATCCCTTGGAGTGAAGGAGTCACTCCCCTGCTTCAGCAGGCACCTCACTGCATCAACGACTGGTGGGGTGGGTCCCCTCTCTTGACAAGTTGCATGGATCCTGCATCACGGTGGTGAGCTGAAGTGGTCCCAATGATCCTGATGTCCTACTGTCCATTTTTGGTGGAGGTAAGAGCTTGCCTCTGTGTTTTGTTGCAGTTGCCAAGGCTTGTTGGCATCCTTCCATTAAGTTTTTCATGCAGCGTGCAGCTCTGGCCCCCAGCACTCTATCACGTGACGCACATCTTCCTGAGTGGTTCTCCGGCGGTAGGGAAGCCTTTGTCGTAGTGCTGCGTTGGCCGCCTTTTGCACCTTCTTTGTCCCCATGCTGTGGGATAATAATAATAATACTCATTTTATAATCGAAACATACATTTCACAGTCAACTGTTCATGCTTTAGTGTGATTGATTTTTGTAACAGCAAATGGTCAGTTTTAATAATGGTCTATCAACCAAGATGTTCCATCGTGCCCCATCATCATCTAGTGACAGTCAACCGTCACTAGTAAGTGGGAGTCATGCGTCAAGGTGATTCAAACTATCTGAGTTGCTGAAAGCCCCCTCTGATTCCCTATCCTGGGTAGAGTCGACCTGGTCCTTCCTGGTCCCGCACAGCACCATTTCCTGCTAACCGCAAGCTTTGCATGTGCCAAGGCTTGTTGACGGACTCCAGCGATACAAACCAGACTGCAATCTTCCATCCGATGTGGGACATCATCTGCACCAACCAGGAACCCGAATCTGTCTTCTTTGGTCCAGTACTGAGTGTTCTTCTTCACCGATGGTTCTTTTTTTGAACCTTCATCCGGGATAGCAGGGGCTCCTGTTCTTTGTGGACTCTTCTGTGCTTCTTGGACTTGGTCCCCTTCTTCCACAGGTATTCAGGACCAGGAATCCATCATTGGTGTCTTGCAGTCTCTTCTGGTTCTTGCATAATTTTCTTTTTTGTTTCTGTTGTGTTCTGGGAAAGTTACTGTACTTTACTCCTACTTTCCTGGGCCCAGGGGTCCGTTCTAGTACTTACCTTTGGTGTTTTCTAGTACTCCCAGTGACCCTTTACACTCTACACTTGCCTAGGTGGGAAACTGACATTTGCATTCCGCTTTCTTAGTATATGGTGTCTGTTCCCCCTAGGCCCATTTCTAACTACTGTGATTTTCACTATTTGCACTGTTTTCTAACTGTTTGACACCTGTTTATGCATACTATTGTATATAACTTGTGTATTACTTACCTCCTAAGGGATGATAGTCTCTATGGTATTTTTTGCATTTGTGGCACCAAAATAAAGTACCTTTATTTTTGTAAAACTGAGTGTTTTATTTCATGTGTGTGAGTACTGTGTGACTACAGTGGTATTGCATGAGCTTTGCATGTCTCCTAGATAAGACTTAGCTGCTCAGCTATTGCTACTCCTAGAGAGCCTATCTTCTAGACACTGCCTACATTTCACTAATAAGGAATAACTAGATCTGGTGTAAGGTGTCAGTACCTTAGGTACTCAAAACAAACCAGGCCAGCCTCCTACAGCCTGCACCTCAAGCTTAAAGGGACAACAAATGTAGACACATTACATTTTTAATAAGATTGATAAAATCATTGGCTGTGAGGAGTTGTGTCCTGATATGCTGAAATTGGCCCAGTGGACTTTTCATGTATAGTGGTTGAGCTCACCATATGGAGCACAGTTTCACTTGCTAGATGTGAGAAGTTTATGTCTGGGCGAAAGGAAGCCATGGAGGGAGAGAACTGTGAGATTGGAAACTGGCAGCAGAGGAAGAACTGGAGCAGGAAAACAAAATAAAGAGGAGAGGTTAGGAATGCGAGCGAGGCAACAGAAGAGAAGACCAAACAAGAAACATTTTAGTGTAAAGCAAAAATGTGAAAGGAGGGAAGTGGGGTTAAAAATACAAGACACAGAGGGCCATATTTATACTTTTTGACGCACAACTGCGCCAACGCAGTTGTGCGTCAAAAATGTTAACGCCGGCTAACGCCATTCCAAAGCGCCATGCGGGCGCCTTATTTATGGAATGACGTTAGCCGGCAGAGCTGACTGGTGTGCGTAAAAAAAAATGACCCACACCAGGCAGCACTGGCGTAGGGGAAAATGGAGCTTGGGCGTCAAAAAATGGGGCAAGTCGGTCTGAGGCAAAAAATCTGCCTCAACCCGAGTTGCGCCATTTTTTTTGACTCCCACTCTCCATTGACATGACTCCTGTCTTAGCAAAGACAGGAGTCATGCCCCCTTGCCCAATGGCCATGCCCAGGGGACTTCTGTCCCATGGGCATGGTCATTGGGCATAGTGGCATGTAGGGGAGCACAAATCAGGCCCCCCTATGCCACAATATTTTTTTTAAAAAAATACTTACCTGAACTTACCTTAAGGTCCCTGGGATGGGTCCCTCCATACTTGGGTGTCCTCCTGGGGTGGGCAAGGGTGGCAGGGGGTGTCCCTGGGGGCATGGGAGGGCACCTCTGGGCTCCTTCCGAGCCCACAGGTCCCTTAACGCCTGCCCTGACCAGGCGTTAAGAAATGACGCAAGAGCGGCTGGACGTCATTTTTTTTGACCCGCTCACTCCCGTGCGCCATTTTTGCACAGGAGTTTAAATAAGGCACACATGCCTTGGATTCATTTTTTAGACGGGAACGCCTACCTTGCATATCATTAACGCAAGGTAGATGTCCATGCTAAAAAATGACGCAAACTCCAAGATCTTTGGCGCTAGACAGATCTAACGCCAAAGTATAAATATGGAGTTAGCTTTGCGTTGGATTTGCGTCAAAAAATACGACGCAATTCCGGCGCAAACAGAGTATAAATATGCCCCAGAGAGAATACAATGGAAAAAGGGCGTACAAAGTAAAGGGACAAATAAAGCTATGAGTACAAATGAAAGACACAGATGAAAGGTGGTTCTGAGGTCTGTGCAGTTCATGTTATCAGTTGAGCTCTGTATATGGAATTGAGAATGGCAGAAGAATATTAATACTCAGAGGCATACTTATCAAGTAGTAGTGTCACCCTTGCTCCACACAATGGGAAGCAAGGGTGACACAAGGACCAAGTTAGATTTATGAAGCTGTGCAAGGACATCTTTCCTGGCCCTGTGTGGCTTGAAAAATCTAGAGTATCACAATGCAGCACAAATCACTGTCTTGTGTTACTCTGTCCCAGGGAAGCATTCCCAATGGTAGAGGAGAGTAAGACGGAGGTACCCTAATTTAGGTGGGAAAAAAATTCCTGAGTGTGCACAAAGTTGAGCAAAAAATAAAGAAGAGAACAATAGAAGTGATAGAGAGAAAGAGAGTACAGGGGAGGGGGGATGGGGCGTGGGATTACAGTCACCTGTTGTGTGGTGAGAACCAGTGAGGGTGTGTGGGGATAGGTCTGCTAGGTGTAAGGAGTGTGGGTATTGGATTCTCCCTGAGATTTGTAGACTATGGAGGGTCCACGTTTTGGAAATGGAGGTGGAGTGTGTTCCATAGGCCATGCAAGCATGTACTATTGTGTATCTTTTTATATATAATATTGTATTGTCAGCACTTCTGGTGGCACATAGAATGTTCCACCATCCTTAGGATGGGATTTCTGTGGTGGATTTCCATTCTAGCAGGACTGTTTTTGTACTTAGAGCTAGCATGAGGTCAAGTAGGAGTCGTGTGAGGATAGATTGACGATAGGGCGCTGTGCCGCTAGGCTGAGTGTTAAGGTCAGTAGGGTTGGAGTGAAATGAATTATAAAGATGTCTTTAATGGTTTGTTGTATTTTGGACCATAGCGGTTGGACCAACTTGCATGTGAAGAGCATATGCTCATTCGATCCGGAGGAATCCTGACAGCACCAGCATTTGTCAGATTGCTCTATCACCAGTTTGTGTAGCCTAAATGGAGTCCAATAGTGTATTGACCAAAATCTTGATTGTGCGATTGCCAGAGTGATTTTAGCTAGAAAAGGAGAGTGCCTGATTCATTGCCAGGTAGAGTCTGAGAAGTGTGAGATTTAGTCTTCAGGAATATGTGGTGACAATTTATTTTTTAGGTTTTTGAGGAGGTGTAGTCTTGGAGGATCTAAAAGTTTGTAGAGAAGTGTCATGGTCTATTCTTTTGAGTTTCCTTAAAAGGTTGCTGAGGCCTTGATTGTGCAGTTTTGGAAATCTTCTTATCAATCTTTTAAGTTTTATAAAATGTAAAATTCAATCGGTTCTAACAGGGAGGAGATCATGTCACAGGCTCAAGACAGCAAAGGGGATGGCTTTTAGTGTTGCACCTAGATTTCCAATTGAGTTAACCCCCCTTTTGGTCCATTGTTTCCAGAAATGGGTTCTGCTTTCTAGTTTGATTTTATGATTGTCCTATAGAAAAGCTATGGTGGAGTCGGCTAGATGATTTGTCAGTGCGTAGGAGGGCTTATACTCTATCTGCTATGATGGGGTAGGAATGGGCCACCTGTAGTTTTTGGAGGCCACAATGGTCAGAGTGGATTTTAGTGGGATGGGGCTAAGTAGCTGGGATTCAGTTTGGAGTCAAGTGGAGGCAGTCCATGGTCTTGTTAAGCCACCAACTACCCTGGACAGCTAGGAATTCCTGTTGTTAGTCAGGCATAATTAGGCCACCCCTGGCTTTGTTCAGTTTTAGGATGGGACCGGCGATCCTAGCTCTCTTCTCCTTTAATATGAAGTTCAAAATAGCTGCATTGGATTGCACTGCATTAAAGAATGAGTTAGATAAGTTTATGGGAAGCATGTTTGAGAGAACATTGACTAGGGGTGCTAGCATCATTTTCAAAGTGTCCTCCCGCCCCTCCAAATGAGGTGTTTAGAGGACCAAGAAGAGAATAGATCCTTAATTTTGGAAAGCGTTTTACACTTGTTGATCGAGACTGATGCATGAAGGTCTTTGCCAAACCAGATGCTAAAAATTTGAGTGCCTAAGGTTGCCATTTCAGACCGGAGTCCCCTAGGACTGTGGGGGTGCAATGGATATTCATGGAGAAGATCTCTGCTTTGGAGTGGTTAAGAGTGTAACCAGATACCCTAGAGCAGTTGTTGATTTATTTTCTAAAGTGTGGGATAGCTTTGTCTGCATCTTTAGTGAAGATCAGAATTTCATCAGCGTGGGCTGCAACAAGTTGTCTGCCCGATTGAAATTGGACAATTTTGATTTCACTATCTGCTTTTAGGAAGCATAAGAGGGGCTCAATAACTAATAGGAATAGAAGGGGAGAGAGTATGCATCCTTTTCTGGTGCCAATTTCTCTAGTTTTTGTGCTAATATTTCATCAGATATTTTACAGTCAATATAGAGTAACGATATCAGCCTATACTTTTTGACGTTCATTGTATCCTTTCCTTCTTTCAGGATAACAACTATTGTGGCCTCAGGCACCGAACCAGAGAAGCGGGTGATGGATGCATACAATGGAAATGGCAAGTAAAGGGTCTGATAGAATAGCAGGGAATGTTTTGTAGAAAGCTATTGTGGGCCTGGAGCCTTACCTGGAGTGAGGGATTTAATGGTCAAGTGAATTTAGGGGTAACTGGAGAATTGAGCTGGGATCTATCATCTGCTGAGGTTCATGGAAGTGAGCAGGTGTTAGGTTACGAAATGCAATCTTTTGGGTTGTTTATAGTGTTTGTAGTGTAAAGGTCAGAGTAGAAGTTGTGGAAGACCTCCAAAATCTCAGAAGGGGCTGTAACTGTGGGACTGGATTTGTTTCTGATGGCCATGGTGATGGTTTTGTTTTTGGAGTATTTCAAATAGCTAGCGAGGGACTTCACAGCTTTGTTTCTAGTGGTCGCTTTCTCCACATTAACAATGTCTACCCATTTCTGCGCACTAGTACTTAGTATCTGGTTGTATTCATATTGTAGTTTGCGCCGTTTAGGGATGTCTTGTGAACCCACGGAGTGTCTGATGGATTCAGTTAAGGACTAAATCTCTGTTTCTGTAGCATTGAGGCCTTTGTCCAAAGAGTTGTTTCTGGAAGCAGCTAGGTTCATTAAGGTACCTGTGAAAGTGGCCTTCAGGGCGTCCCACCTAATCGAGTCAGAGGTGTCACCCACTTTGTTTCTTGCAGGAATTGTCAGATTATATCATTCATTTTGGATTTGGATAGGTCATCCGTCAGGAGGGTGTCATTAAGGTGCCAAACATTTAGGGGTGGGTGAATATCTGCAGGAAAAACGTCAAGAGATATGCATGCATGGTCACTAATTAGAATGGGCTCAATATTGGGGTTTTGTGCTGTAGGGACCAGAGATTTATCTATTAGCATATAATCAATTCTCATGAAGGTATGGTGTGTGGGGGAGTAGAGTGTGTTGTCACTACCACTTAGTTTGAATAGTCTCCATGTGTTGCTTAGATTGTTTTTCTTGCAGCAGACTCTCATCTGTTTGTGGGACCTGCTACCATGAATTTTGTGAGAGGAGATTCAATCCAGGACACAGTCCATTGTAAGGTTGAAGTTCCCCCACCCCACAATGATACCAATGTTATCTGGGATATCTGAGAGGTGCTTATCTAGGTCCTGCCAGAAGGTGACTGGGCTCTCTGTTTTACTTTAGTATTCTTGTGATTAACCATCGTCCCTGAGAAAGGATGGATATCCCAGATTTTTTTGTGAGTAAGGTGATTGCTCAATTTTTGTTCTCTACGGCACAGGAGAGTAGAGTGTTTGCGACCCAAGGGCAGTAGAATCTGGTATCCTTAACAGACTCAATATGAGTTTCTTGCAGGAGAATAATGTCTCCTTTCAGTTTATTAAAATAATCAGTGATTCTTTTTCTGTTTTACGGGGTGTGAAAGACCTATTGGGCCCGATTCACAAACGTAAACTTAGACTGAGAGTCTAAGTTTAGACCAAAAGTCTAAACTTAGACCAAAAGTGTAACTACTACCTGGGCAATTGTGATGCGCAATCCATTCCATTAGATTTGTTGAGTTTTCCTCATGTGGGTAAGGAGTCATTCAGTGTGCCAATAACACAATAGTTGGAAGATCATTGTTCTTGAGGGGGGTGACTGACCAGTTGTGGAGCTGGGCTGTGCTCAAGGGCATCCTGTGTGCCCTTTGATTTCAAAGTCTTTCTTGAATTTGAGGAAAAGAATGAGGAGGGCCCAGAACGTAGAAGTTGGCATCTTTTTCAGTGTTCTCTGGTAAGCCAAAATTATGTACGTATGTATTTCCTCTCCGGTTACTGTCTTTGAATTCTGGGAGTTCTCTTGCCATCATCCTCATTGAGTGGTAAGAGAGGGCCAAGTGTCTTACAGTTGAGGTATTGGAATATTCCGCAGTGCTCATTCTAGACAGCCTTGGTGAGTCTGCTGGAGAGACCCCTCATGTTGTCACAAAGAACCTGAATGTCTTGTCGCATGGTGTAGGTGCTGGATTAAGTCTCTTGTGCTAAGTTATGGGAAGCACCAAGGTGCTGACTGATGACTTCTATGTTAGCAGACATATCCCCTTTGGGCTTAACTGGGGAGTCAAGGATTGGGGTATCAGGCTAGTGTTGCTAATGGTTAGAGTCGCTTATGAGGTGCTTTGTTGTCCGTGTGCTCCTTCTGGTCTTTTAACCCTTTACTCTTATGGTGAGCCATCTTAAGAGTTGTTTCACTGCGTAGGGAGCTGCACAAACACCCTTATTGGGCAGGGATGGCACCCAACAATTGCCTAATCACCTGCTTGCATTAAGTCTGCCTGCTGGTGTGGACTCCTGGAGGGCTGTCTTCTAGCCTGTTTGTCAGCTACTTTTCAAAAAAAAGTGTGAGGTTGAGGCTTCAAGCTGGGGAGATCTTGTGAGAATCTCCCATCTGTAGGGCTCCTATGTGCCTAGGGACAGAGACAATCAGTGTAAGGGCAGAGTGGCCACAGATTGAGATGAGTCTCATTTACAGTATGGTCATCATTTTCAGGTCAGGCAGAGGGTGTAGCACTGCAGCTGGGCTATGCAGTGCATCGATGAGTTCGGAGACAATCAGCCGTCCAATATTATTTAATAATGCTTGTTTGGGTCTGACCTCGGGGGCTGCGCAGGAGGCACAGCGATCAGGGCACCAGAGTGTTGGCCGATTGCATAGGCCTCTAATAATCACAACGTGGCAGATGCAGCAGCATGTTCTCCGCTGGGTTGCAGAGAGGCAGATGCCAGGTGTACAGTGCTCTGGCACATGGTAAGGAGCAGGGAGAGCAGAGAGGCATAGGAATGGGGGATGTATACCGCTTGTGGCAGATTTAAGAGCCAGATACTTATCTGGTGTTAGAGGTGCTTTGTTGCTGATGATGTGCTGCTGCGATGTGTTTCAGTGACAATGGTGTGGCGAGAGTGGCATTGATCCCACAGATGGAGATTTGCATGGCTTTAGGGGTTAAATTCCGTTCTGTGCTTTGAGCGCTGGTCATGATGCTGGCATGAAGCCAGGGAGCTGTAGAGAAGCACTCGTAGAGGTGGCAGACACCATTTTGGGTGGAAGTGCCGGCAGAAGCCCCAAGAGATAAAGATAGGATTTGAGTCAATCAGCCCGTTAACAACATCCTTCGGTAGCACGTCCAGTATGTTGCATTTGTCTAACTGGTGGCTGGATCACTTCTTTGTCAGGATGGATCGTTTGGGTGTATGAACTGAGTGGATGGAGCGCAGAGCAAACAGTCTATGCAGCCATCACTCTTGGAGCCAAGCGTGCCTCCTCATCCATAGATAAGTTTGAAATTAAGCTAAGACTGACTTCTTTGAAAGTGAAAACCCATTCTTGAATATAGGACATTGTTTGTTTTTATGGTTTTGAAAGTCCTAGTGCTCTTGACACTTTAACTTGTGGGCTCTCTGAACTTTTATTGCCTCGGAACTGAAGGTCTTCACATTTTTTTTAGAAGTTTGTATCAAGAACATGGAAAAATGTTGAGTGCACAAAATATACATTTGAGTTTTAACTGAGCGTTGTTTGTCAAGACATTCCCACGAGTGCCATAAACACCAGCTTATTTTTTGAATCGTATCTGCTCACAGGTTACAATTGTGATGAAGAATGTAGGTGATATTATTGTAAACAACTGTTAAAACACTTTATGATGAGAACTGTCGGTAAACTACTCTCCTTATTGTTTCCAGTGCACCGCATCTGCAGCAACATTAAAAGGTCCAGAGGCTTAAGACTTTCCTATGCAGTGTTGCAAGGCAGCAGAGCAGACCCTGTGACACAAGTCTACTTTTTCTTCTTTTATCCCAATTCCCCTTCCCCCTGAGGAAGTGTATAATTTAAGGGTTGTGGTTCCTTGATCATTAGCTGCCATACAGCGGGATAGGTGATCTAGCATTGTCTTTGTGGTTTGAACCAGGTGAGTGTGTGACATTAAAGCGCAGAGAAGGCACCGTTGGTGGCTGCTGACCATTATCTGGTATTTCTAACTATGGAGGGCAAATTAGACAATTGTCATACTGAACATGTTATATAGCACTGCAAACTCACTACTACAACCTTCTATTGTGAGGTAGTGATGCTGGGGGAATGAGAAGCTCAAGCTTTGGAAATCTCTAGTGCTATGAAGACACTGCTAGGAAAGGTTGATACAATCTGGGATCTCAGTGTCTATATGGAGGCATCTATTTATGAAGCCCTTACTCTAGGGGTTTCATTACACTGAGAACATACTTCAAGAACAAGGTCTTAAAGTTAAGCAGAGTCCTCGGTTGCTAAGCTGTCACTGCTGGAAGAAAGGGTGAGTTCACACCCGTGAGTCTTCTAGTACTGAAAAAGCTAATAGATTAAGCTCACAGTGGAGGGGTCTACCACTTCATAGGCAGTCTTCCATTTACACTTCAAGCTGATGTGAATGGTTGAGGACTGTGTTAGCATAATAGCATAGTTACTGCCTCAGTCCCACTTGTTCTGGTTGGTGAAGCTGTGTGGATGTGTTTTCTGCCTCCTGTAATTAAGCCTGGCTCTGCAAGACTATGGATCAGATCTTCTTGGTGCTGCTGAACACTACACCAGCTCCAACCAGAATACAAGGTTCCCTCGGCCAGAAAATGTGGGATGATGGTGGCACTGTGAACCACTGGGCCCTACTGTTTCTGGTTGGCATGCTGCTGTGGTGGGTCATTATGTTAATAAATGACCCTGGTTTAAGGCTGGTGACCAGATTGTGAGATGTTGGACCTCTCAACAAACCTACACTCTCCTGGCTGCTGCTGATGCTCCCTCTGCACTCCAGGGCTGTTTTCAAAACCCTCTGTGTAGGGTAGACCATCAAACGTGTGCCTTTCTGCTGTAAGCAGTCTATGGGGGTTATTCCAACTTTGGAGGAAGTGGTAATCCGTCCCAAAAGTGATGGTAAAGTGACGGATATACCACCAGCCGTATTACGAGTCCATTATATCCTATGGAACTCGTAATACGGCTGGTGGTAAATCCGTCACATTTGGGACGGATTACCACCTCCTCCAAAGTTGGAATAACCCCCTATGTGTGCAGTTTTCTCCTTACTATTCCTTCTTTTCAGTACTCATCATTGCCAAGTCTCTGCCTGCTATACCTGCTATAGTTGAAGCAACCTGGACTAAAGGATCCTAAGGAGTTCCAGTATGTTCTGTGTGTGCCTTAGGCTGTTTTGTCCAGGTTTATGTGCATGCTGCAGCATTGGGAAGAGAGACTCCATGCAAACACTGATAATCACAGGAGTCAAGCAGCACCCACTTAGTCATATGTATAGCAATGAAACAAAATGTGTGTGTGTCTGTTGGGTGGGGGGGGGGTCCTTTCCCTAACTCCTTCCCTGAGGGGGCCGCTTAACATCATATCAAGCCACCTTCTCTTGTCAACAGTTTCTCTCTTCACACCTGATAAAAGCAAATTATTAACCAATGTAAAAACAAAAATTGGCATATCTGCCCAGTTTCAATTAAACTATCCCATCTATTCCACAAATTAGGTATGCTACTGCTCAAATCAGCCTTTTTCTGGTAATAGCTTTATTAATTTACAGACAAAAGGTTGTGTTTCATGTATTATCTGCTTTTGACCTTTCAAACAATTTAGCACACTTGGTCTGGGCTGGTGTGCCTTTCCCTCACAGTAGTTATTATTCTGAGCTACTTTTGTATTGTCATTGATGCACCTTCGGTGGAAGGGATGCCTCAAGCAATTGGGGCAGATTCTCTGTGGTATTTCCAGTGACCCTAGACATGGGTAGCAAACTAGAATCACACTAGTTAAATTAAAGGATTTATGACATTAGTAGCATGCCAGGCATATCATTTATAGCAGTGCGCTCCAGTCACTGACTGCGTGGCAGAGCCTCATTATCATAAAAAATTATGCATTCAGAAAATCGAAGCTGGGATGAATACTACCCTCAATTACTTATGTGAATAGCACCTAGTACTGCAGTTGTTTGGCATTCATTAGTCCTGGAAATAAAAATATTACTTTTACCCACATTAATAGTGCTCAAGTGATCGGTCCTGGACAGATGAGGGTTTAGATGACCTTGCCAAACTGCACTTATCACTTATATACAGATACCAGCAATAGACACTTGAGTCACTGAGCCCTCTTGTTGGCAAGTGATTATTTATTTCTTAAAAATTGTGGTGTGCATTTGTTCAGCAGTGTCGCTTAAATGATGTGACTCAGGATGTCTTGCAACAGATTCTGTAAAATGGTCCAGGTATTGTGGTTTACTCTACCACTGCTCACAGCAGGATTAGATCTGAAGATGTGAGAAACTGGACCACAAGAAGTAAATGTATCTATGTGTAAAGCTGTGATGGTAACAATGGCAGCCTCTGTGAGGGAAACCAATCAACATGTCAATAGTGATTGGGATTTAGAAGCTTAGAGCTCTAAAATTGTCCATTGTCACATGTGAGCAGCTCACAAAGCCCTATGTTTGTTGTTGCAATCTGATACATAAAGTATTGCTTTTAGGATAAAGAAAATCAAAACTCCAATTGCCAGAATTAAGTAGGGAGTAATTGTTGGGGTTTCCTTTCACCCTCATTGCCGCACTTGGTGCTTGGAGCCCTGCTGGGGTGGGACTATGACCCCCAACTTTCCTCTGTAACAGTAGGGGCCAGGCCTTGGAAAAACTAATGCAGTTTTGCACCAAAAAGTTTGGCACCGGCTTGCCCCATTCCTGAGGACCAGGTGGACGCCATATTTATGAAGTGGTGCAAGCCGGTGCAAAAGGTAAGCTAGCGTAAAAAAATGACATTAGCTAGGTGGGGCTGGCGGTATGGGAGAAGGGGGTTTTGCACCAAAAAATTACGTTAGGCTGGTTAGAGTAAAAAAGATGACTCTAACCAACCTAGTGTCATTATCTGATGTAAAACCATCCATACCACATGACATCTGTCTTAGAAAATCAGAAGTCATGCCCACCACCCCAATGGCCAGCACGGGGGACCAGTGTCCCCTTGGCATGGCCATTGCACCCTGTACCATGCAAGGGGCCCCAAATTGGGCCCCCAATGGCACTTTAATGATAAAATAAAATACTGGGATGGGGTCCCCCTTCCTCTAGTGTCCCTCTGGTGTTGGTGGGGTGTTCTTGGGGCTTGAGGAGGGCTCCTGTGAACCCATTCCATGGTGTTTAAACATGGAAATGGGTCCATAGGTCCCTTAATGCCCGGTCTGACCCGGGCATTAAATAATGGTGCAAATCAAGCTTTGCACCATTATTTAGCCCCTCCTCCCACCCGTTTGTCATTTTAGCATGGGGGCATAAATATGGGTTATGGGGTTAGCACCATTTTTTAGATGGGAATGCCTACCTTGCATCTCATTGATGCAAGGTAGGTTCATGCATATAAAAAATAGTGCAAACTCCAATATTTTGACATTAGATGTGTCTAACATCAAAATATAAATATGGAGTTAGTTTTGCGCTGAATTTGATTTTTAAAAAACAACGCAAATTTGGCACAAATGGGGTATAAATATGCCCCTTGGTGCTTGGAGCCCTGCTGGGGTGGGACTACATCCTCCAGCATTCCCCTGTCACAGAAGAGGCCAGGACTTGGCAAAAAGTGCCTAAAATCACCGTTGGCTTCCCACAGCATGGGATGAGCACAGGATGCGCTCATCATGGGCTGGAGGAGGCTGGGCTAGGCTGCATCTCTTGGTTCTTTTGCACCATAAAGTACCCTTTTTTACCAATTTATTATCCTGGAAGCCAGCTAAGTGACTTATTTGTGTACTGTATTTTCTCAGGCCCTCTGCCTCTGGCAGTCCACCAAAATCCTGTTTCTTAAATTTACTATTATCGACGTAGGGAAGTAGAAAATTAGTGGCTGTGGCCCACGGCCCTCGCTCTAAGCACCCTTGTAATAGTATTGCCACATTAAAGGAACCTGCAGGTTAGCGATTTAGTGGCCCTCAACTCTCCCTGTTTATTGCCTCTTTCTATAGGAGAGGAAGGCCTTCTAAATATGGTCAGGGAAAAGTTAGGTCATATTATGGTAGGGCAGTTTGAGAAGTTCAAAACACTGTGGAGGTCTGAAATGTCTCCTCTCATCTCTCACTTAGACTCTTTTGAAGTCAAGTTAGCGTCACTACTGGCCTGCTGTTGTTCATCACCTCTACCACCACCGATAGCAGCACCCTTCGGACAAAAGGGCCGGTGCAGCCAGCTCCTAAACAGCCTTTCAATGTGGATCGCGGTTGTTTAACCCATTCCTTTGCAGCCAGGGGTGTAGTATCGACTAGAGATTTTGAACAAGTTGAGCAACCCGCTACATCCCCGCTTTCTAGTCCCGCTCCTAGAGCCCTCCCTGAAATGACTACTCTAAGAGAAGGCCGTGCTCTACAGGAGCAATGAAGGAAGGAGTTATTGTCTGACATTACATTCTCAGAGTCTGACAAGGCTGTTGTTAATCTTTCACCAGCCGCATGTCCATATATGGCAGGTCTAATACGGTCCCCCCTCTACTAAATGGTTGAAAAGAATCCCACATGGAGTTGTTTAACAAAACTTTAGACTGGCTTGTGTGACACAAAGGGTTGCCTATATATCATGCCAAAGACATTCTGCTGACACCGAGATGTGCACAGATTGGGCTCAATTCAGCTGACACTCTGGGAGACTGTGTAATAGTGAATTTCAGATTCCCATCTTTGGTCCACAAGATATTGTTTAGTCCTAGTACTCATACTGCACTGACGAGTAACATTGCCCTGGTTCCCTTAGGCTATTTTTAAAAACTCCCAGTTCCCCCATATTCAAAAATTCATCTACCCTTTGGGCTCTCATACTGTCAGACCTAACTACCCAAATATCTCCCAGTGTTGGTTCTTACTGTGTCTACCGCGAGCACAACCAGCTGGTAGGTTTAGCAAACCATCTACTCAAGGACCAGCAGTTCCCTTGACAAGACCACTTATTTACTTGTCCGTCCCTACTTCCAACAGATTTGATTGTGACACCACGGGGACCCGCGGCGCCCCCCTCGCGGGTCGTGGTCTGATCGGTGGTCCACGTTCTGGGCGGCAGGCCTGCCGCAGGTCGCTTTTTGGGTCGTAACCTGTTTTCTCGACTGTGGCGTGGCTCAGGAGTCCTCTCTTGGGCTCTGGGTCACGTCACGTTCGCGTGCAACACCCATCATTTTTCTTAACTATTTTGTTAGACTTCTTTTTTCCTTTTTTCTTTCTTCTTTTTCCTTTTGCTTCATGTGGCCATGTTTTCTTCTTCCCAGGTATCTGTGTTTCCTTCCCTGCATGCATTGCACTACCTTTTCTACAATGGCACTTTATCCATTCACCTTTATGTGGCTTTCCCAACCCAAGATGGTACTTTTAGTTCTTCCTGCATGTCACTTCCTGTTTGTCAGTATATAAGCAAAGAAGGTCTTCTCCTTACGTTGCAAACACTTCTGTCTCGGTGGTGCTCCTTGCTCCTGCTTTCCATGTTTTTGGACCTATCCTGTTTTTTGACTGCAGTATTGTTGTTCCTGATTCTTTCTTCTTGTCAGCCGCTCTTTTTGCCTCTTTTCAAAAGTTCCTGTATTCTGAGATTTTTTCCCAATTCTGGGACTCCTTCTGGAGGTTAGGGACTGCTAGGCGTTATATTGTCGGCAGCACCGTGGATACTGGAAAGGGTCGCCCTTACCTTAGTCAGTCCAGAACAAGCAAGAAACCAGGTGGTGCCCCAAGACTGGCAGACTACAGTGGTAAGGAGCGTGCAAACCGTGACATTGATGCTTTCTCTAGGCCTGACTGACTACCTGCTGAGATGAATCAAGTAACTGACCATGGTACTAACCCAAACCCTCCTGCTGCACAGGGCAGTCCCCTAGGATCTACACCAGGTTGACCATTTACCATACTCATTTGGAACAATGCATATCTCAAGGGGAGAATTAATAATCCTGACTGGCTAGCCTTCATTAACAAATATGATATTATAGTCTTACATGAAACCTTGGCTACCACTCATATTTTGTGATGGCTATGCATGCTAGTCCAACCAGGCCACTCCCTCTCTTCGAGGCAGAGCAATGGGAGGACTTTCAATTTGGTTTAGCCTGAGTCAGCCGGAGTCTCCTAGTAAAAATAACAACCATTGATTCTGGGTCTTCGGCCTCACTAGTTTTAATGAGACAGGATAAACCATATCAATTTACCTTTTATTTAATACATTTTTATGATAACTATTTCACCCATACTGTTTGTGTCCATTTTACTAATTTGTTTAATTTTCTTCTCAAATTTCGGTCTTCAGAGGGTGGTATAAAGCCACAGCCATATTATTTGTTGTGTGGCCACTTTATTGCTAGGTTGGCAGGCTACAACTGGGAGTTAGGGGTACAAGTGGGGGAATTTCATGGAGACTCCAGCGATGGCAGTTGTCCAGACATTTTGCTGCACACAACTTAGTTGATATTGTCAATGTGTTTATAGGGGATGGGACATAATCACCATCTTCCAGAAGCCTTGGTCTTACTTCAATCATTGACTACATGTTTGTGACCAAGAATTTCTTACCACGGTTTTCTAAAGGGGAGATAGTACAGACCAAGTGTGGAGACCATAACACTCTTCTTGCTTCTTGGCTATTGCCCTTAGGCAGACACAAGCTCCCCACCATAGTATCCCTATAGCAAAACACTCCCCGGATGGCCTTAGGCTTGTTTGAAATCTTAAAGATCCCTGCAACACCATGGCTATAATGCTGAAGCAGCAGCAGGCGCTGTTCCTTAAATGTCTGGCTGAAGTAAGTGGGGGTGATATGCTGGCTCACTACAATAGCCTTAGTCAGTGTATTGGACACTCTCTGGTCAAACCCTCCAGCCAGACAAAGGGGAACCACATTGGTTTGATGAACATTGCTCGGCAGCTAACCTCGGATTAAGGAAGGCATTAGCTATCAGTCCGAGAGTTTGTCCTGAGTTCTGGGCCGCCCATCTGGCTTGTAAATCTACCCTTAAATCCAGAAACAAGGCATTACAAAAGGGAGATTGGGAACTGAACAAGCTTTTCTGGGATATAGGTAACAAAATCAGGCTTAGGAACTCCCCAGAAAGTTATCTTCTGGGTTGTAGTAGCTTAAGGGTTAGACTGGGTCTTACATTTTACTGTCATATATCACATTGAGGAGAACTTAGATATGGTTAACTCTCTACAAAATTGACTCCAGCATTCACCGCCCCTCTATGTGTCATTATCAGAAGTAGAATTGGCAATATAACATAGCTCAGGAGGGAATGCCCCAGGGCCAGATGGGGTCCCAATTGACCTCATAAAATGTAGACACCATCTGTGGGGCCTTTTGATTTCTAATGCCTTTCATTGTTCACTGAGTTCTAACATCCCCCGCTCTTGGACTTTGTCCACCATCGTGCCAATATTTGAAAAAGGGGATTGTATGTCCCCCAAATAATAAAGGCCTATCTCACTTACTGATAACACAGTTAGGATAATAGGGAGAGTAGTTTATAACTGCCTTGCAACTTGGGCTCAAGAACATAGTATCCTTCCCTCTCCCAGTTTGGGTTTCATTCTGGGCAAAGTACGGTGGAGCAATGCCTGAATCTAAGCTTGTTAGTGAACAAATATAAATGCGTTTTCCACTGTACCTGGCCTTAATGGTTCTATCCACAGCCTTTAATTCTGTGAATAGAACCAAGATGTGGCAAATGCTACTGGATATGGGGTGGAGCTATCCTTAGTGACTTTTTTGGTAATTAAATAAGGGGAGCGGCTCCCCAGGAGGGGCAATTTATTTTTAGGCCATTTCTTGCCCCCCTATTATAATTAGGCCGATATGCCCCTCTGCCCCAGGGTGGGCAGAAAACGCTAGACTCCAGGGATATATATATTTTTTTTATGTATGTGGGAAGCGATTCCCTTCCCAAGGGTCGCTCCCTTGGGGGCAAATATTCTTTTAGGCCATGTCTGCCCTCCTGGGGGGGGGGCAGATCGGCATGTTTTTGTAGGCCAATCTGGCCCCAAGGGGGGCAGAAACCACTAGACACCAGGGAGTTTTGTTTTTAATTCATGTTTATACATAAGGGGAGCGGCCCCTAGGGCAAGGGCCGCTCCCCAGTGGGGCAAAGTATTTTTATGCAGATCGGCCTATTATAGGGGGCAGAAACCTCTAGACACCAGTGATATATTTTTTTACGTTTACTTTTTTTTTTTTATATATGGGGTGCGACCCCTTAGGCAAGGGGCGCTCCCCTGGGGGGCAAATTGTATTCAGGCCATTTCTGCCCCCCTGGTGGGCAGATTGGCCTATTTTTGTTAGGCCAATCTGCCTCCAAGTGGGGCAGAAACCACTAGACACCAGGGATTTTTTTTTGTCAGTTTCACATGAGGGGAGCGACCCCTTAGGCAAGGGTTGCTCCCCGGGGGTAGGGGGTAAATTTGCTATAGGCCATTTCTGCCCCCCTTGGGGGCAGATCGGCCTTTCGTAATTATGCTGATCTGCCCAAGGGGGTGGGGGGGGTCAGAAAACCCTTCACATCAGGGATTTTTTTAATTATTTTATTTTTTTATATGTGGGGAGCGACCCCTTAGGCAAGGGTCGCTCCACTGGGGGGGGGCAAATTGTCTTTAGTCCATATTAATATTAGGCCGATCTGCCCCCAAGGGGTGCAGAAACCACTAGGCAATTTTTTTTTTGTGGCCAATTTCACGCAAGGGGCACAACCACTTGGGCAAGGGTTGCTCCCCGGTGGGAGGGGCACATTTATTTTAGGCCATTTCTGCTCCCCTTGGGGGCAGATCAGCCTATTTCTATTATGCCGATCTGTCCCTGGGTGACAGCAACCACTTAGGCACCAGGGATTGGTGTGTGTATCTGTGTGTTTTGTTTGGGGGCAGACCCTCGGGCAAGGGTCGCTCCCATGGGGGTACATTACTGTTGGCCATATCTGCCCCCCTTGGGGGCAGATCAGCCTATTTTTGGAAGGCCCATCTGCCCCCAAGGGGGGCAGAAAGCCCACCAGAGACCAGGGAAGATTTTTTTTCAAAAGAAGAGGGTGGGGGTATGGCCATACCCCCACCCCAAATAAATGGGCCAAAGTTGTTCTACCCACTAGTGGGCAGATGGGGCAATTACCCCTGATCCACACCCCGGGTGGGCAGAAGTCTACTAGATGCCAGGGAATTTAAAACAAAAATTGTGGGGTGTTGGCTACCAACCAGTATGGGCCTGGTTATACCCCCACCCCAACTGAAGGGAGTAACAGTCTTTCAGCTTTCCCCCCGCACACTAAAACATCTTATCCCATTGCAAGCAAGAGGACATTTGATTGTTTTGGATTTTGGTTTTACATTTGGGCCATGAGAGCTTGGCTAACTCTCAAAATCGTCCCACTTGGAATGGTGAGGGCTGCACTTTTTGGACTTTGGGACGCTGCCATGTAGAAACATCCACAAGACCTAGACACATCTGAAAAGTAAACATCTGGGTGAGTCCAGGTTGGTGTGCTTCACATGCACCCCGCACCATTTTCTTACCTGCAATGCCCTACAAACCTCCAACTTTGCTGGAAATCACACATTTTTCCCACATTTTTGTGATGTAACCTTCCAGAATCTGCAGGAATCCACAAAATTCCTACCACCCAGCATTGTCTCATCTATACCGATAAAAATTCTGCTGCACTTGTCAGCCTAAAAATGCTTTTTTTCAAACTGCCCTTTTGGACCTGCTTTGGTTTCCCCTCAATTTCAACATGTTTTTGGCTCTTCCCTGCAACAGGCACTTGGCCCAACTACACAAGTGAGGTATAATTTTTACCGGGAGACTGAGGGGAACGGTGGTTGGTAGGAAATCTGTCCCGGTGCAGTGATCCCACACAGAAATGTGGGCAAAATCTTATTTTTTTAGCTAAATTTGAGGTTTGCTGAGGATTCTGGGAAAGAAAACTTTGGGGGATCCACACAAGTCACATCTCCCTGGACTCCCTCAGGTGTCTAGTTTTCAGAAATGTCTGGGTTTGGTAGGTTTCCCTAGATGGCTGCTGAGCCCAGGACCAAAAACGTAGGTGCCCCCGCCAAAACAGTTAGTTTTGTATTTGCTAATTTTGATGTGTCCAGATAGTGTTGTGGGGCATTTCCTTTCCCGAGTACTAGGCCTACCCACACAAGTGAGGTACCTTTTTTATTGGGAGATTTGGAGGAACGCTGGGTGAAATAAATGTGTGGCTCCTCTTGGATTCCAGAGCTTTCTCTCACCGAAATGAGAGGAAAAAATGTTTTTTGGACCAAATTTTGAGGTTTGCAAAGGATTCTTGGTAACAGAACCTGGTGAGAGCCCCACAAGTTGCCCCATCTTGGATTTCCCTAGGTGTCTAGTTTTAAAAAATGAGCAGGTTTGGTAGGTTTCCCTAGGTGCCGGCTGAGCTAGAGGCCAAAATCATCAGATTTCAATGTAAAAATGTGATGTGTCCATGTTGCGCTTCTTGTCGCGAGCATTAGGCCTACCCACGCAAGTGAGGTACCATTTTTATCGGGAGGCTTGGGGGAACACAGAATAGCAAAACAAGTGTTATTGCCCCTTGTCTTACTCTACATTTCCAAATGTAAGACAGTGTGTAAAAAAGACGTCTATTTGAGAAATGCCCTATAATTCACATGCTAGTATTGACACCCCGGAATTCAGAGATGTGCAAATAACCACTGCTTCTCAACACCTTATCTTGTGCTCATTTTGGAAATACAAAGGTTTTCTTAATACCTTTTTTTACTCTTTATATTTCAACAAATGAATTGCTGTATACCCGGTATAGAATGAAAACCCATTGCAAGGTGCAGCTCATTTATTGGTGGGCACCTAGGGTTCTTGATGAACCTACAAGCCCTATATATCCCCAAAACCAAGAGTCCAGCAGATGTAACGGTCTATTGCTTTCAAAACTCTGACATTGCAGGAAAAAGTTACAGAGAAAAACTGCAGTTTTTTTCACCTCAATTTCAATTTCTTTTTTATTTCAGCTGTTATTTTCTGTAGGAAATCCTTGTAGGATCTACACAAATTACCCCTTGCTGAATCCAGCATTGGTTTCATACCCATTTCTGCCACTAACTGGATGGAGTCTGAAAGCACAAAAATAGTAAAAATGGGGTTTGTCCCAGTAAAATGCCAAAATTGTTTTGAAAAATGTGGGTTTCTGATTGAAGTCTGCCTGTTCCTGAAAGCTGGGAGGCTGGTGATTTTAGCATCACAAACCCTTTGTTGATGCCATTTTCAGGGAAAAAAAACACAAGCCTTCTTCCGCACCCATTTTTTCCCATTTTTTTAAAAAAATGAAGTTTTTGCTGTATTTTGGCTTATTTCTTGGTCTCCTTAAGGGGAACCCACAAAGTCTGGGTACCTCTAGAATCCCTAGGATGTTGGAAAAAAAGACACAAATTTGGCTTGGGTAGCTTATGTGGACAAAACGTTATGAGGGCTTAAGCGCGAACTGCCCCAAATAGCCAAAAAAAGGCCTGGCACCTGAGGGGAAAAGGCCTGGCAGCGAAGGGGTTAAACTCAATAGAACAGCTGGTTCAACTTACCAGGACACAAAGGGAAAGGGACTATTTAACCTCCGCTACATGTCTACAATGCCCAGTGTGTTTGTCCGCTACTTATGGGGCTGGGATTTGGGGTTAACACAACGCCACTTCTCTCCAACTCGAGGAAAATCATATCTGATGGAGAGTCCTGTATCTTCCGCTATTCCATCTCCAGCTACCTCATGCACTTTGAGCTAAATCGGCAGTATATAAAAAATAAGTTCAATTTGGCTCCCTTGTTTTTACAGGCCAGTTTGTGGGTTAACCCGGAAGCGTCGCTATGTAAAGACATCATAATGAATTGCCTTAGTGTTGACAAGTCCCTCATTGCAAAGACCTTTTGCACTCTGGGTTTGTCCTCCCTATTCATGATGCCTCTGAGCGTTAATAAAGATGACAAATTAAGGGTTAAGCGCCGCGTTTTAGAATTCAGGAGGATAAAAGTCTGAAATGCGAACTTTCAAAAAGAACTGTGCTGATTTTTCATAGGTCCTCCGCTTCTGCTGAACCTGCCCTTTACCTATCTTTAGACCTCATGCGTTGGGAAACGTCCCTCATCTTTTATTCATTTAAGGGCAGGCATGGACCGGCGGATCCTGTGTTTTGGAGGACACACCGGCCTTTCCGGGGGGAGAGGGGGGAGGAGGAGTGTTCAGTGCTGCTTTGCCCCTGTGATGGCTCAGCAGCGCAAAGGTTACTGCACTTTATGTTTTTCTGTACATGTTTAAACCCTCAGCTTTAAACCTTTATTAATTAATTTGGGGCAACATGATTATAGAGTAGCTTTATTTCACTTGTAGCTGCTGAACACCCATGATGTACGTTTAATGGGTCAGCTACTTTCTTAAAACCTCAGTGAGATCTAGAAAATCAATGGACAGGTAGCCATCTGGTGTGACTTACCACTCCTTGTTGCTTAACATTATGAGCCTATTGTTGGCAGCAGCACTTACTAGCGGCGTCTGTATGCACATGCAAATTTATAACCATTGCTGTTTTTTTTACTGAATTGTGTTACATGAATTTTGTATTTTCCTACTCTCACTGTGTGTATCTTATGATCGTTGCTTTTGGTCTGAATGTCGTCTTTGGTGTCAGTGCAAGGAATACTTCATCGGTTGACTATTATTCCACATAGCTCCCATGGCCGACAATTCCGTTTTAAGTATAAATCACTTTTGTAGTTTTTATATGATTTTTCACATTTATTTGTATCTTATGCTTTTTATGTCTTGTACCTATTGTTTTATGGCCATATATGGCCGAATAAAGATCTTTTGAATTGAAAGCAAAGGCGTATCTGTGATGTGAGAACTGGTGGACTCTGGAGATGTTATTCTTTGCTCTAAAACAGATGATCATATTTTCCTCAATTGTGCACATTGGAAACCAAATTGCTTCTAGGCACTCTACAAATTTTCAGCATGTTTTAGAACAGAGAGAATTGCAGAATCTGGTCAATATCGTAAAATCTTATCAAATAGGAACACCCCTGTTTTCCTCAATTTGTAGGTTTCTCGATCGCCTTGGTTCCTTGTATACATGGGCAGATGTGGTGGTGGTTTTCAAAAGGGTATGTGCTATGATTGTTACACATCTCATCAGTAGTAAACTGAGGGGCTGATTTAGACTTTGCAGAGAGATTACTCCATTACAACTGCAATGAAGTACCCTCTCTACCAAATTGAAGGTCTTCCTCTTAGATTTACAGACGGGTGGACCTTAACTATGTCACCGACAGAGACTACTCCACCTCCATCGCTGATCACCCGACAGAGTAAGGGCTGTTGGAGGTTTGAACATTCCACTGCCCAACCAATTTAGTATGGGTGGTCGAATGGTCAGTTTTTACTTTCCCTTACCATACGAAAAACATGTCTGTGAGTAACAATAAAAGCATTTAAATGATCCCACACCATAGGAGAAAATTCACATGCTGTGGGGGTCATTAGCATTTGTTTTTCCAGAATCACTTGTTTGAGGGATGGTACTATCATTTTTGATGATATAATTCATAAAATGTTAAAAAAATTGTCAGGAACTACAATTACGGATGTTCCTGTCTACATTTAGCCTTGTCCACAGGACTGGTGGCAACTCTAAATTTTGAAGGCAGGGAACCCCTGGTATGGTGGGAGTAAAGTATTCCGCCATACTTATGGACATACTCCTGTCTGCCAAACTCCAAATCAGCCCCGGAGTCATTTATTAGTGACTAGACAATATTAAATGTAAGGTAAAAGGAACTTGCGAATTTTACATGGAAGATATTTTTCTATTGCTGTTGAACACTTGAACTTCTTAAATCTCATGTGAATATCAATAGGCATGTTTCGATTTTTAGCAATATTTCACTTTAATTAGGGAGGAGCTATTCAGATCTTATCTGTGACCGTTAAGAAGCGAGATCTCGTTGATGACACTGTGCAAAATAAACCAATGGTAATTAAATAAAGTTTAAAAAAAAAGAAGTAAGATCTCATTGCTATTCTGAAATGAGGCCATGTTGCAAAGCTGGCCGGGCCGTGGACCACAAGGGTCATCAGGTGAAGAAGTATTAAAAAGGTCAAACGTAACTGCCCAACCATTTTCAGCTGGGTCTGCAGGTTGCAATGTTTTTGTCAGTCACCGGGTAAGGTACCATATTTGAGGACATCACAGAGAATCACGCCATCTGTGAAGTGATACTTTGATGAGTTTTGACAAACAACATATCACTACAAGAGTGTGAATAAACATTAAAAAAATATATATTTAACTTAATAAGTGAAAAGTGCCAAAGGCTTAACTGAAATGTACACATACAAATATTTAGACGTACCTCTTTAGGAAACAAATCAGCACATCATACTTCTGAGAATTGCTTCACTTATCAATGCTGCGCACTACAACTTAAGATACAGTGCATTGTCAACATAGAAAAAACCGATGCAGTGTTCATACCATTATCGGCTGGATTGTACAACAAATATCAAATACTCTTATGGGTCACAACATACCTGCTTTCCACATGCATGGAGATCACTTATTTGTTATAAAATACTAGTATGTCATTAACCGAATGAATACTTATATTTAATTATTATATATATATTTTTTTCTAATTGAGGCAATTTCACTCATTCAATCAATTTGTATTCTTGCCATGTACCTCGACAATGTCCATTCTATGACAAATTACTTTCTTGTGATGTGCATCAAATTCACATGTGTAGACTAATATAACATTTGCAACAAACATATCAGAAAATCCCAGCTTAATTTTTGCAGACAAAGTTGACATTACAATATCCAAGCTTACATTTTGAGGACAAGGCTGACGTTTTCGCAAAATATCAGCATGAATGTGCAGCAATCGCAATAATTGTGTCCAAAAATGTTTATGTGCAATTTGCAGCAGAGAGATTTAAGTTTCCAAACACTTTAATAAGTTGAAGAGTGAAATATCATAATGAGGTGTTCACATAGTTAAACGTACTTTCAGCACTCCTACACCTAAACATTGTCCCAGTGCAGAATATTTTCTAATTTCCCCCCAAAAAATAAACAGCAGTATGTTTTTGATACAAACACACTCCTCGTGTCCCAAAGCAATAGCTTGTCACAGTCTATTTGCTTTCAACTGTGCCTTCATTTTGGATTCACTCATAGATATGCTTGACTGTTTGTCCTCCTACGCACAACCTCTGCTCTGGAACACTGCAGTCTTAGCCTCTCTGCCCTTGGTTGCCTGTGGGAAGCAGACAGCCACTGGGCTAGAGTGAGACTTGATCAGACCGAACAGCACACTGTGTGGGTCATAGTGACTTGATTGAGGTACCCAAAGAGCTTCTCTCTGCTTCTTCTGGCAGTGCACATAAGTGAGAAATTATGCAATAAAACTGCAGGGCACGAGCTCCATGGAGTTGCATGCTGAGCCCATGCTAAAATGAACCATTCAAGGTCAGGCTGGGCATGGACAATTTGTACCTTACCCAATGCGAATTAACAACTAACCTTTGTGGGAGCAGGAATGGGTAGCCCAAAATATATCTCAATCAGAGTTTCCACATTTAACGGATCTCAGATGAAGTTAATTTTCAATTTTATGGGCAATGTGTCCCCCTGTAAAGGCAACTTCCAAAGCAAAAAAAATCAAACACAAATTCATTAAGAAAATGAGATAGGGTTGAATAGGCCACTTAATAACTGAGTTTTAAATCAATAGAAAACAAAAAAGTTTCAGAATTAAGCAATACAAAGTCAATACCATATAGTATATCAATGTAGAGTTACACAGAGAATGCAAAAATCAGAAATTAAGGCCCATATGAGCAGCAAATTCAAGAAAATAAAGGGCAACATCCCTAGTAGAATAGGAAGGTTTTTTTTTCTAAAGAGTTTTTTTTAATTTTTCTTCAGTTCTCATGTGCTCCCTTTTATCTCTCAAATCTGTTACAGTTTTAACTCTCCCTTCTTTATATTCTTCAACAAACTCAAACTCTTCTTAACTTAGAGTACATGCTTACTCCGTGTGGGAAAGTCATCCCTTTTGCCCTGGCCACCCTCAGACTTTTTGGACAGGTACTGGTGGTTACTGACTCTTGGTTGTGCCCTGGGTACTGCTTATCAGTCCCAGGGCCAGTGCTCTGTGTAGAGTGGATATGCAAATAAGGCTAATTATAATTGGCAAAATTAACCTACCTATAAGTCCCTAGTTTATGGTAGGGCATGGAGGTTTAGGGACTCCAGCATAGGTAGTGCCCCAATAGGTGCACTGCTGAGGTGCCCAGTGTCATTTTAAAGGCAGGCCTGCCTTGCTGGCTGCTTTTAAATTAAAGTTACATGCAAATTTGAATTTGGAATTAAAAGTAGTTCCAAAGTCTTAAATGACCTTATTTTTACATATAAGTCACCCCTCAGGTGTGCCCTATGTGCCCCTAGGGCTGGGTGCTATGTAACTGTAAGCAGGGACCTTATAAAAATAGTTTTATAAGCCATGGTGAGGTAAAATAGCCAAATTCGTTTTTCCCTCATTGTAGTGAATGGCCTCCATGGGCTAGAATGGGGAGACTTTATTTCAATTTAAAAAATCCCCTTAAGTAACAGATACCAGAAGTTTGGTATCAAATAAATTAATTGTTAGAATAAATCCCACAACTTCCAGTTGTTGGATTTAATATAACTTGTTCATGTAAAGAGTTTTAAACTTTACCTGAAAAGTTGCCAACTTCAGCCCTGCAGTGTTTGTGCTGCTGTGCTCTGATTGGCCAGCCTCTGGCAGCCTGGCCTGGCTCAGCACAAAGAGATGTGCCTGGGGGAGGAGATCTCCCCTCAGCAGATGGTGAAGCAGGAAGGGGGAGGGCTGCCAAACTGGTCTTCAAAGGCAGAGAAGGACATTTAGAGCAACCCAGCAACACCCTCACATTCTGCAAACCCAGACAATTAGGTGCCCCCTTGATTAGATTAGGAGAGGGCAGCAGAGGGATGTGTTTAGGATTTTTAGCCACACCAGTGGGTGGGCTCAGCCAGATGTAACCTCCAAATATCACTTTCAGCCATGATGGATTTTTGAGGAATGTTGCTCCCTGGGATTGATTTTTGCCACACTTCCTGGGAAGTGGTCATCACATGGGGAAGGACCCTGCCCCTGATTGGAGAAACAGGACCCCCCTGTTTTTCACCCAGGAGCAATGATAAAACTGGCAGACCTGCACCCACACCTCAGATCCCCATCAGATTCCAACAAGGAAGAAGTACAGGAGAAGAAGGACTGCCCTGCTAGACCCCTGACCTGCACATGGACCCTGCACTCTGAAGGACTGCACCAGCTGCCCGCTTGGGCTTCACCACAAGAAGGACTTTGCCAGGCTTCAACTGGTTCAAAGAGGGACTCCAAGTTTGCTACAGGTAAAAACTTGCTAACCAGAGTCCCCTGCACCAACTCCTGAAGAAACCAAGCAGCTGACCACTGTCCATTAGTCAAAAAGGAGTTTGCACCAGGTGCATTCTTGGAGTTGTACTCCACACCCCCAAGGAGCATCTCAGAGCTTCTGTAACCTTGGGGTGGACTGTGGACCTCAAAAGACCCTTAAAAGAACATCTGGAAGAAGATCCAGAAGTTTGGAGAAAAGCTTGCCTCAACCGTGACCCGCCCTGACTTGCAGGTCCGTCCCGGTGAAGAAAATCTCAAAAAAAGAGACTAAGGTGGTCATTAGAACCCCGGCGGTCGGTGTTAAAGTGGCGGTAAGACCGCCAACAGGCCGGCGGTAAAAAATTTGCAATAACGACCGTGGCGGAAACAAAGACAGCCACTTTAACACTCCGACCGCCACGGCGGTACAAACAAACAGCTTGGCGGTCACAGCCAACAGACAGGCGGAGGACAATGTACCGCCCACACTATCACAACCTACCAATCCGCCACCTTTTTCAGGGCGGATTCACCGTGGACAAAAACATGGCGGAAACAGGACTTCGAAGGGAAAACGCTCACCTCTACACACCCCACGAGGAATCCGGACGCCATGGAACCCGAGCTCCAGATCCTGCCAGCCCTCATCTTCTTGCTCCTCTACCAGGAGCACGAACTCTGGCGGTGAAGACAACGGTGAGTACTGCACCTACGACACAGGGGAGGGGGGAAGGGAAAAAACAGGGACACACACACGCAACACCCCCACCCTCACCCACTACAACACACACACTAATACAGCATGATACATCACAGTTACACCCTCCAAACCCCCTGGAAGAATGCAAAGACAAAAGCAAATGAGTGTAACCATTGTAATCTATTAAAATCCAGGATGCAAAAATATATATACACTGTAAACAAATATATACACCAAGAATAGTAGTCCAGGTAGTGCTCCATTGAAGTCCGTGGAACACTGGCCCCCACGGCATGGGCGAGGCCCACACTCAATCCCCGAACATGACGGAGAGAACACTGCAGAGGCATCAGATAGCAATAAAACAGGAACCTCAGGGGGAAGGGAAAGGGGGGGCACCTCAGCCGATTGAGTGCACAACGCCAAACCCACGAGGGGGCCACGTGCCCACTGTTCAATCCTGGGGAGTGCAAAGCCACAGTCTCTCAAGTCTCTACAGTGGGTGGGTTGCCCACTGTTCCATCATGGGGAATGCAAAGCCACAGTCTCTCAAGTCTCTACAATGGGTGGGTTGCCCACTGTTCCATCCTGGGGATTGCAAAGCCACAGTCTCTCAAGTCTCTCCAGTGGGTGGGTTGCCCACTGCTTCATCCTGGAGAGTGCAAAGTGACGGTCTCTCAGGTGGATGCCTTTCTCCACTGGTTCTGGAGGGGGCCTTGTGCCCAGAGTGCTTCATCCTGCCAAGGACAGAGGTAGTGGATGTATCTCTCCACTGGTTCTGGAGGGAGCCTTGTGCCCTGAGGGCTTCATCCTGCTCGTGACGGACTCAGTAGCGTCAGTGCCCTTGGCGCTCATGGGCCAGCGGTGCTTGTTGCGACGGTGTCCTTGGCAGCGGTGCTTGTTGCAGCGGTGTCCTGTTCAGCAGTGCTTGTGGCGGCGGTGTCCTGTTCAGCGGTGTTTGTGGTGGCGGTGCCCTGTTCAGCGGTGCTTGTTGCGGCGGTGTACTTGGCAGCGGTGCTTGTGGCGGCGGCGTCCTGTTCAGCGGTGCTTGTGGCGGCGGGGTCCTTGGCAGTGACTCAGCTGCTGGCGGTCCTGTCTGGCCCAGCGATGCTGGTGCTGGCGGTCCTTCATGGCCCAGCGGGGCTGGTGCTGGCAGCCCTGTCTGGCACATTGGGACTGGTGCTGGCGGTCCTGTCTTGGGCAGCTGGGCTGGTGCTGGCGGTGGCCTTCTGGGCAGCTGGGCTGGTGCTGGCGGTGGCCTCCTGGGCAGCGGGGATGATGGCGGTGGCCTCCTGGGCAGCGGGGATGATGGCGGTGGCCTCCTGGGCAGCAGGGATGATGGCGGTCTTCTCCGCTGTGCTGCTATTCCCAGACTTGCTGACTTTCTTGTGGCCCTTCCCCACCTTGGAAGGAGTCGCAGCTGACTCCACACTCCCACCTGTACCCCTGGGAGCGGCTTTGGTGGCTGGAGTCAATCCCCTCTCCTGCCGGGCACTGGCCAACTTTTGATGCTTGACAGATGGGGGACTGTCCATGCTTTGGCTCTGTGCCACACTGGCTGCCCTGGTGGCCGGTGCACTCCAGATTCCGGTGACTACAGGCACTACTGGTCCCAGAGATGTTGTGGCTGAGGTGCTGGATTGGGACCTGGAGAGTCGGGCCCTAGGAGACTGACGGGGTGGGGGAGGTGAGGGAAAGAGGTCAAGGTTGGACAGGAAAAGTTTCTTGGGAACACTGGGACAGGTGGATGGGGGTTTGGGAGTGGAGGAAGAGGTTGTGGTTGTAGGAGGTGTTCGTTTGGTGACTTTGGGTGAAGGTGCATGCGCTGTAGGCTGTCGTGAGGCAGATGTCTGTTGGGTGGGTGTGTGCCTGCATTTGTGTATCTTGGGAGGTGGCGTCACAGACACACTGGGAGAGGACACAGGGGACGTGTGAATGGCAGTGGGGGTGGTGACTGCATGTGAGCGGGGTGTGGTGGTGTGTGTGCTGGTGATGGAAGTAGTGGCTGTAGATGTAGTGCATGCAGGTGTGAGTGTAGACAAGACTGGGAGGGAGGAGGGAGACAAGGAGGAGGGGGACACAGTGGAGGCAGTGGATGTTGGTGTGTCTGCATGTGTGTGATGCTTGCGTGAGTGCCTGTAGGATGTGTAGTGCTTATGTTTGCCAGAGCTTCCCTTGTGTGTTGACGTGTGTGCATGCTGGTCTGAAGGTGTGCTTGGGATAGGCTGAGGGGATTGGGTCTGGGTGGAGGAAGTTGGAGGGGGGAGGCTAGAGACAGGGACAATGGCTGCCATCAGTGCTGAGGCCAGAGTCTGAAAAGCTTGTTGAAGGGCTGCCTGACCAGAATGAATGCCCTCCAGGAATGCATTTGTTTGTTGCAACTGCCTTTCTAAACCCTGGATGGCATTCAAAATGGTAGACTGCCCAACAGTGAGGGACCTGAGTAGGTCAATTGCCTCCTCACTGAGGGCAGCAGGGGTGACTGGGGCCAGGGCAGAGGTGCCTGGGGCGAAGGTGATGCCCACCCTCCTGGGTGAGTGGGCACGGGGCAAAGGCTGAGGGGCTGCTGGGAGGGCAGTGCTGGTAGGGGGGTATGGGTTGTACCTGTAGATGCAGGGGGCACAGATGTTGCACCTCCACGAAGGAGCTCCCATCAGAGGACGAGTACGTATAACTGGTCTCAGATCCTGTCCCCGCCGTGGAGCTCCCCTCGCCCTCAGTCCCACTGGTGAACTCCGAGTCCGTAGTGTCGCCCTCCAGGGCCATGTGGAATGCATCTCCCTCCTGCTCCGGTGCCACTGCTCCTCCGCCTGATGATGCTAATGCACACAAGAACAGGGAGACCACAAAACGGGGTGGGACGACTGAAGAAAGACATGTTGAGTGCATGCATTACCGCTACCGTTGGCGGACACGACAGACACAGAAGCCCCCTGCACTACGCCGCACACTTGGGCTCCACTGTTCAATCCCTGGGACATGGCCTACAAGGCTATGGCCGACATCTGCACACATGGATGACACAGGAGCCTGACTAGGTGTACTTGGCACTGTACACAGGTGGGGTGGGGTGCCACAGGGTCTGCCAGAAAAAGGGGACCTAACTAGCACACTCGCCCTGGCCTAGGGAAACCCACAGCCCACCTCCCCCACCCAGACACCGCCACTGCACGCAAAATCAGCAGAATGAGAGTGTACTCACCCCCTTATGGCTGCTGTGATGCCCTCAAGCGCCCATCCAACTCCGGGTACGCCACCGCCAGCATCCTGAACATCAGGGGGGTCATGGTGCGACGGGCACCCCTCCCACGTTGGGAGGCCATCCCCAGCTGGGCCTCCGCCGTCTTCTTGCTCCAGCGGCGAATGTCCTCCCATCTCTTACGGCAGTGGGGCTCTGTCTGTGGTAGACCCCCAGGGTCCGGACGTCCTTGGCGATGGCACACCAAATATCCTTTTTCTGATGGGCGCTGACCTACATGAATTGTACATGGTGAAAAGAAAAGTTATTACCAACTGCACGGTCACAGTCATTGGCCCCATCCCTACCCTTGCCATGTGGCACATGCACTCACCGTCGTTTCATGCACGCCTCAATCCCCCCCCCCATCTTTCATCCACCCCACTCCACACAGGCATTGCCCATACAGCATGGTAACGGTGTACTTACCTGTTTGTCTGGAGGACCGTAGAGTAGCGTGTACTAGGGGAGGACCCCATCCACAAGTTTCTCCAACTCCTCCGATGTGAAGACAGGGGACTTTTCCCCAGACACACGAGCCATTGTCTCTTCCAGACCGAGGTGGCACCAGCACTTGCAGTGTAGGTCCTCTCATGTCGAAGATCAGGTATCGAGTGATTGAACAGATAGAAAATGGCGGTCACGTCCATGGCAGTGCGTACCGTCACCGCCGGCGTACATCGTCATTGGCTCCTGGGACCCATAGGGTCCAATGTTAACCAATGCAGAATTGTGCCGCGGTCTTCGACCGCCTACCGCGATGGTGTACAACGCCAGCGCAGTTACCACACATCCTATTGTCCCACTTTACAGGTCAGGCAGCCGCCATTTCAGGGGCCCACATGGATTACATTTTAACTATGTCACACATACCTAGGCCTTGCCTCAACACTCATACAGGCCAAATTTCGGATTATGATTTGTGTTCTGTGCAAGCTGTGGGTACGTACCTCTGAGTTGGTTGACTCTGTGCTCACTGTTGTCCTTCATAGGCACCGTCCGCTGGGACATGTGAGGAGATGGCGGCATCCTCCGGTGTACAGACCGCTGGTGGACCTGTCGACAATGGAGGAAAGACATTGGATCATCACCTACAGGCTTGATCGTGCCACAATCCTGGAACTGTGTGCCCAGCTGGAGCCAGACCTGATGTCAGCTATCCGCCATCCCACAGGAATCCCCCCTCAAGTGCAGGTGCTGTCAGTACTCCATTTCCTTGCAAGTGGGTCATTTCAAACAACAGTGGCCATAGCATCAGGGATGACCCAGCCTATGTTTTCCAACGTGTTGTCCAGAGTGTTGTCTGCCCTGCTGAAACACATGCGGAGCTACATCGTTTTCCCTCAGGTGGAGGATTTGCCTACAGTGAAAGGTGACTTCTATGCCCTGGGACATATCCCCAACATCATAGGTGCCCTTGATGGGACACATGTGGCTTTGGTACCCCCGGCAGGAGTGAACAGGTGTACAGAAACCGGAAGAGTTTTCATTCCATGAATGTGCAGATGATGTGTTTGGCAGACCACTACATCTCCCATGTTAATGCCAAATTCCCTGGCTCAGTGCATGAAGCTCACATCCTGCAGAATAGCAGCATCCCTTATGTGATGGGGCAACTCCAGAGGCACTGTGTGTGGCTATTAGGTGAGCACCTGGAAGCAAGTCAGTGGGAATGGTTGTCTGGGTCTGGGGATATCCAGTGTCCCTCGCCATTTGCAGTTGACTCTGGTTACCCCAACCTGTCATGGCTACTGACCCCAGTGAGGAATCCCAGGACAAGGGCAGAGGAATGCTACAATGAGACCCATGGGCGAACCTGGCGGATTATAGAGCGGACCTTCGGCCTCCTGAAGGCCAGGTTCAGGTGCCTCCATATGACAGGTAGATCCCTATTCTACTCAGCAAAGAAGGTGTGCCAGATCATCGTGGCCTGCTGTATGCTTCACAACTTAGCTTTGCGACAACAGGTGCCTTTTCAGCAGGAGGATGGCCCAGATGGCGGTGTTGTTGCAGCTGTGGAGCCTGTTGACAGTGAAGATGAGGAAGCAGAAGAAGAGGACATCGACAACAGGAACTCAGTGATCCTGCAATATTTCCAGTGAGACACAGGTAAGAATACAAACCTGCTTACTACATGTACTTTAACACTACATGCACTTTAACACTACTACCTCTCAACTGTCTGTCGTTTTCACCCAGTGTATGGTCACTGAGTTGTAACTTTCCCTTATGATTTCACAGATGTGGGTCCCACTGTGTGACATCTGCTTTGTTTCCTCATGGACTAGAGATGTGTGACATAGGTATGTTGACATTACATTTGAAAGAGCATTTTGACACTGTAAATGCTAATACACTATTTTGAAATCACAGACTGACTCCAAATTGTTTTGTGCTTCAAGGGTGTTTATTTAAGTGCTCAATATTGGAGGGGGTTGTAAAATGGTGAGGGGTGATGGTGGAGGAATGTCCATAGCAGAGTCCAATCTATTAGGCATAGGAAGTGGAGCTGGGGCAGTTTGAGGATGGACAGGGTGACAAAGTGGGACAGAAGGATGACATTCAGGGTGGTCTCATTTCTTGGCGGGGGTCTTGGCTGTGTTCTCTGTCTTTGTCCTGGATCTCAGGGACCATTTGCCATCGTCTCCTGGGAATGGTGGTAGGCTCCCATGATGATGGAGAGGGCCTCGTGGAGAGTGGGTTCCCTTGGCCTGTCCTCCCCCTGTTGCACAGCAGCCCTCCCAGTTCCCCTGTGTTCCTGGGCCTCCGTCCCCTGGGCCGTGTTCCCACTGCCACTGTCCCCAGGTCCCTGTTGTTGTTGGAGTGGTGGGTTAGCCTGGGTTCCCTGTAGTGGTAGACACACTGCTGATTGACGTGTCATGGGGACAGAGGTATGGGCCCGCTGGGTGGGTGCTGTGCTGGTGTTTCCAGAGGGGCGAAGCTCTGTGGTGGCCTGTGACTGTGTGAGGGGAACCAACTGTCCAGAGGTCCCCGATGGGCCGGGCTGGTCATCTAGATCCAGTTGGACAGAGCTGCTGTCATCACTGTGGGCCTCTTCTGTTGGTGGTGTGGACATGTGTGGACCCTCCTGTCCGGGGACATTGGGTAGGGGTCCTGCAGGGGTATAAAAGGATTTTTATTACATCTGTGTGTGCCATGGTGTGCAATGGGTGGGTGACCGTGTACCCCAGTGCTTGCATTCCTGTGTGGGTCCTTGTGTGATGGTGGTTTAGGGGGGTGTCTGGGAATGTGCAGTGGTCATGCTTTGGTGATGGGTGTCCATGCTTTGTTGTTGCATGCAGGGCTTGGGTTTTGGATGTGTGGTTTGTGATATAGGGACATTTGTGAGGAGTTGGAGTGATGGGGGTGAGGGTGAGGGTGGGGGCATGTGATAGCATGCAAGTAGGGTAGGGGATGTAATAGTTGATATTTGACTTACCAGAGTCCATTCCTCCATCTACTCCTGCGAGGCCCTCAGGATGCAGAATTGCCAAGACCTGCTCCTCCCATGTTGTTAGTTGTGGGGGAAGAGGTGGGGGTCCGCCGCCAGTCCGCTGAACCACAAAGTGGTGTCTTAAGACCACGGAACGCACCTTCCCCCGTAGGTCGTTCCACCTCTTCCTGATGTCATCCCTATTTCTTGGGTGCTGTCCCACTGCGTTGACCCTGTCCACTATTCTTCGCCATAGCTCCATCTTCCTAGCAATGGAGGTGTGCTGAACCTGTGATCCGAATAGCTGTGGCTCTATCCGGACGATTTCCTCCACCATGACCCTGAGCTCCTCCTCAGAGAACCTGGGGTGTCTTTGCCGTGCCATGGGGTGGTGTGCGTGATTTGTGGGGTGGTATGTGTAGCGATTAGTGGGGTGATATTTAGTGGTGTGTTGTGTGAGGTACGTGGAAGTTATGTGGATGTTGGTATTGTGTGTCTGTGGATGCTTGGTAGTTGTTTGTAGTGTCTCTCTCTGGCCTTCTCTCGGTAATTTTGTCATAGGGGTTTGTGGGTGATGTGGGTGTGAGTTTTATATTGTAATGGGTGTGTGGGAGTGGTGTGTGTATGTGTATCAGGTGTGTGTATTTCGAACTGTCCAATGTGGCTGTGTTTTGTAGATGTGTGTGTATTTTGAGGGCAGCGATGTGTACCGTCAATGGAATACCGCGGTTGAAAGACCGCTGCATGGATTCATGTGTCGTGATAGTGTGGGCGTATTTCTGTTGGCATGACGGTGGAGGTTTTGTTTTCGCCAGTTTATCACTGACCTTTGGTGTGGCGGACTTCTGTGGGTGTCTGAATTTTGGCAGATTCTGAGCAGTGGGTCATAATGACCGTGGCAGAATTCTGCTGCCGCGGCGGTGTGTTGGCGGTCTTCTGCATGGCGGTAAGCCGCTTTTACTGCCAATGTTGTAATGAGGGCCTAAGTCCGAAAGTAGGAAGTTGACCGGGACCTCCCAGCCAGTGTATCTGAGGAGGGCTCCAAGGACGTCGGATCAAGATCCAGGTTTGCCCCGGTCAAAGGATTTTCGCCTCGAAAAAACAACTAAGTCCGAAGGTAAAAATCTCCACGGAGGTCTCCCGCGACGCGTATCTGAGGAAGAGTTCCAGGAGGTCGGATTGGACTGGCAGGTTTGTCTCGCTGAAGAAAATCTTCAGAAAAACGACTAAGTCCTAAGGTAAACTTTTGACGAGGCCTCCCTCACGCTGTAGCCGAGCTGGGCTCCATCGCGGTCGAGGTTAAACTTTGACTTTGTCCTGGTCGAGGTGCAACCAGATGACCAGATTGGCGATTCGTGTTTCTATGTGCTAGAAAACAATACTTCTTTAAAAGTTCATATCTCCGGTTCCCCTTATCGGATTTTATTTGATTTTGTGTCATTGTAAAGCTAAAAGCTAAAAGCTAAAAGGGTCCCTGCACTGCCCATGCCACTGGCATGGGCAGTACAGGGGCCCCCTAACAGGGCCCCGTTCAGCTTTTCACTGTCTGCATAGCAGACAGTGAAAAGCGCGACAGGTGCTACTGCACCCGTCGCACGGCCGCAACACCGCCGGCCAATTGTATTTTGTGAGTTTGCGCCGCTTTTGCGGCAAAAAATCACACAAATGCAGCGCTAAAAAAGTAGAAATATGGGCCTTGTTGTCTTCTTTTCCAGACTTTCTTTGACACCTCTTACAGTTTGTGTTAATCTCTGACAGTCTCTTGAGATTTTCAAAGGTGGTTCTTCCTCCATTCAACTTTCAGATTTACTTTCAAAGGTGTCTTGACAACAGTGTATTGGAATGTAGATCACTGGTTCTGATTCTCATTCTTCTTCTTCAGATACAAATGATATATGCTCCCATCCAGGTGAAACATACTTTTAATTTGAAGTTCTTATTCTTACTGTTCTTTTGGCAGCTAGTGATTCACTTTCAACTTCAATTTTTCCAGATTCTTTATTGATTTGCCCTAGTATCCTAATCTGCCAGTGGTTTATTTTACGTATTCTTTTCAGTGACTTAGGTGCTTTTACTTTTGTGTCTTCACTTGCTACTGCTGCTGAATCTTCCCCACTTACTGATGGATTTAAACGCTGAACAACATCAATTGTTTTCTTCCTTTGGGTTTCTTTTGAACGTTTAACCAGAGTCTTTCACTGTTTGGATCAGAAACTACTTCTTCATGCTGCTACTTATGCCTATAACTTTTACTTTGTTACAACTCTTAAATCTGATCTTCTCTTTAAAACTGGACACCACTGCTGGTACCTTCACCAGGGTCTTCACATTCACCAAATGGAACTTCTATAAATTGTTTTTGTGTTTAACCCCCACTCTCTGAGATCTGCATTGCGAGCTTGAGCCTGACTCGCTGATCCGTGTTTGTTTTTACCACTTCTTCAGCCACTGCTTTCACTCTTTATGTGTGACCTGTGTGGATCTACTGTGGAAATCTGGCACACCTCACGGCAGTGTTAGTCACTAGTATAACTTGATCAGGGCCACCTTTCTTCAAAGCAGTTTTTCTAAACATGTCTTCTGACAACTACCCAATTGCCTGGGTTTAACAATTAACAATTGACTCTGCATTTCTTTTGCCAGTTCTGTTTTCAAGTTTACCTGGAGAGAAACAGATCTCATGATATCATCTCGACCTTTGCAGTAATCTAGAATAATGTAATCAATAATGAAACAAATGTAGCACAAGGAATATAATAATCCAGTATTAGTGATCTGACCATTATCACTTCAATGGGTGGGAGACTCAACTTTTTGTCAGGGGTATATCTGATATTAATCAAAACAAGAACAAGAATGACTGACAATTTAGAACAAGTGGAAGAGCATACTTTAGCCAGTTTGTTTTTAGAGTCCCATTCATTTTCTCAACTACTCCAGAATAATTGAGGACGACAACTACAATGGAACTCAGATCAATTTTGAGAGCTGTACAAATCAATTGTAAATTATCATTTTATAAATTGTGAACCACACCCTGTCACAATAGAATTTGGCAGCCCAAATCTAGGTATTACTTCAATTAACAAAAGTTTGACAAATTTCAGGCTGTCTGATCTCTGGGTGGGATATGCCATGACGCGTTTAGAGAACAGCCAGACAATCACAAGAATGCATTTAATGCAATTATAAACTAGCATTTCAATAGAATTCGCTTGAAGTCTTGTAAATAGGGCCTCTGGTTTGCCCACATGACTCATAAGGTCATTTGTCTTGTGACCTTGATTATTTTTTTGACATGTCAGACAGCGACTGCAGAAATCTTTAGCAACATTGCAAAACTTAAAGGCTTCCCCATGGAATCTCTCCCTGAATGTGATTTGTTGTGGAACTATCTGGCCATAGGAGCTAAGAATGAATCAGGCAAACATATTTATATTCAGGAGTGACTAAAAAGTCCTGGTAGGTTTTCTAATAATCCAATATTTCCCATTTGCTTTTTTAATCTTCTGAAGCCTCCTCTTGGAGATCGTGCAATTCACTTAAATAAGTCTGAACCAGATTTAATAAGAAAAAACTCAAATGTTCTGTGTTTTTTATGGACTTTTTGATTAATCTTTTTCTGTTCCTTGAATCACTGTTTCGTTCTCAAGTGCACAATATCTGGCCACCTGATCAGCATATTATTTTCAAGAGTAACCTTATTTTTCCCATTCTTATGGGTAGCACACCTGACTACAGCAATTTATTTTGGTTGTTGTATTGCTTTCAATAAATCAAGTATATAGAGACTTTCTGATTGAAACACCAAAGGATATAATGAATTCTCTCTGTGACCACAGTTGTCCAAAGTCATGGGCCACTCTAAAACCATACTGGCTGTCTCTGTTGATTGTCACATTCAACCAATTCTGCCATGTGTGCTGAGTTACATTCAACAAATATGATGTCTCAGATATTTCAGAAATGGAACAGACTGCATAAACAGCCTTCAGTGCGCCATAATGGTCTCCTAAACTGGAACCATCAACAAACTAAGTGGGATCAGCCATTTCTAGAGGAATTCATTCAACACCTGCCATTGTTTTGGTATATAATTCTGTAATACTGATGCAGCCGTGCTCTGGTGTATCATAATCATCATTATCATCACTGCTGCTACACAGCTCTTGTAGAGTTAAAAATTGAATCTTCTACTTGAGACGTTTTCAGCACCCAGTATGACTTGGTCAGTTGACTCTTTGTCATATGCTCAAGTTATGTATGACTCAGCAAGATCTCAAGAGAATGTGGAGCAAATACAATCAATGTATGCCCATCACAACCCCTTCAGTTTGCTCAGTTGTGAAGCAAACCACTGCAACAAATTTAAAAAAAACCAGGAAGACTTACAACTGGATCCAACACAGATGAAAAAAAAAAAGCTATTTGCCTTCCTCATTTTCATTGTGATGACAAAGATAAACCCCTTTCTTTTTACAATAGTGCATTTTTTTGGAGACTCTTTGTGACCATTGTCAGCTAAATGATTCAGCAGGGCAATTGTGTGAAGATTACAATCTTCTTTTATCTTTGATGCCACCAGTTGGCCATCAATATATTACACCAAAACTAAGACAGGGCAACCTTAAATTTCCTAGATCCCTCTTTAAGTTTTGACTAAAAATAGAAGGACTATCAGCATATCCTTGTGGAACACATAAGTATTGACTGTCTTCATGAAGTCGTATAGAGAAGAACATTTGGCATTAGTCAATGACTGTATACCATTCTGCACCTGATGGAATCTGGAATAGTAACACAGCTGGAATCTAGAATAGTATCACAGCTGAATTTAGTACCACCGGACAACATGGGATCACTCTTATGGGTATTTTTCTCATTTCCTGCACTGTTTTCCATTTAATTTTAGATTTCTTAAATCCCATTTCGGGAGAGTAGCAAGGGCTACAAAGCACTTTCCCAAAAAAATCCTGTGTTCAATCTTTTTTCAGTGACTGATTTAATTCCTTTTTCTGCTTCTCTTTAAAGTTTGCATTGTTCAGCTCTATGGGAAAGAGCACAGGGGTTTACATGGTTTTACATTAACATTAACAGGCCTTTGACTTTTTTAATCCTGTCTTCTTTAATAGCATGTCTTAAATTCAGAAGCACATCATCTTTGTTTCAGATTGGGAAAGTTGAATTCTTGAATCATGTGACTTAATTCTTAATAGAGAGTCTTCATCTTGTGTTTCAGTTGTAAAACCATCTGGTGTGCAATAAATCACACAGTTCATCTTGCAAAGCAAGTCTCTGCTCAAAATGTTTACAGGACTGGAATCATACAGAATAACCTGATGGTTGTTCCTCATTGACCCTATTTCAACAGTGGCATCTGCTGTTACCTGAAGAACAATCTGTTTATTACTTATTCCTACAACTTGGACTTCTTTTCCTTGGAGGGGTAGGTTTGGACCTACACAGAATGAACTGTATAGCAGGTAGCCCTTGTATCTATTGTATCTATCAAAAAAGGAATTGGGTGACAATTGACTTCACCATCAATATATGAGCCACTCTGGTCTACCTCCAGGACTGCTCTGCATAAGCAATTCTCCCCTTCTTCCCCCACCACCGAGGCACCATCATTAATAATTACTATCTGGGGAAAACTGAGGTAAATCATCACCCAAAATGAATGGATTCTGTTGTTACCCTGGTTTATATGGCATTTTGCTTTTCATATTTTATTGCAACACTGGGGCTGTAGGCATATTCCTGAGAAACTGTTCCTGATCATGCATCTGCACAAGAGATGGTTGGGCTGGGACCAATGACTGTATCTATGTGTGATTTACATTTTTTTGCATCTGAGGAACACAATCATTCTGCATTTGATCTAGATTTTGTTGACATTCCCACTTCCAGTTCCAGATTTTACCACAGAAAAGATAAGCAGTTCTCCTCTTCTTCAATAAGTCAACATTTGGATTTGTTTCAGAATTCTTAACAATCCTTCTTCCACAATTATGCATTTGTATAATCACATTTCCCATTTTCACACCTTGCATTGAGGACATCACATTCATTCCAGAATTGTCAGATTGCACCTATCCAAAATCAGAAACCATCAAATGATTTCCACTATTCCTCTCAAACTGCCTTGTCTGGTCAACCATCGGCTTCTCTTTGATTATTTTCTGCTTTGCATCAAACCAATCACTGCTATGCTTGGCAAATTTCAAGAATTCATCTAGAGTCTTGTTATGTGTTTCCTATTTTGGTAATATAGGTAATAATACTGCATGTTTAGAATGGCAGCACTGCCAAGTGTGGGAGACTGACTCAGCCTCACAGTGCTTGGCAGCTGCCAGCCTAACCCCTGGCTAGCTTGCAGTGCTTCACTCAAACGTCCAAACCTATCAGGATGAGAGGTGATTTGTGCAATCTGAACCTGGCACTCTGACTCCTCAGGGAAGTTGTGGAAACAGGTCATACCTCTTTCACTCAGTTACCCACGCATGCCATGGCAAGGCACAAGATGGAAAACATATTTCAACATATTTATTGAAGCAGTTGCATCCTAGTGTAAGAAGCATGTGCTGACATAATAAGGCAGAAGAAACAGAGTACAGTAATCAATATTACAACCTAAGTGAAGAAAAAAAACCCCCACCATTTTGTGTGACTCCAAAGAGACTAGAGATTTTAGAGATTCCTACCAAAACCCAATGTCTAGATCTGAGGTTACAGTGGTGTTTAAACTTCTGTCTGGGATCACCCTCACCCCATACCTGAATAGAATAGCAGGAGTTTGCCTGTTGTCTGGCTGGCAATGCTCTTGGAAAGCTGAAGAGCGCCAGGATCAGCAAAGCGGTCTGTCGTGTGGTAAACGCCCCAGGACGGTCATACCCGGAATGCCCTCCATACTCCTTAGGCCTCTGTGTTGTTTATATAACAACCCATAAAGTGTTCAGGTAATAGGCTGATGTAATGCTGTGTCTTGAGGAAAGAAACTGGCCTCTGCCTTGCAATACAACTTAGCATATCATGTACCAAACATGACAGTCTTGGTCAAAGTACAGATTAAATATCATACAATAGCTGATAAAATGTGCATCTTGAAATCTGCCGTGTTTGAAAAGGCAACTGATAATACATGTAAGACAACTGCTAAAAGCAGGCTTGTTAAAAAATAAGAATATAACTTGAAATAAAATGTGCATGAAAGCATAGGACATAGACCAGGGAACTAAGCTAAGATAAGGGTGCCCAATCCAGGTACTAAAAGGTCCTTACAACATTGTCCCCTTGCCAGATTAGGAGTACAGATTTAAATATCCTCATAAAACGAACAAGCTACATGAAAACAAAGTATAAATCCTATTAAAAAAAAACTACAAAACAATAAAAAAATCATAAAAATGTCCATCTTAGCAAGCAGAACAATCCAAAGGGCAAGGCCAAATTTACACAAAAACAGGCCTTTTCGGAAACATTTGTGTCAATTAAAAATCTTCGTATCCCACATGAGGTCATCAAACAGATCCATGGAGATGGAATCCAAGGGAGACCACACTTCGGCAGATGATATAACCACCAATGCCTCATCCAAAAGGTCAAAGAAGTACACATAATCCGTAGCCTCTGTGATAGCCGAGGGGGCAGCATTCCATGCTGTGCCAAATGCCTGAGCACAGGGAGCAGATGCGATCTGGTCCATGAAGGATGGCTCATACAAGGCATCACAACACAACCGCAATCTTATAGGACAATTCCCAGGAAGGAACACTCAATGGGAACATCATCAGATTCTTGTCATTAGAAAGTACTTGTGTCTGAACAAGACACACTTCCACTGCATTCTTAGAAGGGCATCATAAGCAATGGAAGACAGGCTGCACGCAGAAGAATACTGATTGAAATGACAATGAGCAGTCCATTTCAACTTAGGGCCGCTTTTGCACCATACATTTTGACGCAAAAGTGGCACTAACCTAGCACCATATTTATATTTGCATTAATTTTTGGGAGCTCCACCCCACCTTGCATCATTTAGCGATAATGATAAGCAGGGTAGGCGCTCCCTTCCAAAAAATGATGCTAACCCTCCAACACCATATTTACTGTCTGTCGCAAAAACAACGCACATTAAGGAACCGGTCCCAAAAATGACGCAAAGTCCGATTAGCGTCAAATTAATGCCTCGTCAGACCAGGTGTTAAAATGAGGTCCACACACTACTACATACGTAAAACACACAGGAGTAGTATTGGCAACCCCCTGGACAACATGGAACTATTAATGCTCCAGCTTGGCAGATGCTGCATATGACAGCCATGACAACAGGTCCTACTAGCACCACCGCAGCAACCCCAAACACCACCACAGCAGCCACAAAGGCAACACAGAAGGCGGGAGAGGATATTTCAGCAGCCCACAAACATCCTTGCGAACAAGGAACAAGATGTCATCAGGACCTACTGTCTGAAGCGGGAGACCATTGTACGTTTGCTGGACTACATTGCGCCAGACATCACTGCAAGGGTGTAAGCTCCAACAACTATTCTACCCATTACCAAACCCCTGGCTGTCATCCATATGTTGATGTCAGGATCGTTCCAGACAACCGGAGCACAAGCGGGTGGCATCTCCCAGCCATCCTTCTCAGGCTTCCTTCCAAAGGTTCTGGACGCAATCATGTGCCTCACACCCCTGCACATCTGCTTCTCTAGCACCCAGAAACTGCAGCAGGAGATCAAGAAAGGTTTCTACAAAATTGCTGGGTTCCAGCATGTGCTGGGTGCAATGGACTGCACCCATGTTCAACTTGTGCCACCTCTACAGGAACTGCAAACACACACATTCTATCAATGTGCAGGCCACTGTGGACCACTGTGGGCTCATCACAAATATCCTAGACACATATCCTTGAAGCATCCATGATGCCTACATATTCCGGCACTCCACCATCAATGAGCGGTTCTAGGATGGACAATATGGCAATAGCCCACTCGTAGGTAAGCCACCATCCCAATCACTACACAGACAACACACCAAACTAGTAGGACAAACAATACATACACCACACTAAACACACATTGACAGGGAAACACAGGTGTACAGACAACAATACATATGCCACATGCCACACTATACCGCATTTAATGCACATCACACACACAAACACCCATATGTACATAATACAGCCACATCCTGACTGGCACGCCAGGTGAAGGACAGATGGAGCTATGTCCCCTTTGCATACAGAAGCTGGGCCCAAATCACTATAACTGTCCACTGGTTGACCACTAAATACAGAGCTCACAAACATTACACCGAACAAGGTACAGCTCAGCGATGTGAATGCCATTGGCCATGTCAACATCAAGAAAGTCATATATAGGCACAGCCCCACATTTGTCATGGTGTAGAAGCCTCTGGAGGCACCAATATCAAATGCCATCCAAGTGTTGCCATCACCAACTACATATCACCAAAATATACCAGACATACCCATGGTGTCTACCTTCACCTGTCTGGTGCATTGTGCTGCACACATAGGAATACAACCTCACCAGCCATGAAGACCATGTGTTGAGATGGATACCTCACAGCACTCCTACAATCATACCTGGTAATTCCACAACTCCCTAACGTGACACCAGTGTACCAACAGGGCACTGTGGGATCTGGAATACTGACAAAGTACTGGGAGAGGCCAGAGATGCATGTGAATGAGGAGACATGGGACTTAGTAGGACTGGTCATGTGATGCAGGACATTGCAGAAAAACACCTCAATCCCTCTCCTGACACACAGGTGTCTGAAAACACCTGCATACATCACTAAACAAACTATACAATGGTGCCCACTGTGACCATGATCCAATTGCCAATAATTAAACTGTGTGCAAGGTAGCTTTTCCAAGGGAAAATGCGTGGGAATCACATGCTGCACACAGGGCACAACACCTGTGTCATGGCACACAACACACAAAATAGGTTAAATGCCCCAGAACATCACTCATCTGCAGGTCTGAAGTGAAGGGACTGAGGGCCACATTTAAGGAAAGTGACGCAGCACCAACAGCAGCACCACTGTAATTGTGCCCCCTTGCCGCACCCTACTGCCACCATGTGGGCCCCATCTACAATAAATTGGGCACCATGGTGCAGAGTATGTACAATAGTGTCAAGATAATGGATGCCATAGTTGGTCTCTGTAGGATCATTGAGGTTGTACCTGACCATTTCATGCACATTACACAGGGATCCCTACTAACGCCTGCTCTATTCAGGTGTTGAAAGTGTCTGTGATAAATCATGTCTAGGAATCTTGGAGAATCCTCTGCACCAATGTTGCTACTCCTCCTATTGTGTGAATCTCAAACTTGTACACATGCTGCCTGGTACAGGCATAATCTGCCACAAAGGGTCATTAAGGGCCTGATTACAACTTTGGAGGAGGTGTTAATCCGTCCCAAAAGTGACGGTAAAGTGATGGATATACCACCAGCCGTATTACGAGTCCATTATATCCTATGGAACTCATAATACGGCTGGTGGTATATCCGTCACATTTGGGACGGATTAACACCTCCTCCAAAGTTGTAATCAGGCCCTAAGTGTTGTACGGCATGCACCACATGGTAACATGGTGGCCTGAGTTTGGCCTTGTAGGGCTACCATAGTGTCAATACAAATGATGTTACTGGTGTGTAAGGAGGTGGTATGTTCCACTAACATTAGGACATAGCCTCAAATGTGGACAACATAACACATAATTTGCATGGTCCAACTGTCAGTCCATATTGAATTTGACAATCACCAGGTTCCTGATCCACAACCCATGATATTAATGTCCATCACCACACACCAATGCAACCATTCTACAAAATAGGAACACACACAATTCCATATGCAAGTCTGAGTCACCACTCTACCTAAAACGAACATCTGCCATGACACATATGACACCATGTAGGAGGCTGGCCTGGCTTGTGGTGGGTACCAGAGGTACCTACACCTTGTGCCAGGTCCAGTTATCCCTTATTAGTGTAGAAGAGGTGTTTCTAGCAGCTTAGGCTGATAGAAGGTAGCTATGGCAAAGCAGCTTAGGCTGAACTAGGAGACATGTAAAGCTCCTACTATACCACTCATATCATATGCACAATATCATAAGAAAACACAATACTTAGGGTTACTAAAAATAAAGGTACTTTATTTTTATGACAATATGCCAAAAGTATCTCAGTGAGAACCCTCAGTAAGAAGGTAATATATATATATACACAAGTTATATGTACACAAACCAAAATTAGGTAAGTAATAGCAAGAAAAGTAATGCAAACAGTGTAGAATCACAATGGGTTGCAATAGGAACACATAGGTATAGGGGCAACACAAACCATGTACTCCAAAAGTGGAATGCGAACCACAAATGGACCCCAGACCTATGTGAGCTTGTAGAGGGTCGCTGGGACTGTAAGAAAACAGTGAGGGTTAGAAAAATACCCCACCACAAGACCCTGAAAAGTAGGAGCAAAGTGCACTTACTACCCCCAGAGAGCACAGAAGTTGTGATAGGGGGATTCTGCAGGAAGAACAAACACCAGCAATGCAACAACAGTGGATTTCCAGATCTGAGTACCTGTAAGACAAGGGGACCAAGTCCAATAGTCGAGACAGTGTCGAGAGTGGGCAGGAACCCAGGAAATGCCAGCTGAAGGTGCAAGGAAGCTGCCACCGGGTGGAAGAAGCTTGGTGTTCTGCAAAAAAGAAGAGGACTAGGGACTTCTCCTTTGGAAGACGGATGTCCCACGTCGCGATGAAGCTTGCAGAGGTATTCCCACGCAGAAAGACCACCAACAAGCCTTGCTAGCTGCAAGGGTTGCAGTAGAGGTTTTTGGGTACTGCTGTGGCCCAGGAGAGACCAGGATGTCGCCTTTTGGAGGAGGAGACAGAGGAGATGCCCAGCAACTCAGGGAACCCTCACAGAAGCAGGCAGCACCCGCAGAAGTACCCTAAAAGGCACTTAGAAGAAAAGTGAACCAGAGTCCAAGCGAAGTCACAAAAGGGAGTCCCACGACGCCGGAGGACAACTCAGAAGGTTGTGCACTGCAGGACAGAGTGCTGGGGACACAGACTTGGCTGTACACGAAGGAAATCCTGGAAGAGTGCACAGAAGCCGGAGCAGCTGCAAATCACGCGGTACACAGCTTTGCAGTCTATCGTGGAGAGGCAAGGACTTTCCTCCACCAAACTTGGACTGAAGAGTCACTGGACTGTGGGAGTCACTTGGACAGAGTTGCTGTGTTCCAGAGACCACGCTCGTCAGGATGAGAGGGGACCCAGAGGACCAGTGTTGCAGTCTTTTCGTGCCTGCGTTAGCAGGGGGAAGATTCCGTCGACCCACAGGAGATTTCTTCGGAGCTTCTGGTGCAGGGTGAAGGCAGGCTACCCCCAGAGCATGCACCACCTGGAAACAGTCGAGAAAGACGTCAGGATTAGGCGCTACAATGTTGCTGGTAGTCGTCTTGCTACTTTGTTGCGGTTTTGCAGGTGACCTGGAGCAGTCAGCGGTCGATCCTTTGGTAGAAGGTGAAGAGGGAGATGCAGAGGAACTCTGGTGAGCTCTTGTATTCGTTATCTAAAGAATTCCCCAAAGCAGAGACCCTAAATAACCAGAAAAGGAGGTTTGGATACCAAGGAAGGAGGATTGGCTACCAAGAGAGTTAAGAGCCTATCAGAAGGAGCCTCTGACGTCACCTGCTGGCACTGGCCACTCAGAGCAGTCCAGTGTGCCCCCAACACCTCTGTTTCCAAGATGGCAGAGGTCTGGGACACACTGGAGGAGCTCTGGGCACCTCCCCTGGGAGGTACTGGTCAGGGGAGTGGTCACTCCCCTTTCCTTTGTCCAGTTTCGCGCCAGAGCAGTGCTGGGGGATCCCTGAACCGGTGTAGACTGGCTTATGCAGAGATGGGCACCATCTGTGCCCATCAAAGCATTTCCAGAGGCTAGGGGAGGCTACTCCTCCCCAGCCCTTCACACCTATTTCCAAAGGGAGAGGGTGTAACACCCTCTCTCAGAGGAAATCCTTTGTTCTGCCTTCCTGGGCCAGGGATGCCTGGACCCCAGGAGGGCAGAAACCTGCCTGAGGGGTTGGCAGCAGCAGCTGCAGTGGAGACCCCGGAAAGGCAGTTTGGCAGTACCCGGGTTCTGTGCTAGAGAACCGTGGGATCATGGAATTGTCCCCCCAAAACCAGAATGGTGTTGGGGTGACAATTCCATGATCTTAGACATGTTACATGGCCATGTTGGGAGTTACCATTGTGACACTATACATAGGTAGTGACCTATGTATACTGCACGGGTGTAATGGTGTCCCCGCACTCACAAAGTCCGGGGAATTTGCCCTGAATGATGTGGGGGTACCTTGGCTAGTGCCAGGGTGCCCACACACTAAGTAACTTTGCACTCAACCTTCACCAGGTGAAGGTTAGACATATAGGTGACTTATAAGTTACTTAAGTGCAGTGGTAAATGGCTGTGAAATAACGTGGACGTTATTTCATGCAGGCTGCACTGAGACGCCTGTGTAAGAATTGTCAGAGCTCCCTATGGGTGGCAAAAGAAATACTGCAGCCCATAGGGATCTCCTAGAACCCCAATACCCTGGGTACCTTAGTACCAAATAGAAGGGAATTATATGGGTGTACCAGTATGCCAATCTGAATTGGTAAATTTAGTCACTAGCCTGTTAGTGACAAATTTGGAAAGCAGAGAGAGCATAACCACTGATGTTCTGGTTATCAGAGCCACAGTGAGACAGTTAGGCATCACACAGGGAACACATACAGGGCACATACTTATGAGCACTGGGGCCCTGGCTGGCAGGGTCCCAGTGACACATAGACTAAAACAACATATATACAGTGAAATATGGGGGTAACATGCCAGGCAAGATGGTACTTTCCTAGACACCACAATTATGCAACAGACACAGGTTTTCTCATTCCTTTGCAGCCGACCAAGGTTATGGCACCCAGCCAAGGGTGATGACTCCTTTTGGCAACCCGACAACGGAGAAAGAAGGGCACAGAAGGACACAAAATGTGGTGGAGAGGACATTTGGGCTCCTGAAGTCCAGGTTCAGGTGCCTGACCCTGACAGGAGGAAGCCTGTTGTACGCATCACCCCTAGTATACAAGATGATCCTTGCATGTGCAATCTTGCATAACATATGTATTCAGACTAATGTGCCCTGGGATGAACTGGTAGATGTCCCCAATGAGGAGGAGGATGACAATGGTGCAGCACAAGTGGAGGAGGAACAACATAACACAGCAGCAGGAGTTCACAGGAGACAACAAATTGTTCGGAAGTTCTACACCTAGACACTATACAATGAAAATCACCCTGTAAATATCACCAATAAATCACTTTGCAGCAGATTGCCCGTGGTGTACTCATTCTCTGCTACATATACCATTGGAAAGTTGTTCGTGCCTCAGAGAGCATGAAAAAACCACAACAGTTACAAATAATGTTGGAACATAGGCTGTGATGTAGCAAGGTCTATTACCTCCATGCCGCACATCAGCGTCACCTAACTCAAGCTCATGTGGCTGCTGAAGGCCTAGATCCATGCACCCACAATAATAAGCAGTGCAATGTTGGGATAGTGCCAATTCTGACTCCTTGCACCACATCATGGCTATGCCAGGCAAGATGTATGCAAGGGAGGCGTACATCTGGTAGGGGCTGCATCAAAATGGTGTACTTTAAAATAAGGAACCAAACTGTGTCACATCTCAAGTGAGTAGCTGGCATGCCTGCACTGAGCAGGTGTGACAAGGGGGAACACCATTGGTATCAATGTACGATCATGGACTTGGGGTAAGGGACAATAGTTGTAGCCTAACCCTGCGCTGTATATCAATGGTGTCACATACCCTGAGTATTATTGGCCCAAACCCTCCCACAGGGTGTGCTGTGTCACAAATATAACACACATGTTGGCTGTGGAGTGTGCTAAGGGTCGCACGTCAAGTGGAGCAGCAGTGGGTGCTGATCCACTCTCCATACATCTGCCCCATATCCAGGAATGATGAATAAAATGGGAGAATGCACCAACACATGAATGTGTGGGTGGAATGTAGGCAGAGTCTGTAGCACTTCCACTGTACATTCGTACACACGTGTCACACAATTGTGTTGTCTTGACATATGCCTGCAGCTAATCTGGAAATACATAAGCAATGACCTACTCTGGTTGACATGTGTCTGCAAGGTAACACAGTACAGTCTGCATGATACTATCACACACCATATATGAAAACACACCTCTCATTGAAACTCAAATGCCTGACCAAGAGAAAGTGACCTACGGGGACCAATACCATAGAATGTATAGGTCTCCCACATGACAATCTGGTTTGGGATGTGCATGTAAGTCTAGCAATGTTCAAACATGTCACATACCCATCCTAAATTGTATGGGTGAAGAAGGAGATAGAAATGTTGCATGTTGCAAATCAAATATACATAGCTGAGATGACTTCACACAACAACAATATACACTCATGGTGAAAGTGACATAGATTGTGGAATGCAGATGTGAGTGCATGCCCATGAGATGTGGAAGAACAGCTGGGAGACTCCCTCATACACTTGGAGATACAACATGGGAGGTAACTTGGAACTACACAAGTGCTGAGGCTGGTGTACTGTCATGTGTGTGTGGAAGTCATGTAATCTAGCAAAGACTGGAAATAGGAGGTAAACTATCACGTAGCCAGTAGAAGAAGATGTGTACATCTTCACTTTACACAAGTCTAACGTAGCATCCTGTCTATGCATGACCACACAATGTTGCTGTAGAAGATCTGTATAAAGGGTAAGTAGCCTAAAGAATACCAGCAATATAGGACTAAATCTGTTCCAAACAAGATATGCCGGTAATGTTGGAGAGTGTGCACACATAGACCAATATTGACTGTGTAACACAACAGTGTTACCATGTGATTACCCAACATTTATTCACAGAGGATGTCTAGGTCAGTACATAACACTTTCATGTCTGCAACAACAACAATGTAGTTGCCCATTGCATACTATTCTGACAGAAAAGAAGGGACAGATGACATCCTCTGTCCCCTGTGCCGGAAAACATAAAAAAGTTACACTAGAGATACATCCCCTAACCAAACTGCATATGGAAAAAAAAAACAATGTATAACCATTTGTGTCCTACACAAACAAGCAAAAAGCCCCCTGTACGTGATAGGGCAAGCCTGACATCAAGTACCCCAAGGAAAAAAATGATGCCAGGCCATGGGGCACATGTGTGCAGGTGTCTGTCTGGTGGGGACTGCACATTGAGCTGCTGAAGAGCTATAATGATGATGGGAGATCTTTGCCCAGCACCCCCTAACTCCCGTGATGGGGCTACATCGACTCATGACACAGTCAGGGGCCTGATTGCATGTGCAGTGGACTGAGGTCAGTGGAGCACCATCAACCTGCGTCAAAACATGCAATCATGGGTCTGTGTGGGCACACATAGTCCCACAGGAGCAATGATGACTAGGGTGCCATTATTGCTTGACTGCAAACCTGCTGCACAGTTGTATGCCATTGTATGGAATAGTCATGACAAACATGTGGTCGATTGTATGTACCAAATTTGTGGTTGCACACATATGTCTGAATTCTCAGCACAGATGTATCACATCAATGGTACAGGCCTGGTATTGTGAATTGGACTATGCACGAACATCTGTTTTCCACTAATGAACATGTATTTGTATAATATGATCATACAAAGACTTAAATTACCTTCAGATATTTTCCCCTATAGGGAAACATAGGTGCCACTGATATGACTACACAGCCTTGAAACTATGGCCAACATATGTCCATGCTGGAAGATAGATTTGTGTTGTTTCAAATCACATTACCACACCGCTTTGGCATTCATTACACATATTACACTACATGTCATTACACACACATGTCACATAACAACCTTCATTGACACATATGGTAGACCATCTCCTGCATCATAGATGCATGGGGAATTATTTGTTACACCTGTAGCATAGCATCATGAACCCTGAACCATACAACACACCACATTGTGGACCCACATTCACTCACACTGCCATGGGTTATGTGAAATCAACTCAGCAGTAGTCCACTGCATCCTCTGAGTATGATTTGTCAAGGTTATCACATGCATGAACCTCTATTGGACTTAGCCCATCATATCTAAAGTGATGTATTCTAACGTTCAATTGGAAATAAGACATGGCAATGTGGTAGACCCACAATTATGTGTTACATCACATATGTACACTTCCAGTACATATGTGGTAAGATGTATGTGGAAAAAGACTACTAACACATGCACATATGCAAACGGTATCAGTCATCGCATGCCTCACACACACAAACAAACATATGGTACACATTCCGATGTTACTATTACAATATGAATGCACATGAACACACACGTAGCCATACCATACTGACTGCATACATGCATAACCCCTGTAACAAGGTATGTGAATCTGGGTGCACTGTTAGCCTTTCCAACAAAATCCACGCATTCCCATCAGGAGCCAAAATCTTTGACACAAACAGCAATACTCCACACTACGCTGTTCAACAAAATGAGGCCAGGTCCCTGCGCGTCAATCTTAAGCCTTGTCAGCCTTAATGGGAAAAAACAACACATGACCGACTTGGGTAATAAAAATGACGCATATCAGAAAACGTGATGCACACGCCCAGGAAGTGATGAAACAGGACTTCCTTGCTACAAACATTGTACAGTGATTTCACTTTTACTTTACAATCTTTTTGTCTGTGATTGTGAGAGGGTGTGTGAAGCAGATGATGGTCGAGGAGTGGTGGTTTGTGAGAGTTTTGTGCTGTGTCCTGTTGCTGTCCTGTGCATGTTTTAATTTTGCTGTCTCTTGTGTAGTGTTTTTGTTCTGTCATTGTTATTGTATTGTCGGGTGTTTATCTTGGGGTAGAGTAGTTTGTTGAGGTGTTTGGGGTTAGGGAAACTGCATTATGTCGGGAAGGGGAGGGCACAAAGGATGAATGGGGATGAACTGGAAGGGTTGATATGGCTGGTAAAACACTACCTCCCCGTGATGTTGAGATTGGGTGGCCAGGTCCAGGGTTACCCAACTGGGGCATGGAAGCTGAGGTGGGGCAAGGTGCTCCACCACCTACGCCAGATATTTGAGGTTGTGGGCACCGACCACCAAATAAAGCCCCGTTAGGTAGACCTGATAGCATGAGAGCAAGATCTCCTGGATCACCTGGTGATTCGTATTGGTGGACCAGTTGGTAAGTACCTCGTCTGTATTGTAACATCTTCCTTTGCATGTGCATGACAGGGGGACATAAGATTGACTGCAACATGTTCTGTCAAGGGTCAGGACAGGAAGTTTTGTGTCTTAGGCAAACAGCATTTAAGAGAGCTTAGCTGTGCACCGGTGCAGACTACTTGCACATTCCTCTTTGTGTATATTGTGTATCACATATACCCCAGACAGTGTCAAATATCAGACACACATGTGCAATGGTGCAAAAGTACATGTCCATCAAGGCCATTACAACTGTGTAAATGGTGTAAGTAAAGTTGAAGTGATCGGAAACATAACACAGGAGTATTGTTATTCATGGGTGGGTGGGTGCCGAGAGTCATGTATGTCCAGGGTGACAATACATTTACACATATGTAAGCAGGAGTGAATGCCTCATGATGCTACATCTGTGTCTACGTTATAGTGTGAGTAATGTAGCCAATGTATGTATGTATGTATGTATTGCGTATTTATAAAGCGCATTCCAACCCGTGGGCATCGAAGCGCTGAATTTACAATGGAGTAAATTACTACCTAACCATATGTGAAATATTTGACAAATGCAAGCAATGTGGCAGTGAGAAAGGCTAGTGCCAAATGACAGCGGAACCAGGCCTGAGGAATGAAAGCTGTGTATTACTGCTGTAGGTGGTACCCATTCCTCTTTGTATACATTGTGTATCACATATACCCCATACAGTGTCAAATATCAGACACACGTGCAATGGTGCAAAAGTGCATGTCCATCATGGTCATTACAACTGTGTAAATGGGGTAAGTAAAGTTGAAGTGATCGGAAACATAACGCAGGAGTATTGTCATTCATGGGTGGGTGGGTGCCGAGAGTCTCGTATGTGTAGAGTGACATGACATTTACACATATGTAAGCAGGAGTGAATGTCTCATGATGCTACATCTGTGTCTAAGTTTTAGTGTAGGTAATGTAGCCAATGGAGTAAACTACAACCTAACCATATGTAAAATATTTGACAAATGCAAGCATTGTGGCAGTGAGAAAGGCTGGTGCTATATGACAGCAGAACCAGGCCTGAAGAATGGAAGCTGTGTATTACTGCTGTAGGTGGCACACAAAAATTTTAGACTCAACATCAACTTGGTTACAGTGTTCCTTCATTGGAGTAAACTTATATATTTGCCTAAGACTGGTTGATTACGTGACTGATCTTGTTTCACCAAGAGGCCAATTTCAGCATGTACATATGTCTGGCTGCCAAATCTGTGCATGTTCTTGTGTGATTACAATGTGCTGCATATGTGTGAAACACGTGCAGCACAGTGCTGTGCCAAACATCAACAGCACTGCGCTGCACTGAAGTTGTATTGCAGCCCTGCCCCTATCACTGAGAGTACGGGGCTGGCCTGCATCTGCGCATGCACCAGCACATAACTCAGCAGCCTGCGCCAGTGCAGGCATACTTGGCCCACAGTACAAGTGTGTCTGTGTTGAGGGGAGTGCCTATGTGCAGGTAGGTATTCCATCCTGGACCTAAACAGTCTACAACAGGGGTCTTCAAACTGGAGGGCGGGCCCCCCAAGAGGGGCCTCAAGTGATCTCAGGGGGGCTCCAGGCTCTGCTCAAAAGAAAGATTATGCAGATAATAGTGCTTTGTTTTGAGCAGAATTTTTTTTATTACATTTGTAAAAAAGTAACATAACTTAACTGCAATGGTTAAATAAGTCCAGATGTATTTAAATATTGCAAACTTAATAGAATGGTTATGAAAAATTCAGAGGGGGGCCCGATGATTTTTTTTTCCCACTGGGGGGCACAGCATTAACAAGTTTGAATACCACTGGTCTCCAATGACAATATGCCACATCTGTGTGTGCTGCATAATGCAGCCCACATAGTAGTGCCAAGACAACAGTTATGTTATTTTGTTAATGTGCAGGAAGGGACACCTATGTGCACAGAAGCAAACATCAATGGCATTTTACCTCTACAATGTGTGCCTTCAAATGGCGTACACATATGAGAACCAAGAAACAAGGATATATCAATTCACTACTCAACACTTTGCTATGCTTACACCACCCATTGTCTGTTGCTAGTCTTTTGGCACTGCCAACAAGTAAGATGTCTTCAATATCTGAGGCAGCGTCAAAAGCAATGGGTGTTACAATGGGACGAGCACTGCAACAACCATTGCATGCCCCCTGATGTAGAATACTGTGTCATGCTGCCCCATATGTACATAGAGGTGTTACGCTACAAACAGCTGCATAGCAGATCCTTGTAAATATGGTGCAGTGAAAAGCACCATAGGGGTGTCAGGCAAAGTGACTCAACTATCTGCCTCTTTGTCTTACAGACAGAATTGTAATGTTTGGCAGTTGTTCAGTCCTAACACAGAGTTAACTTGCTTACTCAGCCTAACAAGTTGAATGTGTAACAGATGTCCATGCACATACATGTTCAAAAATCACTAAGCTATGTGTTCCTGTTATGTCTTGCAGGTGGACCTCCACCCTGCTCAACTGGAGAGGTGTCCTAGTTGAAGACCCTGATGCAGTCAGTAAGTGTCACCATGTGCATCACATGTGTCATTCCAGGGTTTTGTGTGAGAGGGTATAATGTGTGCAATGCAATGTTGAACTGGCATCTGTGACCAATGAGATGACATCATCTGAGTTAGAATATAGACATAATGGCCCTCATTACAACCCTGGCAGTCAGTGCTAAAGCGGAGGTAATACCGCCAACAGGCCGGCGGAAAAAAAAATTGAATTATGACCATGGTGGAAACCGCCAACACAGACAGCCACTTTAACACTCTGACCACCACAGCGGTAGAAACAAACACCGCGGCGGTAACCGCCAACAGACAGGCGGAACACAGTGTACCGCTCACTGTATTACAATGCACCAATCCGCCACCTTTTCTAGGGCGGTACCAATGAAATCAAAAGCACGGCAAAAACAGTACACAGAAGGGAAACCTCTCACCTCAAGACACCCTACGAGGAACCAGGACGCCATGGAGCCCGAGTTGCAAGTGCTACCAATGTTGGTTTACCTCCTCTTCTACCAGGAGCAGCAAAGACGGCGGCGACGACCACGGTGAGTACTGCACCTAGCACACGGTGCGAGAGGAAAAAGAGAGTTACACACACACGCAACACGCAACACCCCCACCCTCACCCACAACATCATACACACAAATACATGCAGCAACATTACATTTATACCCCGTAACCCTCTGGAAAACGCAAGGAAAAAAGGAAATGATTGTAACCAGTGTAATCATCAAAAATTCAGATATGGAAACAGGTCTGTAACAGATCATTATATACAAATATGCACAGCAACTACACAAGTCCGTATAGTGTTCCAATCATTGTCCGTGGACCAGTGGTCCCAAAATGCATGGGCAAAGCCCACACATGATACCTGCCTCTAAACGGAGAGGCCACTGCTGGGGCATCAGTTCGAAAATAAACAGGCACCTCAGGGTGAAGGGGAGGGGGCACCTCAGCCAGATAATGGGACAACGCCACTGCTCCACTAGGGGGCTCCATACCCACTGATTGCTCCTGGGGAGTGCAAAGCCACAGTCTCTCAAGTCTCTCAAGTGGGTGGTTTGCCCACTGCTTTATCCTGGGGAGTGCAAAGCCACAGTCTCTCAAGTCTCTCAAGTGGGTCCACTGCCCACTGCTTGCTCCTGGGGAGTGCAAAGCCACAGACTATCAAGTCTCTCAAGTGGGTGGTCTGCCCACTGATTGCTCCTGGGGAGTGCAAAGCCACAGTCTATCAAGTCTTTCAAGTGGGTGGTTTGTCCACTGCTTTATCCTTGGGAGTGCGAAGCCACAGTCTCTCAAGTCTCTCAATTGGGTGGTCTGCCCACTGATTGTTCCTGGGGAGTGCAATGCCACAGTCTCTCTAGTGGATGCTTTTCTCCACTGGTTCTGGAGGGGGCATGGTACCCAGAGTGCTTCACCCTGCCAAGGACTGGGTGAGTGGATGCTGTTCTCTACTGGTTCTGGAGGGGGCTTAGTGTCCAGAGTGCTTCATCCTGCCAAGGACTGGGTGAGTGGATGCTGTTCTCCACTGGTTCTGGAGGGGGCATGGTGCCCAGAGTGCTTCATCCTGCCAAGGACTGGGTGAGTGGATGCTATTCTCCACTGGTTCTGGAGGGGGCTTAGTGCCCAGAGTGCTTCACTTGCTGTGTGGCAGTTCCCATTCCCTTACCTGGGTGTGTGTGCCACGAGATTACCTGGGAACAGGTAGTATGATACTCCATGGAGTCAGAGACACACTCCACCCTGCTGCGACGTTGCCTGCCAACTGCTGGTACTAACAGTGCTGGTTGTGGTGCCTCATGTACTCTGTGGAGGGTCCAGGACGTCTCCTGCAGCCTTGGACAGCTGCCCACTGGGAATGTTGTCCATGTCGGCTGTGGTGGCACTGTCTGTGCACGTCGCGGGGCAGGTGCTGGTGGTTGCAGCGGTGTCTGAGGCGGAGATGCTGCCGGTGGTGCATGTGTCAGCACCTGTGGAGGGAGACAGCAGGACGTCTCCTGCAGCCCCGGACGGCTGCCCACTGCAGATGATGCTGAGGACTGTTGCTGAGGCAGCAGACATGCAGATGGCGGTGCAGGTGGCAGTGCAGGTGGCGGTTGTTGCAGCAGTGTCCACCGCCGTACAGGTTGATGTTCTGTTTGGCAGAAGTGGTGACACCAGTCCCTCAGCCGGAGGCTCCGTGCCCTGAGATGGCTTCCCTTTAGCCTTGTGTCCCTTCCCCACCTTGGAAGTCGTTGCAGGGACCTTGGCACTGTCCCCTTTTGTTTTGGAGGAGGCCTTGCTGGGTGGTTGGTGAGGCTTTTCCCTAATGCATGTGGGCCCCTTCTTCACCTTGGCAGGTGACGGAATAGGGTGATCCTTAGCCTCGCTAGGTGTCACACTGGCAGCCCTGATGGGTGCCGCCTGCGATGTAACTGGACTTGCAGGGACCACAGTGCTAGAGGATTTGGTGGCTGAGGTGCTGGGCAGGGACCTGGACATCCTGGCCCTAGGGGAAGGACGGGGGGAGGTGTAGGGAAGAGGTCAGTGTTAGCCAGGAAACGTTTTTTAGACACACTGGGACGGGAAGATGGAGGGGGTTTGGGAGTGGAGGAAGAGGTAGTGGTTGTAGGAGGTGCACGTCTTCTGAGTTTGGGTGAAGTTGCATGGGCTGGAGGCTGTTGTGAGGTGGATGGCTGTTGGGTGGGTGTGTGCCTGCGTTTGTGTACTTTGGGAGGAGGGCTCACAGACACACTGGGAGAGGACACAGGGGATGTGTGTACGGTAGTGGGGGTAGTGATTGCACATGAGCGGTGTGTGGTGATGGGCGTGCTGGTGATGGAGGTAGTGGCTGAGGATGTAGTGCATGCAGGTGTGAGTGGAGATGAGACTGGGAGGGAGGAGGAGGATTTGAAGGAGGGGGACACAGTGGAGGCTGTGGATGTTGGCGTGTCTGCATGGGGATGGTGCTTGTGTGAGTGCCTGTGGGATGTGTGGTGCTTATGTTTGCCATGTCCACTCTTGTGTGTTGATGAGTGTGCATGCTGGTCTGATGGTGTGCTTGGGATAGGCTGAGGTAGAGGGCATTGGGTCTGGGTAGTGGAAGTTGGAGAGGGGAGGCTGGACACAGGGACAATGGCTGCCATCAGTGCTGAGGCCAGAGCCTAAAATGCTCTCTGTTGGGCCGCCACGCCAGACTCAGGGGGTCATTCCGACCCCGGCGGGCGCCGGGCCGGGCGGAGACCGCCAAAAGACCGTACCGCGGTCAAATGACCGCGGCGGTCATTCTGACTTTCCCGCTGGGCGGGCAACCGCCAAAAGGCCGCCCGCCTGCCAAGCGGGAAAGCCCCAGCAACGATGAAGCCAGCTCCGAATGGAGCCGGCGGTGTTGCTAGTGTGCGACGGGTGCATTGGCACCCGTAGCGATTTTCAGTGTCTGCTAGGCAGACACTGAAAATCATTATGGGGCCCTGTTAGGGGGCCCCACGACACCTGTTCCCGCACTCCTGTTCCTGGCGGTTTTTACCGCCAGGACCAGGATGGCGGGAAGGGGGTCGGAATCCCCATGGCGGTGCTGCGAGCAGCGCCGCCATGGAGGATTCTCTGGGGCAGGGGTAAATCGGCAGGAAACCGCTGGTTGCCCTTTTCTGACCGCGGCTTTACCGCCGCGGTCAGAATTGCCCCTGAAGCAACGCCAGCCTGTTGGCGGTGCTTCCTCCGTCCCCGGCCCTGGCGGTCCATGACCGCCAGGGTCGGAATGACCCCCTGAATGCCCTCCAGGTATGCATTTGTTTGCTGCAAATGCCTCTCAACACCCTGTATTGCATTCAAAATGGTTGATTGCCCAACAGTGAGGGATCTCAGGAGGTCAATAGCCTCCTCACTGAGGGCAGCAGGGCTGACTGGGGCAGGGCCTGAGGTGCCTGGGGCGAAGGAGATGCCCACCCTCCTGGGTGAGCGGGCACGGGACACACGCTGAGGGGCTGCTAGGAGGGCGGTGCTGGTAGAGGGGGTGGCAGCTGTACCTGTTGATGCGGTGGGCACAGAGGTGCCCGCCCCCACAAAGGAGCTCCCATTAGAGGAGGAGTCACTGTTGCTGGTGTCCCCTCCTGTCCCCGTCGTGGAGCTCCCCTCGCCCTCCGTCCCACTGGTGCCTTCAGACTCTGTAAATTCACCCTCCGGGCCATGTGGGTTGCAGCTCCCTCCTGCTCTGATGCCAATGCTCCTCTGCCAGATGATGCTAATGCACACAAGGACAGGGCGACACAACAAAAAGGGGAGGAAAGACAGAAAAGACACATAGTCAATGCCTGCAACACCACTACTGTTGGCAGACACAATACACAGGGAGCAGCCCTATGTACTAGTCCATGCACTGCACGGTTCAGCAGAAAAGCACATGCCCATGGGGGACTCTGCCTAGACCCATTTGATGCACACCTGTAACCCACAGTGGCCTGACTAGGTGTAGAGGGCCACTACCAATTTTGGGGTTGGAGTGCCACTGAGCCTGCCAAACAATGGATCTGCTTTGGCGCGTTTGCCCTGGCATGGGGGAACCCACAGCCCACTCCCCCCACCCAGAAACCTCATAATGCGTGCAGAGTCAGCTGAATGAGACCGTACTCACCCCCTTGTGGCTGCTATGATGCCTTCAAGCACCCATCCAACTCAGGATATGCCACCACCAGGATCTGGTACATCAGGGGGGTCATGGTGCGACAGGCACCCCTTCCACTTTGGGAGGCCATCCCCAGCTGGGCCTCCGCCGTCATCTTGGTCCAGCAGCGCAGGTCCTCCCATCTTTTGCGGCAGTGGGTGCTCCGTCTATGGTAGACCCCCAGGGTCCGCACTTCATTGGTGAGGGCACGCCAAATACCCTTCTTCTGGTGGGCGCTGACTTAGAGCAAAATTGCCCCCAAACCTCCCACCCTGGCCCTCAAAAACATACACACACCATCCTCACAAGCTGGCCTCTGCCCTCCCCTGTATCTTCCATCCACGCCACTCTATACATTTGTGTGCCATGCATCATGCTCACAGTTTACTCACCTGTTTGTCTGGAGGACCGTAGAGTAGCGTGTACTGGGGGAGGACCCCATCCACCAGCTTGTCCAACTCTTCCGCTGTGAAGGCAGGGGCCCTTTCCCCAGACACTGTAGCCATTGTCGCTTCCAGACTCAGGTGACAGCAGCACTTGCAGTGTAGGTCCTCTCCTGTTGAAGGTCAGTTATCAAGTGATTGAACAGAAAGAAAATGGCGGTCACGTCCGCGGCGGTGCGTACCGTCACCGCCGGCGTACATCGTCATTCGCTCCTGGAACCCCTAGGGCCCAATGATAACCAATGCTGATTTGTGCTGCGGTCTTTTCCCCTTGTCCCTCCTTACAGGTCATGCAGCCGTCATTTCAGGGGGCACATGGCAGGGCAACTAACTGCGTCACAGCACTTTTGGGCAGGAATACTATCAGACAGCGCAACACAACTATAACATCACGATTGTTCTAAACACCCTTGTGTAACCTATGTGGGGTATGACCCTCTGCTCACCCTTCTCCTCCATAGGGCACTTCCGCTGGGGTAGGTGATGAGATGGCGTCATCCTCCGGTATACAGACCCCTGGTGGACCTGTCGACAATGGAAGACAGACACATCATTATCACCTACAGACTTGATCATGCCACAATCCATGAACTGTGTGCCCAGTTGGAGCCAGACCTGATGTCAGCTATCCCCCATCCCACAGGAATCCCCCTTTAGTGCAGGTCCTGTCAGTACTCCATTTCCTGGCCAGTGGGTCCTTTCAGACAACAGTGGCCATGGCATCAGGGATGTCATAGCCAATGTTCTCTAATGTGGGAAGCTACATCGTTTTCCCTCAGCTGGATGATTTGCCAACAGTGAAAGGTGACTTCTATGCCCTGGGACATATCCCCAACATCATTGGTGCCATTGTTGGCACACATGTGGCATTTCTCCCCCCCCCGCAGGTATGAACAGGTGTGCAGAAACCGCAAAAGCTACCATTCTATGAATGTGCAGATGGTGCATTTGGCAGACCAGTACATCTCCCATGTGAATGCCAAGTATCCTGGCTCAGTGCTTGATGCTTACATTTTGAGGAATAGCAGCATCCCTTATGTGATGGGGAAACTCCAAAGGCACCGTGTGTGGCTAATAGGTGAGCCCAAGGTCCCAACACAGTTGACATAGGTGTCTGGGTATGGGAGAGTCCCTAAGGGTTGGAGTATGTCTATCAGTTGTCCCTCGATATTTGCAGGTGACTCTGGTTGCCCCAACCTGTCATGGACACTGACCCTAGTGAGGAATCCCAGGACACAGGAGGCTCCCTATACTACTCACCAAAGAAGGTGTGCCAGATCATTGTGGCCTGCTGTATGTTGCACAACCTGGCTTTGCAACGCCAGGTGCCTTTTCTGCAGGAGGATGGGCCTGATGTTGGTCTTGTGGCAGCTGTGGAGCCTGTGAACAGTGAAGAAGAGGAGGCAGAAGAAGATATAGACAACCGAAACATCATCATGCAATACTTCCAGTGAAACACAGGTAAGAGACTGGCACTGCTCCTCTCATATCATACTACTGTTGGACATTGCCTGAATCTGCCTTTTTACCTCTGTGTATGGACCCTGACATGTCACTTTGGCTTTCCATTTCACAGATCTGGGTCACATTTTCTGCCTTCTGCTATGTTTACTGATGCCCAACAACTGTCGAACATTGGTATGTGAACATGAACATTGACATTGTTATATTTCTGAGAGGTTGCAATTACACATTTGTGAAGTACTGACTGACTCCAGATTGATTTGTAATTCAAGGATGCTTATTTCTGTGCTAATAAGTGGAGGGGGCTGTGCAATGGGTTGGGGTGATAGTGGAGGAATGTCCATGGTAGAGTCCAGTCTCTTGGTATCACAGGTGCATTGTCCAAGGGGGCATAGGAAGTGGAGTAATGGCAGTTCAAAGTTGTCAGGGTGACAAAGTGTGACAAAAGGGTGACAATCAGTAGAGTGTTATTTCCTGGTGGGGGTCTTGGCAATGTTCTCTGTCTTGTTCCTGGATCTCAGGGACCGTTTGCGGGCTGGTTCTCTTTCTGCAAGGGGTAGGGTGCTGGTGGCCCGTTGGTCCTGTGGCGGGACCTCCTGTCCACTAGCGCCAGTGGAGGTGGAAGGCTATTCATCGTTCAGGCTTGTGTGAGGGGCCCGTTTGTGTGCCACTGTGTCCCTCATGGTGTTGGCCATGTCTGCCAGCACCCCTTGCAATGGTGACCAGGACCAGGGTGGTATTGATAGGCTTCAAGTCCTCTCTGATCCCCAGGTAGTGTTCCTCCTGCAGCTGTGTGTCTCCTGAAACTTGGTCTGTACCGTGCCCATGGTCTCCTGGGAATGATGGTATGCTCCCATGATGTTGGAGAGTGCCTCGTGGAGAGTGGGTTCCCTGGGCCTGTCCTCCCCCTGTCACACAGCAGTCCTCCCAGTTTCCCTGTTATCCTGTGCGTCTGTCCCCTGAACTGTGTGCCCACTGCCACTGACCCCAGGTCCCTGATTGTCTTAGGTTTGTGGGTTTGCCTGGGGTCCCTGTAGTGGTGGACACACTGCTGATTGACGTGTCCTGGGGACAGTGGCATGGGCCCGCTGGGTGGGTGCTGTGGTGGTGTTTCCTGAGGGGGCAGGTTCAGTGGTGGTTTGTGACAGTGGCAGGGGAACCGACTGTCCAGAGGTCCCTGATGGGCCGGGCCGGTCATTTTGATCTAGGCGTGCAGAGCTGCTGTCGTCACTGTGGGCCTCTTCTATGGGGGGATTGGATATGTCTGGCACCTCCTGTCCGGTGACATTGGGTATGGGTCCTGTTGGGGTGTAAATGCATAGTTATTGTATCTGTGTGTGCCATCCTGTGCAATGGGTGAGTTACCCTCTACTCCTGTGCTTGCATTATTGTGTTTTCCCTTGTGTGATTAGTGATTTTGGGGTCTGGATGGGTATCTGTACTGGACATGCTTTGGTGATGGGGGTCCATGCACAGTGGTTGCATGCAGGGCTTGGTATTAGGATGGGTGGGTTGTGATGGTGGGGCATATGTGAGGTGTTGGAGTGATGGGGTGAGGGTAAAGGTGGGGGTATGTGATGGCATGCAGGTGGGGTGGGGGATATAGTAGTAAAGATATGACTTACCAGAGTCCAGTCCTCCTGCTATTCCTGTGAGGCCCTAGCAATGCATAATCACCACGACTTGCTCCTCCCATGTTGTTAGTTGTGGGGGCGGAGGTGGGGGTCCACTGCCAGTCCTCTGTGCAGCAATCTGGTGTCTGGATACCACGGAACGCACCTTCCCCCATAGGTCATTCTGCCTCTTCCTGATGTCATCCAATGTTCTGGGGTGCTGTCCCACTGCATTGACCCTGTCGACAATTCTCTCCCATAGCTCTATCTTCCTAGCAATGGAAGTCTGCTACACCTGTGATCCTAAAAGCTGTGACTCGACCCGGATGATTTCCTCCACCATGACCCTGAGCTCCTCCTCAGAAAACCTGGGGTGTCTTTGGGGTGCCATATTGTGGTGTGGGTGATGTGTGAGGTGCTGTTTGTTGTGCTGTGTGATGTGTTGTGTTGGTGTGTGTTCTTTGAGGTGCGTGGATGTTGTATGAGTGATGGTGTTGTGTGCCTGTGGATGCTGGTGGTGTGTTTGCTATTCTCTCTCTCTGTGCGTCTTCAAATAAATGTCACTGTTAGGGGTTGTGGGTAATGTGGGCGTGTGTTTTATAGTGGTGTGGGTGTGTGGGTGTGGTGTGTGTATGTGTATCAGGTGTGTGTATTTGGCATTATCCAATGTGGTTGTGTTTTGTAAATGTGTGTGTTGATTCGTGGGTAGTGATAGTGTGGGCGTATTACTGTTGGCGTGACAGTGTAGGTTTTGGTATAGCCATTTGATCACTGACCTTTGGTGTGGCGGACTTGTGTGGGTGACTTTATTGTGGCAGATAACGAGATGTGGGTCGTAATACCTGTAGCGTATTTCCACTGCGGCCACGGTATGTTGGCAGCCTTCAGCACGGCGGTAAGCGGGATTTACCGCCAGGGTTGTAATGAGGTCCAATGTCTGATAGAATGTTGAGAGATGTAGAATACGTAGATTGTTGCACAAGTGCCAACCTGTACTACAATGGAATCGTGGGCGTTAGGAAGAATGCCCACATACACAGTGATGTCAGTCAAGATATGTATCAGAGGTGCTGTTTATCTGATTAGCATGCCTGCTTTGTCACAGCTATTATCTCACAGCTATTTTTACAGCACTGTGTGCCAAACGTGCTTTACGTTACTCAGGAAATGGTACAGATGATGTACATGTATTGAGATCTCTAGGGCGCTTATGTAGGAGACACTTGCACAACTGGTGCCTCACTACTCTTCAGATATTAAGTGAGGCAGCAGTTGTGTAAGTAGCTTTATTGTGCTGGCTAATAGTCAGTGGAGTACACAATGAGAATACAACTCTGCTCCAGATGGATGTGGGACATATCTACGGATTGTAGCAAACTAGATGTGTGCAGATTTACCAACATGATCTACCCATTATGATAATTGTGAGTGAGCTTGATCACATCATATGTGTATAGAAGGTTGATTCTGAGTGAATACCTGGTACTTAGGAGATGTTAGACATGCATGTGCACAGGTAGTTCAATAAGAAGGAATACTGTAGCTGAACCCAGTGTAGTGCCACTCTTCCTGTGCCCCTTAGAGCACCCACACAGTCAACATGTGTGCGCTGCATGAGAAATTTTGCACACCATACAAAACGGTTGGGGGCCATAGGTACACATTCTGTAGACAATATAGATGTACTGTTCAGGCTTAGGGCAAACGATATAGGCACTAACCGTGAACTGTAAATGAGGGTCCATTGTTAGCTATGGTGTGCTCCCTTGTAACGGCTGCTCTGAGCAGGTGTGAACCCAAAGGCACATGATTGATGCACTGGCATTCCTTAAAATTCCCAATGCCAATTTTTCCTATCCCCCTACCGGGTGAACCCCAACTTGCATCCATGATGCATGGTGCTCGCCCAAGGCTTGATGTAGCACGAGGGATGTCAAGGTGGAGGAATGCATGTATTGGGCCACTTAGTGACTATCGCACAGGGATTTGGGATTTGTTTGGCCACTTGATCCTCATTAGTATGATGACACAAATGTTGCGCAAGCAGGCAGTAGTCCATTTACCGCCGGGCTCTAATGGTCAACAATGGATAGCCGTTAACCCAGTGACATGTACATGATCTGGTAGATTGCTAGTAGGCAGTTTAGTCTGGAATCGGAAATTGACATTGTTGTGGAATGTCTAGTGGAGAGCATGTGTCATTTGATGGAAGCTGTGTACATTGCATGTTTGGTCTACCTCTACCCAATGCAGTATTTGATGCCATGTTCTCCTCATGTTTTAGTTGCCACTATGACCACAGCACAGAAGCGTGCTTTTGAAAAGAGGGCAGAGTGTTTCTGCCACATCATGGAGGTACAGGCGGAGTACTGAAAGATGGCCAGGAGGTATTGGCGTGAAAACTCTTCGGGGGATGGGCTTGCCTTTCAAAATGTGGGACCTCAAAACCAGGCTGCAGCTGTGCAGATCACATTAGGCACAACAGCAGGGGTCAGGGGTGCCTCAGCTGGTCCAACCCCCTCAACATCATCAGCACCTATGTCCAGTCAGCCCCTGCAACAGCCACCTGCAGCAGCCCCTTCCTCAAACTTTGAGGCGGACATGAGGAGGGACATGGCATCCATCATGGCAAGGTTGGGCCAGCTAGAGAAGGACTATGCAAGGAACTGCAGGTTGCTAAGGTTCTGTAAGAAGAAGCTGTAGAAGCTCTGAGCATGTTGCTGCTTAGCCTCCAGTTCCTTCCCTCCTCCGATGTATAATGTTATCAGTTTTAGTGGGTTTTAGGTGAGCAGTGATTGGTTAGCCAAATAGATTATGTTAGTTGTAGGATTGAGTACATGTAGTTGGGGGGCTAGGTTTTAGCACTGTTTTTTGTTTTGGGAGGGTTAAGTGTGGGCAATGTATGGGTTTCTATGTTTATAAAAAAAATCTTTTAAAAAAACAACAAAATATATATATTTGTTTAGGATATAGGTTAAGTTACTATGGGGGTCATTCTGACCTCGGCGGTAAAAGGCCCTTACCGCCGGTCAGAAGACCGCCATCATACCGCTGCGGCCGCGGTAAACCGCCACGGTCATTCTGACCTCCAACTGCCAAACCACCAAAAACCCGACATCCACGGAAGGCCGCCTCATCAGCGGGCAGCGATAAACTGGAGATGACCAAACCTCCACCGCCACGCCAACACAAACACGCCCATGCCATTACGACCCACGAATCCACGCAGCGGTCTTTCAACCGCGGTATTCCATTGGCGGTACACACCGCCGTGCTCAAAATACACACACCTTTACAAAACACAGCCACATTGGCCAATTCAAAATACACACACCTGATACACATACAAACAACACTCCCATACACCCAAGACAATATAAAACACACACCCACATCACCCACAAATCGAAATTCTGAGAGAAGGCGCAAGACACAGATAGAGAGCACAGGGAACGCAAACCACA